>NC_137825.1:44900869-44930869 GCF_963921795.1 Nannobrachium achirus
AATTGGGAACGGCTTGTATAGGCCTAATGTAGGCCTATATGTGAAAATACGTGCATATAGAGCGCCCCTGTGCAGATACGTCTGCTAATGAATAGCGCGTTTGTTGTTTTATGTCCTCAATGGGTAGAGAGGAGTAGGCTCCCAAACGTTTGAGCCCGGGACCCAAAAGAGAAATTCAGGCATTCGCCCAGGACCCAAACGAGTGAAAATAGCCGATCTACAAGCTCTCAGCGCGGAATGAGTCCTGACCCACTGTTTGAGAAACGCTGCTCTGGTCCATAGCGTTAGTGGAGTTCTCTCACTACTAGCGTTTAGTTGGACCAGAGCTATTGAAACGGTAGACTTGGCACTCGTCGTGTCGTCTGCTCTGTTCCACAAGCCCATTGGTGGAAAGTAGCCTACATTTACTCAAGTAGGCCTAAATGTTGGGGTATTTGTATCCTACTTTAGTTGAGTATTTATAATTTCCAATAGGCTACTTTATACATCTCGGATCCACACATCGTAGCCTATAGGCTTACTCCCCTATACTGAGTTAGGCCTACTTTGTATATTGATTATTATTTCAAAACATGCATTAACACCATTGCATTGTGAGCTTGTAGATCTGATATGTTCAAATATGTGTAGGCCTATACATTTGAAAACTCGTGAAATGGGACATTCTGCATAATGATACTTTCTACGTGTATAGCCAACTTTAAGTAGGCCTACATTTTGATAACAATACTTTTACTCAAATACATTTTGAATTCCAGACTTACTTGACTTGTAACCGAATATTTCTACGTTGGAATATTGAATACTTTAGTAAAACATTTGAGTAGCCTACCCTACCTTTTCCACCACTGCACAAGCCTGGAACAGAGTAGACCAGCAGAGAGACACGGCGAGAGAGAGAAGACGTGCAGCAGCCATAAGTTACCTGCGAACTCACTTTCAAACGCAGGGCTTCAGTTTGTGTGACATAATGTCATCTAAATCTACATATAGGTTGCATGCAGAGGCGTCAATTGGGTATGGCAAGCGATGTAAATGTACTCTTAAAATAAATTCATCGTGCCTGTTGCTAAGGCATAAGACACCAGTCGTGTTGCCATACCTTAGCTTTTTCTGAACTGACGCCACTGGCTGGCTGCATGGAGGGTTCAAGCCCCCCTCAGGTAAAGGCCTTCTCATAGCTGCACAGTTAGCCCCCCCAACCCCCTCTCTGTTTGTAATTATTGTTTACACTGTTTACCGCTAAACCATCTTTTCCGTGTTCTAATTTCACGCCAGACAGCCACGAAATTATTCAGCATTCGCGCGAAAATGTGAAAGTCGGAGATACATTTTTATTTTAGCAAAAGGGTCCCGTGCACCTCCCCTCGCCCCGGATAACAATATGGCAATTTAGCAATAGCGGCTTGACCTTAAACAGACAAACCTTGGTTATTTGAGCAGAAACCCCCTAACAAAGGCAGAGATTGTTGCCGTGCGAGAGACTAAAATGTGGTAGTCTAAATGTGGGCCTATGCATATTTTACATGACGATACTGCCTATTATTGCAATTTGAAAGATCCTACAGTGTGAGAACGGCCACCAATTTATCATTCATTGCGGTAAATCGCAGCGGAGACTGCATTTAATTGACGTTGTATTGTATTTCTTAGCTGGGTGCCTCCGTGCTATAGGGTGGGGGCTTCGCTCTCCGCCCGTCCCGGCGCAGCGGGGTGGTGTTATGAAGGAACCCAGCACCCCTTCCTCGCCTTCCTCGCCTCTCTCTCTCTCTCTCTCTCTCTCTCTCTCTCTCTCTCTCTCTCTCTCTCTCTCTCTCTCTCTCTCTCTCTCTCTCCCTCCTTTTAGGCTACCACCAGTGGTGGAAGAAGTACTCAAATGTTTTACTTGAGTAAAGCACCAATACTGCAATAGGCCTATAGAAATAGGCCTACTCCGTTACAAGTAAGGAATTAAACTTAAGATTGACTCGAGTAAACGTACACAAATATTGCTATCAAATACTTAGAAAGTAGAATGTATTCATTTTACAGAATATCCCATTTCACAAGTTTTCAAATGTATGGGGGAAAAACTTTGAAAATAGCAGATCTACAAGCTCACAGTTTGCATTTTCCCGCTATTTTCAAATGGCCGAAATGTAAGCATGCCTGAGGTGGGTAATGAATGTTTTGTAATAATAATCAAAATCTAAAAAGTAACCAGTGACTAAGTGTTCAAATAAATGAGTAAAAGTACAATATTTGTATCAATTAGTGTATAGAAGTAAGTGTCGGAAATTTGAAATAGGTCTATACTCAACTCAAAGTACAAATACCTAAATTACTTTACGCCACTACTACTCTTCCTCTGCCACTCTGATTGTCAATGAATCAACTAGTAGGCGAAAAAATAATAACACTACATTATTCTACATTTGCAAAGCCCTTAGTTAAAATGATCAAAGTCAAGAACATAGATTTTAGGCGGCAGTAATAGGCTAGCCTTAGTCCACTATACGTGCTCACAACATATGAAAACTGGGCTGTGTCATTGGCTTATAATGGCATGTCTGCATGCATTGTGTAGCAATTCCCAAAGTTTTTAGAAGAATCTGCAGCACGTTGCAAGACTAGGCTATACATTCACTATAGCATACGTCCTAGCTTGATTCCACCGATGCAATTAGTCATAGCCTATGCATCTACTAACACCCCCCTCGAGATTAGGTTAAACTGTGATTTTGGTATACGTCAAGGTTTTTGTAGACAAAAATGTTTGTTTGTGCACTTAATCTGACTACGAAATTGCTTCGCCTGCATTAGCCAGGCCTTCAGTAAATCCTAAAGTGCTTTATGCATGCGTGGCCCCGTTTGAAACTTTTATACAAGCCTATACTCTTAAGTCTTATAAGATCACAGTTTGGTGTTTGTTTTCAAAATATGTCGCTGCATTGAAAGGAATTCGTTGCGGCCGACCTCTGGTTTACATCGATCACACACACACACACACACACACACACACACACACACACACACACACACACACACACACACACACACACACACACACACACACACACACACACACGAAGGGAGGCGGCTTGATTGTGGGTTATAGGCTAGGCCTATATGCAAATTCCAAAATAATCCATGTAGGTAGAAATTAGAAATCTGGTGTAAAATATTCAATATTTATTATATAGGCCTAATAAAAAGCTGCCAGAGAGCGTGAGACATCTAAAACTCAAAATTACTTTATAAACACGTGACTTAATAGCCTTGTATAGGCCTATACATATTTGCTTTAATTTCATATAAATTAGCAGAAACGCTTAGTATATACACTAATTAACACGTGTGTTAAATACACAATGTGTTTTCTTTGTAAACAAGTCCATTTAATTTACATTAATTCAGCTACACCTTCGCCAGTAAAGAAGCAAAGATATGACTGGCGCTTATAACCACATATATACCATATAGTTAATTAAAAATGGCACACTATATAACCTATGCAATTAATTATACATTATTTATTATTATTATTATTGTGGGATTAAACTGTAATTAAAGTGAAATCATAATCGGCCTCTATACTGTTAAAACGGTCTGTAATATGATAACCTCAAAGTGCATTATAGGCCTACATGTGTTGTTTTCAGAGATTCCATGTCAAACGGTCAACGGCCTAAAGTCAGGCCAACCTAACAGGTTTTTCTTGAGAATGTTTAATGAGAGCTCATCATTCCTTTCAAACCATAGGCTGTGTAAAATTAATATACCAGTAGCCAACAACTGCATGCTCTAAAAAGAAACGTCGGTTGCGTTTACCTTGTGAACCCTGTCTTCAAACGACCGTTGTTATTATTATTGCTATTATCGCAGTCTACGTGCTCATAGTCAACCCCCCCACCCTTCACCGAAGTCACTTCCAATTAACTTCACCAACACACACAAAAACCCAACTATGGCTTACTGCACGACCCAATGTTACACACACACACACACACATACACACACACACACACGCACACACACACACACACACACACACACACACACACACACACACACACACGTGCGCGCTTAAAAAACAGCAAGTTAAAACTTGTTCGCATTGCCAGCGTGTCAGGCTTCAATCAACCACAATACCCATAATACAGATTTGTGTGCTGCATATTTGTCATGCGCATGGGAAGATAAATAAACAATGCTTTTATTCTGTGTCAAATGGTTATGTTGACGATGAAATAAAGGCCATGTTACGTGTAAAGCTGGATACGCACCAAAGCGTGCACGAATGGGGGGTGGGGTGGGGTGGGGGTGGGAATAAATGCTGCCTTTTGCACGAACGCTATTGGCGTTTGAGAAAAATGAAGAATAAGATAATAAGGATAAAACAATTGCACTTTATTGAGTTGACATTGTTCGTGATTTTACATTAAGCAGATTCAAAAGTGTGCTCTTCAAAGAGTGGTGACAGTCTTGATTTAGCAATGGTTCAAAAGATATCTAGTAACTGCAGTTCATTTGCTCACAGTAAGATGCAAAAATTACAACTATGCTGAACAAAAATGGTCAATACTGTACGAAATTCCAATACAAGCGTCCCTTGATACAACCATTGAAGTAAGTATAGGCTAGACCAGTAAAGAAAAAAAATCTGTAAATTAATATGCCAAATAGGCTATAAAGAAAATATTCTAAACGTGACATTTTGCACCAAAACAGGTCCGTTAATTTTAACCAATTGTTAAAATGCTATGTAGAGCAATTATAGATTTTTTTTTTGTTATTAATATGTGGCTTAAAGTACAGTAATTAATTGCTATGGGGCGCGCACACATACATACACTACATATAGGACACACACACACACACACACACACACACACACACACACACACACACACACACACACACACACACACACACACACAGTCACACACAAAGGATTTCAACATGGCGAATGTGGCGCGCCCACCCCGCCCGTTTGATCGATTTTGGTTTTTATTGGTGTGGGGTTTTATGCTCTGAATGCACCATTGGGTTCTATGAGCGGACGGCCGTTCCAACTACGCCTGTTGCTAAACAGCACGGTTCAGTCTTCACTGCTCTAAAGATAAAGTGTCTCAGACCCATCACTAATGACCTATAGGAGCCTGACCTCAGCGGCCCTTTGATTTATAATAGAAATTGCGATTGCATAATATATGATATAAATATCACAATTTGTCCATAAATAATTGTCTTTCAATAAGCCAAAACCTACTTTATGTCTGTGGCCTTAACATCTATTATGCTTCGTGTTTAGGAAAAGAGAAAATAAAAATACAAGGCTTTAAACAGGCGGCAATAAATACATTTTATGTGTAGGCCACATTTTGTTAACTAAATTTACATTTTTGTTTGGACGCCAGTACCGTTGCACGCAGTGATACATTTGTCAAGAAGATTTTAATTACTACTCAAAACAAAATGCAAAGTCTATGGAAATCACAAACAATAACCTCCAACGTCCAAACGATCCCTGGCTGCAAACCTAGACCTGCCTGCGGCGTCATGCATGATTATGGAAATTATCAAAAAGCATGTTATTTTAATATGCTCACCTTTTATAAAGGGCACAGAAAAATATATAAAAGGTCCGTTTTTAGAGTCTCATATTTTTTGTCTTTTTTTATAAAGGCCAAGATGCCGACCATTCTTTTTTTCCCGTTCAGTCCTTTCTCAGTCCTCCATAGCATTCGGCGTGGGCAGATAGCGTGTAACATGAGACGGCTTGGCTGGGGCGACCGCTGCCCTGGCTCACAGAACAAAATAAACCTCGTATGCAAAGCAGGGCCTTTGAAAATGGCGCCCTCTCCAACTGACGCCACCCTGTCACGGGGGGGAGGAGGGGGGTTGGGGTACGTCGTTTGTTCCCGTGCGTGTCGGTGTAGAAATGGTAGAGTCTAAAATCCCATAGTCCGGGGGGACAAACGGTCGACCCGTTCACTTCTGTCATAGTTCAGTGTTTCTCAAAGTCTGAAATTTCAAGGTCTCCCCTCAACTCTGGCAGTGTACAAATGGAACCAAATGGATCCCTTAGGGTGCATTTTGTTCCATTTGTACACTGTCTGAGTTACAGACCACTTGTAGGGGTCAAATTAGACCCCCCTAAAGGAACCCACAGAGTCCCTGGGGGGGGCAGACCTCCATTCAGAAACACCCCCACTTAGAAACATCCCAATTCAGAAATACCCCCACTGAGATTAGGGTTTAGGTTAGGTTTAGGTGACACCTCCATTTAGAATAATGGGAGTCAATCTTCTGAATGGCAATGTTTCTGAATGGCAGTCCCTGGAATGGCTTCTGGTTGTCTTCTGATTCCACCCATTCCATTCTATCCATATTTTACAAAATAGCCAATGCAGTGAGTGGGTTATATCCAAAACTCACGTAGCTTAAAATGTTAGCTAAAACTACAGTTGCAATAAACTAGAGTTGACATTAGCTCCTAACAAACTTGCAGAGTACACTATCTTCGTCTAAAAGCCATGTGATAACTGTCACATAATGAGTTACGGTATAATAATAGGCCTATTGCAAATAGTTAAAGTTTACTCCAGGGGGTAACCCCGGACAACCAACTGACCAATCAAAAGCGCAAACATCCTCCCGGAGTATGGGACGCAAACTCTACCACCAGTACCTTGCAGAATTGGAACATGAAACCAAAGCATTCCCCCGGTGTTCGCCGGGTAGCCTCGCATGTGAAAGTCACCGCACGAATGTAAACATTCAGTAATGGCCTTCTTCTCTGTGTCTTTGTGCAGCACACAATAGTAATACCAGCCTGATAGTGACGAAAATATAAAGGAAAACATTGTCCGCGTTCTGTCCGCGTTCCAACCGGCGCCCCATCCCCCTCTCTGAAAGACAAGAGAGAGCCGTTCCTCCAGAGTGGCGTCAGTTCGGCAAAAGCTAAGGTATGGCAACATGACTAGTGTCTTGCACGTGCGCGAGGGCGCGCGTGCAAGACACCAGTCATGTTGCCATACCTTAGCAACAGGCACAATGAAAAGTCAATGTTGTTATTTCCCCCTGTAGCCAAGGTATGGCATGGCTGCCATAGCTTGCCATACCCAATTGACGCCTCTGCGTTCCTCCTATCCCGTCTCTCCCGTGTCGAAGAAGCCGTGGATTTTTATGCAATAAAAAAGACACGCCGGGTAGCGAATAGCGATGCACGGGTCCCGTCCTCCTCCGAATCCACGCCCGCGATTCCGTCCGTGTGCGGCATAGTATTTTTTTGTATATATTTTTTTAGCCTGCAGGCGATCCTCCATTATCCCTGAGCCGCCGCCGCCGTCTCGGTGTGTGCAAAGCAGTCCGTGTTTACCGCACAGACAGTCCAGCCAGCTAGCCAGCAGAGCAGCTGGGGCTTCCAGAGAGAGAGGAGAGCTGAGGAGAGAAGGAATCTCCCTCCTCCCCTCTCCTCTCCTCCACGCCACGGTGGAGCGGCAACATGGGAGGGAGGAGGGGGGAGAATGAGGAGGAGGAGGAGGAGGGGGAAGCCCGCGCTGATAGCTGGAGGGAGCCCCCAGCCAGCGCACTGTGAACCTGCGTGCGTGCGTGCGTGTGTGTGTGTGTGTGTGCAGGGGCGTCACAAGGGCGGGGGGAAAGTGGGACTGAGTTACTAGGGCTCAAGGTGGAGGGACCTTAATTATTTTATACTTAAGCTATAGAAAAATAGCAGATATACAAGCTATATGTATTTTTTAAGCAAACATTTGTAACTGGGTGTCCGTGGGGGTCCTTCACGTGAAAAAGATTGAGCACCACTGACATAGAAACATCTAGGTTTTTCAAAAACCTTAGAAGGATTTGAAATATTCAAAGATTGGCACAAATTTTCACAAAAACAATAGCGGTGCCGCCCTGTGAGATTGTTTATCTGCTATTTTTCAATAGTTAAAGCACAAAATGTGAGTGAATCCTTACCCAGGGCCCAGAATTTGGTGCGACACCCCTGTGTGTGTGTGTGGGGGGGGGGGGGGGGGGCACGCGGGGGGAGTGGGGGGTTTATAATCGTTGCTAGGAAATCCCTTTCTGAGGGGTTGGAGGGAGGGAGGGGGATCTACAAGGAGAATGAGAAGACAGTTGGAACCAAAAAAAGGAAAAAATGTCACTCTATCCTCTTACACAGACTTACTTATTTCCGTCAATAATTTAGAGGACGGCACTACTGGTTGAATTTGCTCGACACTGTAGAAATGAGTTTATCTGAACAACAATTGCTGTGTTTGCATACATAATGGACGCGATGCACACACACACACACACACACACACACACACACACACACACACACACGCGCGCGCGCGTATATGAAATTGGCTCTTATACTTCTTTATCCATATAGAGAACCAATTGATTCAAGGCAGGAGAGGGGTGGTGGTGAGATGGTAGGGGGCTGGGGGGTAGGTGGTGGTGGTATTTCAGATAAATCACTCCCGGCTTGCCGAACAGTCAGTCCTCACCTATGTAAACGCACCCCTGAGGGCAACAGATTTATCTGCGAGAGGACCGGTGTGCGCCCTCCCCATTGCATTGCATCACGCACACACACATATCACCCTATACCCCACACCTCCGGCCCCCACTCTGGTTAGCCCCCCCCCCTCCCCCGCCTTGGCTTTGAGATGGATGGCTCAGGATCCCTTTTGTCTGGATGCAAATGGACTTTAACCCTGAATTAATGGTTAACTCTCCAGAAAGGCCTAATAATGTGACGCCTGTTCTGATCTGCTCACATGATGTATACAGACTTGCATACGCACGCACGTTCTCCAGGCAGACAACTGGCACAGCGCCGAAGATTTGACATGTTGGGTTTTTGTCGGTTGATCGTTTATACACATCATATTGCTGGTGTTTATCAGTACAATGAAGCCTAATCATCATATTGTACATTAGCGCTGAATTAGGGAGTCATTGTTTTTTTTGTTTGCATTTTGCACGAGTTATTACACAATGGGGTTTGGATTTGTATTGTTTTCTTGTCTCTTTCATCAAGGAAATAGTTTGTTGGGGGAAGTTTGAAACACTGTTGCAGCCGCCCTGGTCGCATTTTTCAGCCAGTTGTCACCACCAGCAGCCAACTCAGACACACATGTTGTGTGATGTTCCTGGACCACTCTTCTACCACTCTCTTTTTTTGTGGTAATTCTTATTTTTTGTCATAATGTAGTTTGCTTTCATATTTTGTCATTTACTTTCTTAGATCCAGGGTCTAAAGCCAACCCCCACCCTTTGTCAGGCTCAGTGTGACACCCCAAACCAGGGGCGTCACAAGGGGGGGGAAAGTGGGACTGAGTTACTAGGGGCTTTCATTATTTTATACTTTAGCTATTGAAAAATAGCAGATATACAAGCTCACAGCGCAGCACTGAGTGCCGCGCTGCGAGCTTGTAGATCTTTGAAAAGTTGTGAAAATGTGTGCAAATCTTTGAATATATGTATTTTTTAAGCGAACATTTGTAACTCAAATTTTGCTTCTGGGGGCTCGTTGGAACTAAATATTTTGAGATGGGGGTCCGTGGCCTAATACATATCATTTTGGCGGTCCTCCGTCCTTCACTTGAAAAAGTTTGAGCACCACTGACATAGAAATAGGTTTAAAAAAAAATGTTTCACGATTTTTCGAAAATATTAGATCTACAAGCTTGTGAGCTTGTATATCTGCTATTTTTCAATAGTTAAAGCACAAAATAATGCGTAATAATGCGTTCCCAGTCTAAATGGTTTAAACCCCCTCCTCCCCCTATGAAGAACATTCATGGGGGAACCGCAGTGAATCCTTGTACCTAACCCAGGGCCCAGAATTTGGTGCGACACCTCTCCCCCGAACGTTCTATTCACCCACACCGCATGTGAGTGCATGTGGATGAAAGCAGGGCGGTTTCAGGGATGGAAGCAGCGGACATGTAATGTAAAGCTGTTTGGATTTTGTAGATATAATCTGCCATTAGCCACGGGGCCGGGCTACACTGTTGCATTACCATGGGCACTAAAATTTTATTTTAGCAGCCAACTCACTCTGTTTGGTCAAAAGGAAACAGTGAGTTTGAGCGTGAGAGAGACGGAGAAAGAAAATGTGTGTGTGTGTGTGTGTGTGTGTGTGTGTGTGTGTGTGTGTGTGTGTGTGTGTGTGTGCGTGTGTGCGTGTGTGTGTGTGTGTGTGTGTGTGTGTGCGTGCACGTGTAAACACACATGCTCTCTGCCTTATGTTTACTCGAGTCCAATCCATCCTATGGCGTCCCAGCTGTCCTGTGTATCTCAATGTTTCGGCAGCCAGTAAGCACATGCAGTCAATGAAATATCACCCCTGGCGCTTCACGTCAGGAACAGAGGCCGCTGCAAGCGGATGTAAAAATTAATCTGAGGAAGAGGCCACTTGTTGCCCGCGACAACAATAGCGGAATAGAGAAGGAGCGCACAAGGGGAAGGAAGAGAGAGGTGAAATAATTTCATCCTGTTGCGCATAAAAACCCTCAGTGTTATTTTTATCCATTTGTTAAATGGTAAACATTGTGAATTTTTATAGAGCCTTTATCCTTTATTCCATTCACACATACAGTCACAGAGGAAAACCATGCAAGGCACCAACCTGCTCATCGGGAGCCGTTAGGCCCTAACTGCTCAAAGGCTGTTTATAGTTCCGTATGTTTGATTTTGTGTACGTTTTGGGTGAGAGAGCACATACGTTAAGTCGGAATGCATAGTTCCTCTACGTTATGTGCGTGCCAACCCACTCTCCGCTCCAATTCTGCTCCCGTTGGGGCCGCGCCACATTTGTGACCTCGCAGCACAGAGCATACGAGAGCAGAGCAGAGCAAAGCGTATCAATTCTCAGCGCACCCCCGACCAGGATTTCACTCTATGTCTCTGTCATCCACACAAGTCTTTTTATAAATACTTTGTGTCAGTTAACGTTATATCACCAGCCAGTCAAAGGATAGGCTATATGATTCGAAACGCAAGTGAAACAGATTTTGGCTGAATGACTCACCACACTCACCTCGCCCCATTTCTCAAATCTGGTGATTAATCAATAAGAGAACGGCGTTCAAGCCACAGAGCTTTCCGTGTTGGTAGCATAGAGGTATAAGAACGACATCTTTTCACTCTATTTGCAGAGGAAAAGTGATCTTCCCCACTACTGCCCTTACGGTTGACAACGGTGGCCGCGGGTACTTGCTACGGACAAATCCAGTACGTTCTGTTGGGAGGTGTACGTAAAGGTCTGTGTAGGCACCGTAATCATACGGACAAGTACGGACAGGGAGAAAGAACGGATATCAAATGGACCAAACAGAAGAAATCACTCTCCCCCTCCGTTTCTAGTGTAGACCTGCGGTCCTTATGTATTACTATACATGGTACTTTAGGGGTTAAGTGTCTTGCTAGGACACTTCGGCACTAACCCATGGGAGCCGAGGATCAAACCAGGAATTTTCCTATTCCCAAGCGGCTGATCTACCTCTTGAGCCAATGCCGCCAAAACCAAATGGTTTGTATAAGAGTAAAATGAACTCTCAGGATTTTACAGTTAAAGATGCCTTCACACATGTGTTCACCTAAAGTCCTCCACATTCACATAGCCATATAAACATCCCTTGTTAAAGGGCGGCCGTTTATAGTTCTGTACGTTTGATTTTGTGTACGTTTTGGGTGAGAGAGCACATACGTTAATTATGTCGGAATGCATCCTCTACGTCATGTGCGGGCCGACCCGCCCTCCGCTCCAATTCCGCTCCCGTTGGGACCGCGCGTGGCCGGCGCGCCTGTATTGCACCTCGCAGCACACAAGAGCAGAGCTGCAGAACAGAGCGTTTCAAACCGCAAGTGAGACAGATTTTGGCTGAAGGAACCACACTCACTGTAGCTCCCATCGAATCTGGTGATTAATCAATAACCAACAGGATTTAATATTTTCCCTCTTATTAAAAGGACAATGTCTACATAAAAAGGAAACTATGATGGGGTCTTTTTTTAACATATTAGGCTAGACTCCATCGAGGCTCACTGCCGTTTCTCTTTACCATGGGCTCTTGATGAGAATGCCGTTCACGGCACGCCACGTAGCTTTCCATGTTTGTACCATAGAGGTGTGGTTGACATTTACAGACGTTGAAAAACGACATTTTTCCACTCTTTTTGCAGGGGAAATTAGTTATTTTCCTCACTACTGCCCCCACGGTTGACAAAGGTTTGCCACGGGTAGTTCATGCGTACGTACGTTTTAATCGGTTTTAATACGTCGGGTTGGTGTCCGCTAGCCTACGGACAGGGAGAAAGAACGGACACCAAACGGAAGAAATCTCTCTCCCCCTCTGTTTCTAGTGTAGACCTGCAGTCCTTATTTCTATGCATGGTACTTTGATGTCATTGCTGGCTTACCTCGCAACTCTCTCTCTTGTTGTGCATCTGGCAGGATGATTGTATATGGTGTATAGGCTACATGTGTATACCTTTATACATTTGTGTTTAAGGTTATTATGTTACTCTTCTTTTACGTACTGTAGAAGTTCTATGTAACTGCTGTCTCTATATGTTATCTCTGTCTCTCTGGACAACCTGGCCTTCATTTAGAGGGGAGAGACACATGGGCAAGATGAAGACTGCACAACTGTCACTTGATGTGTTGAAGAGGTTGGGCAGTGACTGGCAGTGGTGTGATATGGATTTTAGAAGTGGTGCCCCTCTAAATTCGTGACGTGATGATTCATGTGCGCGCATGTGAGGCGCGCGTGCGTGCAGCTAAATAAGTCTGGGCTCGCCGAGCCCAACCGAGCCCACGGCATCTCACCGCTGGTGACTGGTTGTGTGTGTGTGTGTGTGTGTGTGTGTGTGTGTGTGTGTGTGTGTGTGTGTGTGTGTGTGTGTGTGTGTGTGTGCTGGTAACTGGTTGTGTGTGTGTGTGTGTGTGTGTGTGTGCGCGTGCGGTGCGGTGCGGTGCGTGCGTGCGTGCGGTGCGTGTTTAATAATCAATTTCGTTCCTGTTTGCCCACTTCACAGTCTCTACTTATGCTTGTTTTTCAGTTCTTACAAAAAACAAAAAGCATGAATGTAACCGTACAATAGACCAGTGTTCCCAGAGTGTAGCGGTTTGTTCTTCGAAGTGGTAAATGACCATTTCTGAAGCCTTGTTGTGGCCAGAGCGCCTGATACTCAACCAATCCTTATCGGCCCATCTCTAAACGCAGTCTGCCCCGAGTTGGCTGGGAACATGGTTAGAAGAACCGAGGCCCAACAGCCTAGAAGGATTGGAAAGATAGCATGAGAGACAGAGCGAGAGCAGGGGATGGAGTGAGAGAGGGAGGGAGGGAGAGACAGAGAAGAGAGAAAAAGTGAGTCGGACCTTTTGTGGGGCTAGCTGATTGGATCAGCGTTGAGTTGACCTCTGACCTCACAGCTGGGCCTGAAAGGGGTTCCGACACGCGCGCGCACACACACACACACACACACACACACACACACACACACACTTCTCCTTTCTTCTCGCAGGCAGCAGCCACACTAAGGGGGAGATCACATGACTGTCCGAGACGGCCATGCCAGTCCGCGTGATCCTACTGCTACAGATGTGAGGAGAAGGGCAAACCCCCCCAAAAAAAAGCGGAAGGAAGAAAAGAAGTTTTTAATGAAAGATTGGAAGGGGACCAAGGGCGATATCGAGAACAAGCAAATGCGTCAGCAGACAGCGGGCGGGGAGGGTCACAATGGTTGCTTTGTCTCGCGGTCGTGGTGGCTGCTTTAGCAGCTGCAATAAAACGGGCTCACAGAGTATGGATGGATGGCATCGAGGGGTGAATGTCCTGGCATGACGTTTAAGAGATGTCTCTGTTTGTCCCTCTACCCAGACCATGTTTTAATGCTGCTTTATGGAGCACGCATACAGTGCATAGCCCATCCATCACCCATAGGTGAAGGACCCATAGACTGAGGATAAAGACCCTACTGTTTGTATCCTCTGGTGCAATGCGCTTTTATGGGTGATATGCATATCTATATGGACGAGGGGGGGGGGGGGGGGGGGGGGGGCGTTGTGGGGGCATAGTGGGGGCATAGTAGGGCATTAACGTCTTGTGATTTTTGCAAGTCGACTCGTCTCAGTAAAAAGTTGAGTTGAAGTCGACCTTATCGTTTGATGACGCCATCACATCGCACACGACCCCCCAATTATTTTGGATGATTAACTTAATGTGCAACATTGTTTTCTCACTCAACTGTAAACAAACCAACATAAAGTTTAAGTATATACAGGGTATCTTCACATTTCTAAAGTGCCAATTTAAGGACTTTTTAATACTTATGAAATGACAAATTAAACTTTGGCCAAATTGTCAAATATATAGAGGCAGAAATTGTGAAAATAGCCGATCTACATGCTCACAACGCCTCGTATCGCGAGGCGTTGTGAGCATGTAGATCTGCTATTTTCACAATAGAAAGTATTATTATATATTTTTTCAACTTCGACTTTCTCTGGTGGGTCGACTCCCACCGTGGGAGTCGACTTTTGTAATGAAGTCGACTTTTTCGTTAATGCCCTAGGGCATAGATGAAATCATTTGGGGCATCGGTCAGATCCTGGACTCTGGCATTGCTCTCTCAGATCGCCTTTTTTTTGTTGAGGGTCTTAGTTATGCAGCCATGCTCACCTATGGGGTCAGTGGGCCTCTATAAACTTGGATGCACGTGCGTGTGCGTGTTTGTGCATGCGTGCCTGCATATAGACTCTGTGTGTGTGTGTGTGTGTGTGTGTGTGTGTGTGTGTGTGTGTGTGTGTGTGTGTGTGTGTGTGTGTGTTACAGTGCAGTGCACATGGCCTTGGCTCGCCTCGGGGGGCGGGCAATCTCCACTCTCTAAAAATCACATGACCATGTGGTGGTGGTGGAGTGGGCCTGCTGCAGAGGAACCCACCACCATCTCTTGGTCTGGTGGCACCTTGAAGTGTTTTCCGTTTACCATTGAGGAGCAGGCCTCAAATTGGAACCAGAGACAGGTTTAACGTCTGATTCTTAACCTATCACAGCTGTGACACACGCACGCACGCACACACACACACATACACACACACACACACACACACACACACACACACGTATGTACGTATGCACGCGCTTTCTTTATGCATGCATACACATGTACCCTTTTCATATGCAGACCGACTCAAAAGCACGAGACATGTACATGCACGTTCACATCCATCCATCACGCATGTACATAAACACATGCGTGGATGGACGGACACACACACACACACGCACGCGCGCGCGCACACACACACACACACACGCACACGCACACACGCACGCACGCATGCATCAGTGCAGGGGGGCAGCCTCTCTGGGCTGGGTTAAGAATCAGCAACTGTATTACACCAGAGCAAATGAGAAGCATCACATCTAGAGAGTAAATCTCAAACATTTGGCCTCATTTATCAATTCTGCCACATGTGTACAACACTGTGAGAAGCTTAAATACGGGTCCAAAACACACAGGCCAAAACTGTTAACGGCCAAGCATTGTCTATTTTCCCTGCCGAAGTGCTTCTCAATGTGTGGTACATGTGTTTTCTATACAAGCTTGTGTACGACTTGATACCAGGGTCCGAACGAATATGACATATATGAAAGTAGGAAACAAAAATATTGTCGACTACAACCCCCTGGCTATAGTCAGTCCGGTATAGGAGATAATTTAGGATTTAGAATCCCATTTTCGAGGGGTCCTAATAATACAATGAAAACACGTAAAACAAATCTATAGCCTACACGTAGGCTACATCAACCACTTCAAACAAACAATATCCAATATATGTCAAAACAATTAATCAAACTAAATTATAAAACACGAATAACAAAAAAAGGAAAGAAACACAAGCCAGAGTATAAACTCCAAGTAAGCATAAAGAATTGATCCTTAAATCAAGATAATATCAATATCATAAAGTTTATCTAACCAAATTCTGAGAGTGTACAAATGGAACCAAATGAACCCATAAGGTTTATGTAAAATGAACACCAAGTTTTTTAGTGCATATTGTGAATTTGATGAAATCAACCACCTGACACCTGTGATGCTATCTCACTGAGTTGTGTTTACACAACAAAGGCAGAGTGAGAGTCTTTGGGTTATAAACGGGCCTTATTTGGGATGCTCATATGCGGGGGAGGAGGATGGGTTTGCAGGGCTGCGTGCAGGTGTTTTCTTTGTCTGTGGAAATGCAGCAGAATCTGTCAAGAAGCATTTGCATCGTGAGCAGCACCCATCGAAGGAGAATGGAAAGAAAAGTGTCATTTTTGTCAACGTTTAAGTGCAACTTTACTCTCTAAGTGAAAAATGTGACTCCTTTCAGAATCACAATGGTATAGTCCAGGGGTGGGCAACTTTGATGATGGAGACGGGCCACTATATTTCCACATTTACTCCAGAGGGCCACTATTTCCACATTCACTCCAGAGGGCCACAATGTATACACAGTCAAAAAATAGCAAACGCGTTTTGAGCTTGTAGATCTGCTAGTTTTGAATTGGAATCTGGAATAATTTTTTGCTAATTTAATTGTATTGCTGAAAAGTTACATTTTATTTAATTTCAAATACATGTTCTTATGCTAACTTTATGAACTAATAAATTCAAATACAGTAGACATAAGAAAGACTTGTGCAAAGTGATTAAGCTACTAATATAGTGATTAAAGTGAGTGATATGTTTCATGGTTGGAATTGTAACAGCTGAAATCAATAATATATCAATATTACAATATTAACCAGCGGGCCGCATTAGTGAAGGTGGGGGTTGCATGTGGCCCCCGGGCCGCCAGTTGCCCATGTATGGTATAGTCGCCAGTTGCCCATGTATGGTATAGTCGGTATAAGAAAAGCATCAAATGAACTCCATATCCCACAATGCAATGAAGCGGACGAGTAAAGGTCAATATCCTGAGTGGCTGAGGTCTGTTTGACCCTCCCACTTCCTCTCCCCATAAATCCATTCAAAAGCAATGACAAGACCATGTTGGAAGGATTTATGTCTGCATTGTTGCCCGTGCTCTTGAGAATATAGTCTATTTCCCAAAGCCACAATGCTTTGGGGATGGCTTATAGCTGCCTCTGGGAAGGGCCACATATAATGTAATTATTTAGTTTGGACTTGGTGAGTTTGTTTTATATGGACTTACTTACTGGGGTTGTTCAAGCAGGATATCTTGTTGTGGATGTTAATATCTGATGTAGTGCAGCATGAAGCGAGACATAATTAGCACAAGTGCGCACGCACACACGTATGCACGCACGCACGCACACACACACACACACACACACACACACACACATACACACACACACACACACATTGATTTTTTTTTTATTGAAGACTTTATTAGAAGTTTGCACAGGAAAAGGTACAGTTTCATAACGGTACAGTTCACTGGTACAAGATCTACTAAAAGGAGATCCTAGAAAAGACTAAGCTTATTTCCACAGGAAACCATTGAAGTATCTCATATAACATTGAATGACAGACGGATAGAACACAGTACTATGCAGTAGATATAGTCAGGGGAAAAAAAGAATAAACAAAAAAAACACACACTCACTCAAACTCACACTCTCTCACACACACACACACACACACACACACACACACACACACACACACACACACACACACACACACACACACACACACACACACACACACACACACCCTTTCAGTGGTAGCCTATGCTGTGGTGGCGTAAGGGTTAACATCGTGACGTCACGCTGACCTATGGTAGGGGCAGTTAGAGCTGGAGGTGGAGAGAGAGAGAGGAAGAGAAAAGCCTGGCGAGGGCTGAGGTCCTATTTTGGAACGAGACTTTAACGACCGTATTTTTCCAATTATTTCCCAAGCCGCATTTTGTACTTTTCGCATTCATATTGAACTTTAGAGGTCCGTGTCTTTTTACGCACAGAAGTCCCTTCTTTTAAGTAAACGGCTTTCCCTCCCCGAATGGAATGTGTGTTTGTGTGTTTTTTCTTGCACTGTTGTTTGCAATCATTCTCTTCGCTCCGTTTAGTCCAGAGCTTGAAAAAGCGAGACGAGAGAGAGAGAGAGAGAGAGAGGGCGAGGCGAAGCTCTATTCTCATGGAAGAGGAGGAATGGTAGTAGATAGAGAATGAAAAAGCTGAGGTTGTGTTGAGCGCTTAAGTTCACTTTCTACGCACACAAACTTGTCCGGACCGTTTCGACTTGATCAAAGGGCTCGGGAACAGACGCGTATTAAATGCCGCGGAGTTTTTACGTGCGTGCTAAATGTCTGGAGTGTTGTTCTAATTTAACCCGCGCGTGTGTGTGTGTAGGACTATATCGTCGTTGTTGTCGTCAGGTGGAAATCTTGTATCTCCAAAACCGTTCGTTTTGTATTTATAATTTTAAAAACGATTTAAACTACAAGCCGATCTACACAACGCTAGGCGTTGTGTGCTTGTAGATCTGCTGTTTTCACTACTTTTGTGCGACACAGCCTTGGATGATGAAGCAGGGCTTTACTTTGCGAAAAAATGTACAGATTTGAAACTGGGAGATACGAGGTTTCTTCCAGACGACTGCACTGTATGCAAGTTGTTGCAACTTGCGTTCATTGGTCATCCCTGCACGGACAGGCGTACAAACAGTCTGTGAACGTATATACAACAGTTGGAGCCGTTTAGTGTGGGTGGTGGTGGAGGACTGCAAGGACACGGGGAGCAAAAAAAAAAACTTGGGAATGTTTTCCTCCCCGGTAGCCTAGTTCATTTTGATAAATATGGGGCAGGTCTGCTGCTCTTTCATAATCAATGGGGACTCTTTCAGGTTCAGAAACACGCGGAGGGAGGAAAAAACGACTGGAATTCAACGCAGGGCTGCTGAATGTATCCAAGATGGGGAAGGAGGGATTTCTCTTTTTTTCTGTCTTTCTCTCCTTATGCCCCCCCCCCTCCTCCTCTTCTCCACCCCTCCTCTTTCTCCTTCTCTCTCTCTCTCTCTCTGTCTGTCTACCCCCCCCCCCCCCCCCCCCCGCATAGATCCGGTTCAGGACTACAATCAGATATGCAAACAAAACAGTTAATGGCCAGAGAGGAAGGTGTGTTGTAGTGTTTGTATGCGCGCGCACACGTTTGAGCGCGTCGTGTGTGTGTGTGTGTGTGTGTGTGTGTGTGTGTGTGTGTGTGTGTGTGTGCGTGCGCGTGTGTGCGCGCGCGCGCGTGCGTGAGCGCTGGAAGACGGGGTGGGTGCGATTCACGTGCATGCTTGATGTCCCCTTTCCTCCCCCCCCTCCCCTGATCGACAAAAAAAGGCAAAGAAAGCTCCGTCCGTGGACTGGAGCTGCTGCTCCGTGGAACAGAGAGAGGGAGAGTAGAGGAGAGGAGGATTGCGTTTCGTTTGGGTCCCTCCATCAATTTTCTGTTTAATGTCAGCGGGAGAGAGGGGACGCGTCATCCCAGCCATAAATTTGCTATTATACAGCCTGGATGATACTCTGTACGTTGTGCGTGCGGGTTTCCGTGCCTTTTTAGACGGTTTTCTCTGGTAGCGCCCAGACGGCACAACGTTATACGGAAAACCCCCGTAGATCGAATCTAGCAGCCGAGCGAGGCTGTAAGCTACTCTCTCTGGAACCCGACTGCACTGCTGGAGAGAGAGGAAGTAGACTGACTGAGCGCTGCTCAACTTCATACATTTTAATGCGCCTTTGTTTTGTTTGGTAAAAAAAAAAACATTTAGGAAATAGTCACGCGATGGTGAAATTGCGCACGATTACTATTAAATCTAGTGGTTAAGTCATGCAATCCAAAGTTTCGAGGGGGAGATTCGCCCAGTTTTCGTGATTTTTTTTACCCCCTCTCTCGGCCCCTTTCGCATTCAAACGCCGTGTTATGAGCGCAGTTTTGTGCTCGGCGGAGTGTCGTTTATGTAGGTAGGTGTTTTTTCCCTCTACTTTACGAGTTATTTGCAACAGTGCAGTTTTTGTAAATAAAACAATTGCTGTATTTTCGAAAGAAAATATAGAAAATGTTTCTACGTTTCGTGTGCACTCTTAAATTGTTACTAAATGGGTTTTTTGTTGATATGTTGCTCTGTATTTTCTTATATGAAGTCAGTGCAACCGAAATGTTGCGCTGTGACTCCAGGACCATGCATTTGCCCGAGAAAATGAAAAAGCTGTATGTTTAGGTACACAAAAACAGACATTTTCTTCAAGCTTACATTTCTAACCGTGCTGACCTTTTATCCAAACACTATCATGGGAGAGAGAGAGATATCCTACACTTGAAAATGATTGTAGCCTTGTTTCAACGCTGTTGTTGCTTTTATCTCTCCTTGAATTTGAAATACATGCTTTCCCAGAAGGATGTTGAACTGAGCTGGTGCCCCACGTCAGTTACCATCACTCAGAAGACTGGCCAATAACCTTTATGGCTAATTTTGAATCCGTGCTGCTGCGAGGCCCTGTCGGAGAGAGCTCTTATACACCGCTTAAGAGTTTTGTATTTTAGGTTACACACTGAAACATTTGACATTGTGACCACCTATTAAGCTTAGTGTACTAAGTAATCACCCCATTCACTTGTCTTTAGGTTAGGGCTACTTTTAAGGCAATCTCATAACACGATAGTTTCCGTAAATATTACTGATTCCTGGCTTATGTAACTTTTGTCCCATCAAGCTAATTGGGTTACTATCACTATGGTTACTGGCCTATCCCATGTTTCATTTAGTAATTACATTGATATAGCCTGCCATTAAGTGTACTTGTCCCATATGTCTTATAGCAATATATTCTAGCTATGGTGCATACAATTCTTCTATTTTTGAGGGGATAAACGCAGAATGATAGAAACAATCTCGACTCAGATTTGTAGCGTTTTGGGCCACGTTAATCCATACTAAATCGCCATAACTTTGTCTTAAGATATTATGCATAATGTGTTATGACATGTTTTTGTCATGAAATAAGCATGCTTATAAGAATTATTGCAGATGGTGGTGAAAGAAGTCAGAGGTCTCGAAGATTAATGTAAACTCAATGCGTAATAGTTACTGATTATGGGTGAATTTGGGAATTGATTGGTCAGTTATCTGCTGATTCTTTAATGAGCAATTCAAGTGGGAATGTTTATCAATTAGGGCTTTTTGGGGCCATGCCATTTTAGCGACACGCGCACGCACGCACGCACGCACGCACGCACGCACACACACAGAGATAGAAGCATGGCTAACGTTAGGTTATTTTTATCCAAATATGTACAGAAACTTATAACTTTTTCGCGCGCCTATTTAGCCTATTCACACGGTAGGCTATTACAAGACAGTTACTAGCTCTTCACTGACACACCAAAACTCACAAACGCACGCGGACGCGCACACGACAACAACACTACTCTGAATTAGAAAGAGATGTGGGCTCTACACAAAAACAACGTTTTTGTAAAGTCTGTGCAAACAACATAACTTATTTCTGACTTGATTTTCTGAGTTAGAGACCGTGCTCGCTGTAAACTATTGATCCTCAGCGCAAATATTTACTCGAGGGAGCTTTTGAAAATGTGCTAATTACTTTTGATTCCCTGTTTAATTGTTGCAGCATGTTCGCAACATTTGAAACACCGTTTCACTTGTAAATTGTTTTATGCACAATTGCAGCATCGTGATTTGTCTTCACTCTTATTGAGGAGACACCTCTGTGTTGTTTCTCATGCAATGAAAATAACAAACCTTTCTAAGGCAATGTCTAAATATGAATGCACATTTTGTAGGCTATTGACAAAATACAATACAATATCTTCAGTAATATGATCTCTTCAGCCCAAAGGCTACACTGTTGTGTAACATTATAAGCAACCTTTACACCAATTACGTTTTCTTGGCCCCTGGTCTATTTTTTTTAATTCATGTTATTAGAAATTCTATAATATTAGTATTAGAACATTCATTGTTTGATCAATTGGATGCATCTGCTTCTGCAGAAACAAGTCAAATGATGTGCTTTGTGTGACAGACCAGTCTCTACACTAATACATTCCAGATATGCTTGCATATTATCGACATCCCTTATTCATATGAAGTGTCAAAATACGACCAGGTTAAGCTTTAAAATTACCATCGATGCTCAAGATCCCTCGTTGAGTTTATGCAGCCTATATCTATGCATTGAATATGTCATAGATAATAGTTTTTAGGCTTTGCTTTGTTTCACCGTGACGTCACGTATGACGTTAGGTCAATAGGTCAGGTTGGTCTTGTTCGTGGTCCATAGACATTTTAAGGATCCTGTGTTTGGACTAAACTAAACTAGGAACAACTTTGTCGTCTGTTTTCCCCCGATTTTCTGTGTTTTCTTGAGTTTCAGAAGAAGTTTAATACACGTCCTTTAAAATAGTCTGTATTTTAAAGGGCTATTTGTGATAGTGTTTAGGAATTACAGTATGCATATTTGTCTTTTGTGCTGCATGGACAAGTGATGTCTGTGTATATTTCCAGTTTTGTGTGTGTGCGCGTGGCTGCGTGCGCGCGCGTGCGTGCGTGCGTGCGTGTGTGTGTGTGTGTGTGTGTGTGTGTGTGTGTGTGTGTACGCGCTTGTGCAGCTGTTGTCATGGTTTATATGACGCACTATATAAAGTGAGAAATCTTAGGGGTAGTTTCCCTCCCTATAGCTCAGTAAAGCCTCATTACAGAAAAGCAACACTTGTGCTTACATTCTCTGGGAAGTTCAAGCGAATGCATGTTGACACAGAAGCGGCACTGGGCTCGAGATGGTCCGTCACACGTCAGGCGCACGATATGTAATCCCATTATTTACGTCTATAATATCAACATTTTTGCTGTACACAAGCCTGGGTTTAGGTCCCCATTCCTTTGCCCAATCCTTGATTTATAAAGATTTGATGACTATAGGCGTGTGGAGTGGACTGTGCGCTGTGTGCATGTGGACACAAACTGAAGATTAAAATGGAGATAATTAGAACCTCTGTCGTGTCCTGGAGCCTGGCTGGTGGTCAACTTCTGAACAGGATGACACTTTAATCTCCGTTTTCACCATCTTTTTTTCATATTCATGCATCTAATAGGCCACATGCTCACGAGGTGTTGTGAACATGTAGATCAGCTATTTTCACAATGTCTGCCTCTAATATTTGACAATTGCCAAATGTTTAATATGTCACTTTAGAGGTACTATTAAAAAGTTCTTAAATTGTAATTTTAGAAATGTGCAGATACCCTCACTTAAACTTTGTGTTGGTTTGTTTACTGTTGAGTGAGAAAACAATGTTACACATTAAGCTAATCATCTGGGACCCCCAAAATAATTTGGGGTCCCGACCCACAGGTTGAGAACCACTGAATTAGGGGTGACCAAATAGGCCACAAATAGCAAATGTATCAATTATCAAAGAACATCAACAAACAAGCCGTGCACGACCACTCGTGGCAGCATCCGAAAGCAGGGCATAGGCCTACGATGAACCAAGAAGAAGTTGAGTGGTCGCAAAAACAACGTGACCTTTTTCTTCTCTGTGTGTGCAAGAGAGATGCTATTTTCTGCTCATCGTGATAGATAGAGCTCGCAACGGGTCATCATCGTCGAGGTGCGTGGACATGAAAAATGCAGCGGAACTGTGGGTCATGGTATCAGAGGCGTCAATTTGGGTATATGGCAAGGTATACCCTGCCATGTTGCCAAGGTATATGGCAACATGACTGGTGTCTTGCACAAATGTTGCATACCTTAGCTTTTGCTGAACTGACGCCACTGCATGGTATCGGCGTTCAAAACGACTCCAAAAGGACTTTAATGTATGAGAGTCCACTCCACACACACCACCAAAACAAAAACATATATAGACCTACACTTGAAATTTCACATTAAGCATGCATCAGAATAAATAAGCAACAAAATAATATTTTACTCAATGGGCTATATAGAGGTCAGCCTATATTGGTTTAGATCTGCTATTTTCACAATAGAACCTTGATATACAAAATATAATGCTTCAACTCTGAGTGCTCGTCAGGGTCGGGGGGTCCCCAGTTAAAATGATTATTTTGGGGGTCGCTGCCTGAAAAGGTTGAGAACCACTGCCCTAATTCATAACCACGTTCATCTGGCACCTTTGGGGAGGTTTCCATTCAGCGCCATATAGGCTCCACGCACAAACCTGCTTAGCTTTTCAAGTATAGCGTATTTGTTATTACACAAGTAGCCTACACAACGTAGCTAATAAAGCGAGCCTTGACCAGGTAACCCCATAGTCCACAGTAGTTCTAATAGGTTGTGTGCTCTCTTAGGGGAGGGGGAGGGGGGCTACCTTTAAGATTGTTTAGGCGTCTCCCCGGTGAACGGCTCTATTTGGAATTCTCCATCATTAAGGGGGATATCAGAAATATTTGGTGAGAACAGAATTGTTGGCCTCTATGGAGGGCCTCCCGTGGAGACGGCTCTCCATTTGGACCTCATTTAAAAAAAGAAAAAGAAAACGTCGACTGAGAATTGTGCTGGGTGGAAATGTGGATCTATTTAGAAAAGACATAAGTTTATTCAGCTATATGGGCTATTACACCCCCCCCAAAAAAGCCTCTGCATCTACGTGACACTTCTTATTTATTTAGAATATCGGCCCCGCACGCGGACACGTGCGCACACGCCACAAGCACGCTCCCCCCTTTTTTTTGCTCGGTAGCCTAGAGACCGCCTCGAGCGGCCGAGCTTGTTTCTCTGTTGCTCTCGTGTATATGGAGTCCGCTGGTCACGGCGAAAACGCAGCGGAAATGAGAAGTCCAGGCTCTCTCTCTCTCTCTCTCTCTCTCTCTCTCTCTCTCTCTCTCTCTCTCTCTCTCTCTCTCTCTCCAGTGTGGAAAGTAACTAGGTAAATTTACTTAAAGTACACTTTTACTTTACTGGAGTATTTCCAATTTCCAATACTTTCACTGCACTACATCTCGGTTCTATGTAGGCTACTTTTACCCCTCTACATTTAGGACTATTAGGCCTACTTGAAAACTTTAGTTAGGCCTACCAGTTACTTTACAGTAGTAGTCTACATATTTAGATTATTATCACAAAAATACATTAACCACTTCAGTTAGCCATATATGCCTATAGAACTACTATATTTCGTCCATTTGAAAATATCCGGTCTACAAGTTCACAAATCACAATGCATGCATTTTCATAAGATTTTTATACATTTTGAACATGTGAAATGGGACATTCTGCACATGAATGACTAGACGACCTATAGGCCTATGCTACTTTTAAGTAGTAGGTCTACATTTTTGATTACTTTTACTTGTAACCGAGTATTTATTGCAGTAGGCTATTGATACTTTTACTTGTGATATGAGAGAGGGGGGCTCTCTCTCTCTCTCTCTCTCTCTCTCTCTCTCTCTCTCTCTCTCTCTCTCTCTCTCTCTCTCTCTCTCTCTCGCTCGTCTCTCTCTCTGCCTTTCCTTTCCTACATAGGCCTACATAAATACATGCCTTTAAAAAAAAGCAAGCAAGCAAAGCGGGCCGCTTTAGTAGTTTGGGTGTGAGAGTGGAAGAGGGGAGGGGAGGGGAGAGGAAGGAGGAAAGTGTCAGTCAGGAACGCTTCATTGCTCGAGGACAATCCTCGCGCAGGACCGGTCTGTTTCAAGAGCAATCAGTCAATCCGCATTAATTATCCGCGCGCCCCCACCGTATAGGGTAGCTCGCGCTGGCACACGGACGAGAGAGACGGTGTGTGTGTGTGTGTGTGTGTGTGTGTGTGTGTGTGCGCGCGCGCGCGCGCGTGCTATGATTGCTATCCTCTCCACCCGCGCGCACGTACCCAGCCCCCACCTTTTAAGTGAAAAAAGAACCAATAAAAATCAAGCCGTAAAAGGCTTTTCCTTGTCACTAAATAAATTAAATGCAGATTTCTGTTTTAAGTGCGGGACCCCTTTTTGTGAGCTGCGGAACAGAATTCTTTATTGTCCCTATATGTCGTTAGTTTAAAGACAACAGCGCTGGGGTTTTGGAACTGGTGGCTGCAATGGGCACTGATTTCTTTGGGAATAAAAATCATTTTTATTTTATTTTATTATAGGCTACAGGTTACGTAGGGTAGGCTATATGTATCACTATTCTCAACATATCGACGTTGTTGGGTGAAACCTTGTATGTCCAAAACCGTTTGTTTTGTATTTATCATTTTTTTTAAATGATTTAGTGATTTACAAACTAGTGATTAAACAGCCGATCTACAAGCACACAACGCCTCGCACCGCGAGGCATTGTGTGCTTGTAGATCAGCTGAAAAATTGGAGATACGAGGTTTCTGCTCGACAGTGACAATATGTATAGGCTGTGTCTATATTTTTGATTGAAACTGAGCTTGTAGGGCCGTGCCTTAATGTGGTTATACTGTGTTTCACTAGTCTTTAGGTTTATTTTTATCGTCTTAATGGACGCTAATGCAGAAATGATAATTCAGGCATGTCATAAAGGCTGGCTGAACATTTCGGGGGCTAACACATTAGAATATCGACTTTGAAGAATAGCGGGAGCCTGTCCGCGGAATATAGATGACCAGATTTGGGATTTTTTTTTTTACACTAATAATAGTGTGTGTGTGTGTGTGTGTGTGTGTGTGTGTGTGTGTGTGTGTGTGTGTGTGTGTGTGTGTGTGTGTGTGTGTGTGTGTGTGTGTGTGTGTGTGTGTGTGCGCGCGCGCCCGTGTGGACACGTGGTGGCTCAAGTCCATTGGGGCATCAAGGCAGAGGTTTGGAATGTAGGCTCCCACAATGTAAATGAGGATGGGGTATATGGAGGCCTATAACGATTATCTAATTACGCAACGCGATAAGTCTTTCCTCTTCTGCATTATTTGATTTGAATTATATTTATTAATTAATTCCACTGTAGGGACGAAAGCCCCATTTCCCTTCTTCCCCACAGCATGCAGGCAATATTGGGAGAGTGGACTACCTTTTCTGCAGATCTCCATTGTCCATGCGTTGGGTTTGTTATGAGGCAGAGGAGAGAGAACCACCACTGTCTTGGTTTTGTAAAGGCACATTAATTGGAAAAACTAGGCTACAGATGGTTCCTTTATGACTGGGTGTCCTTGCAGGTTCATTTGATGCGAGCTCTGGTCACCTCCAGTAAATAAGGATATAATACCAAGTTGTCACATGCCGTGAAGGTGTGATTTTTCTTTCTTTTTTGTATTGATTTGGCTTCTTTCAATTTTTTTAAGGGTTTATAAAGGAGAGAGTTTTGAAACATGGTGTGGTGGAAATGACGTATAAAGTCTCCAGTTTTTATGTATTTACTTTTTTGGTTATTTGCTAAAATATCTAAATTCGGGATATATTTATCTTTGGGCATGTAACATTGATTTATAGAGCAGCGTAATACGCATATAATAGGCCTACGTCTTTCTGACCAATCGTTGTAATTGTAAAACCCCTTTATTTTATGCATAAAATCCAGAAAACAAACTATAGGCCTAGGCTTGTTTTGTGATAATCCAATTAATAGTGTAAATCGGCTACCATTTGCGCGTAAAAGCGGAACTGTCCACTTTACTTAGGCATAATTATTGAATATTTGGCAATACAATCTTAAATGAGGGAACGTTGCGTTGTATAGCGGTGCAGCAAAATCTATTAACACCATTGTGCAGTCATTGACTCATTGTGCTTCACACAGTAGGTCCTATAACAACATGTACAGGTATATATGTAACGTTGTGTTCATGAACAGTCCTATATGGCTCTTATTCTGTTCTCTCCTTTGTGGACAAAGTTTTTTCGGTCCGAGTTGTGTGTGTGTGTGTGTGTGTGGGGGGGGGGGGGGCTCCATTACTGCAACGTAATAGTTATTTTCCGGTTCTTGTTGCCGCGTTCTCTTCCATTTTACTTACTACGGCGCTGTTATTGCGCCGCATTAATCCGCGAATCTAGCCTCTACATTTAATACAACGTGTAATTTCCCCCTTTTTAACGTATTCCCTTTGATTTAGTCACTCTTGACTCTCCTTTTGCTCTGGGGCCAACGGGGTTCGCCGCGGGGGCGCCTTGAAACAGCCCCTCCTTATCTTCTTTCATCGTTCAACCCGGGGCCGCCTTGAAACCGCAGGGCCAGTAATTGCTTTTTTCAGGCAGCCCAGTGCGGACTGGCCAGCAGCCAATCAGAGCCTTGTTTACACTCTGTGATTGACAGCACTCTGGCGGCGTGCCAACCAATCAGAGGCTTCACAAAGCCGAAGCCCGGGGTTTTAACTCTTTGCTTCTCCATGTATAAACAAACTGGATGGGAATATTAGCCTATAGCTCATATATTTCGACACGAAACGCACGAGCCCGGCATTCTTCCGCTTTTAATTGACTAAATTAGTGAACCATGTGCAAGACTAACCCAGAGGACACATACCTTCAAATTATGCCGTGATTTGAAAGCTTTACCCCAAGTGTGTGACACTGGGTGTGTGTGTGTGTGTGTGTGTGTGTGTGTGTGTGTGTGTGTGTGTGTGTGTGTGTGTGTGTGTGTGTGTGTGTGTGTGTGTGTGTACCTCACTCACACAAAAAATAGGCCTAAACATTGTCATTTTTCTCTCATTTTACAGGTCATCTGTTGATTTAAAATTGTAGAGAGAGACATAGCATACAACTGTGAAAAATATCTAGTCAACGCGATCATAGAGCCTAGTCTTTATTAGTTTTGCTACACTATTATCATCAGCGATGATAATTATAGTGTAGCAAAACTAATAAAGATTGATTCATCACAGACCACAAACTAATCTAAATATGTTCGCGTAAATGTGCTCCAGCAAAAAAAAAGCCAACATATCGGCATAGCAATATTCATTCATACCACATTTAGTTATTTCCACGCTTTTGCAGCTCAAATTGCAGTCGGATCACAAAAAATATTCTGTTTACTCCGCAGTGATCAAAAGACCCCAGTATTCGCTTTCTCTCTCATATGGCAGAGAGCAGCGGTGAGCGCTGCTTGCAGAGAGCTGGTGCTCTCGCTCTGCCTGTCTCCTCGCATTTGCGTGCTGCACGCTGCGGGGCCGCGCAGGGCTCCGAATCAAACGCCCGCCGTTTTGTTTCGCCATTCCAGCCGCCTCCGCCCATTGGCTCGGAAGCGACGGCCAATGGGATGCTCTGTTTACCGTGGGGCGCGCCTCGCGGGCACGCTCTACATTGTAGTCGTCCCCCCCCCCTCAAACCAATGGGCGAGCGCGTTCCCCTCGCCGTCCCTCCTCTCGTGCCGTTGAGTAGCAGCAGCGGATACGAGGAGAGGGGGAGAGTTTGTGTGGATGTGCGAGCCTCGATTCACTAGAAGCCCTGAACTTCTACGGCGCGCACTCTCCCATACCTCAACTGCACACACACTACAATCTGCAGCAGCATAGGATGTAATCATTTCCACATGCCGAGCCTTTTCAAGCCGGGGTTTTTTGATTTTGTATTTTTTTTGTACTTTTTCTTTTTTTCGCCAATCATTAATTGTTATGCAAGGAATAACTTCCCAGTAAGTAGCTAATTCACCTTTGTACGTTTTGGATGTGTTTGGTTGTATTTTGTGTGTGTGTAGCCTTTGCACTAAATTGTGATTAGTGTTGACTGCCGGTGTCGGTGATGATACTAGACATGTCATATTTCCTTTAAATATGGCGAATTTATTTTCCCCAAATATCACCATGCATGTTATATAGCGTGGTGTCTTTAGAAAATATAGCATAATTAGCAGTTCTAAGCTGATATCTGTAGGATACTGTACCCCATAGAATAGGCCTATTAAGTAGCTACCATATCTTATTGTCAATAAAATGTAAATTATAATGGAGCCAGTCCTCTATATATCTGTTCTTCTGAGGCTAGTTGAGTTTAACGTTGTAGCCTATATAGGTCTATTTATTTTTGAGGAGGTTTAGGAAACCAAGCACTCTATACAAATGTCCTTCTTCG
>NC_137825.1:44945869-44975869 GCF_963921795.1 Nannobrachium achirus
CAAGAGGGAGGGAGAGAGCCGAGCGCGGCGGCCCCCCTTTGAAGTCGGAGGAAGAACGAGAGAAAAATGACATTTTAAACAGCCCGCAAAACACCAGGCTGAAACAGCTTCTTACACTCGGCACGGGAGGCAGGGCAGCCTGTGTGTGTGTGTGTGTGTGTGTGTGTGTGTGTGTGTGTGTGTGTGCGTGTGTGTGTGCGCGTGTGTTTGCGCACGTGTATTTTTCTGGGCAAACGTTCTTGTAGAAAAGCATTATAAGGTGCAATGTGGGGGATTTCTGGCTACTGCTGCTGCTGCTGCGTGTGTGTGTTTGTGTGTGTGTGTGTGTGTGTGTGTGTGTGTGTGTGTGTGTGTGTGTGTGTGTGTGTGTGTGTGTGTGTGTGTGTGTGTGTCTGTGTGTGTGTGTGTGTGTGTGTGTGTGTGTGCGCGCGCGCATGTGTGTGTGTGAAAGTCACCAGACGGATATGTGAAAATAAGGTGGTTACTTAAGAGATTACTCAGTGAGGGTGCGTGCATGTGTGTGTGTGTGTGTGTGTGTGTGCATGTGTGTGTGCGTGTGCATGTGTGTGTGTGCATGCGTGTGTGTGTGCGTGCGTGCGTGTGTGTGTTCACACTGAGTGTACAGCGTCTCTGTGTGTCTGACTGACTGCGTATGTTCTGTTCGTGCGTTCATGCATCTGTGTATACACGCATGCCTGTTTAGGACGTCTCTTTGCGGCGCTCGTGTGCATTTCTCTCTGCCTGTGCACGTTTGTTCATGTGTGCATAATGTCTGTGCTCCTCCGTGCGCTTGTGCGTGCGCGTGTTTGCAGACACCATAACTCCCTGGTATTTTACGGCACTACTGGCTGCCACCTCTCCAGCAGAGGTCAAGGCAATCCCCCCATGTTTACGCTGCCCGGCCCCGAGCGGTGACATCATTTTAAAACCGGGGGGGGGGGGGGCAGACATGATGTCACGCTCTTCGCCAGGGGTCCGCCGGGGTCTGGCACCGACCCGCCGTAACCCGCGGCAACCCCCGGTGTCGTCACGGCAACCGTGACACCCTCAAGCGCCCGGGCTAAAGACACCTGAGACAAGTGTCAAAGCTTGTGTCGTCTTTGTTTTTTTTTTTTGTTTTTTTTTTGTCGTGGTCATTTCATTCTTCTTTCTTCTTTTTTTCTACCACCCATTGTTATCCATCCTGGGCTGGGGGGGTCGAGTTTAAATACGGGCTGACTCACCGCTTCCTCCGTTTGACTCAGTTTTCAGCCACTCCTCCTCCAAGCCGCCGTGTTCCGCGTCATTCTCTCTCGGGTGGAAACCCTGTATGTCCAAAACTGCTCGTTTTGCATTTATCATTTTAAAAATGATTTAAACTAGTGAAAACAGCCGATCTTGTGAGGCGTTGTGTGCTTGTAGAACGGCTGTTTTCACTACTTTTGTGCGACCGCCTTGTGTGATGAAGCAGAGCTGTTCTTTACGAAAGTACGTACACATTTTAAAACTCTGAGATACAAGGTTTTCCGCTCGACAGCGACGATGTATTCCGCTCCGTTTTCCAAACTCTGCCGCGGCTCATTCATATTGTAATGGCCTCTCCCATTCAGCGGTGTCTATGTCCAGTTTGTTTAGCTGTCAGCCCGGCCGAGATGGATTGGAGGAGGGCGTAGGTTCATCTGGAGGTGAGTTTGAGGAGAGGCGTGCTTACAGCGAGCGAGCGGCCCCCGGGGCCCGTGCAGGACCCGTCCTCCCTCGCTACAGGGAGAGAGCTTTCTCCACGCCGTGGAGAGAGCTTCAGGGTTCATTTTAATGCCTGTGTGTTGGCAAAGACACACAGCCGCTGTCCTTCTAAGCCTGATCCATATTGTTTTGGACACTGCTCCTACAGATTTTGCCCTAAAATCACGCAGAGCGGTACACAGTATCTCTACAGTCATGTCATCAACATGGATCTGTCCCATTTCCCATATTCCCTCCTGATTGGCTCCAGTTGCCTTCCAAAGACCTGAGGGTCGCTTATCTCCCGATTTTGGGAGTCTTACTGGTGTGCCGGTGTGTCGTGCTATACCGTAAATAGCAGATCTGCAAGCTCACAACGCGCCACGGCTTGCAGATCAGCTATATACGGCATGCAACGCCGACGCCACCCACCAGCGCATACAACTCGGGTGTGAATCAGGCATTGCCGACTGTGAACTGATCGGTGGATCTGGTGGAAGAGGCGGTGGATTTTGTTCCACCTTGTTATACGTGTGTGTGTGTGAGTCTGTGTGTGTGTGTGTGTGTGTGTGTGTGTGTGTGTGTGTGTGTGTGTGACGCAGAGAAGGTAAGAGCGAGGGGGAACGGGGGTTAAAGAAAGAAAGAGACAGAGAGAGACAGAGAGAGAGAGAGAGAGAGAGAGAAGCAGCTGTGTGGAACAGCGTGGATCGTTACACAGTACCACACATGAAAGCACTAAGTATATTCAGGACCCTTCATTGAATATACATGGTGCGGGGTGTGTGTTTGCGCGCGTGCGCGAATTCTCTCCCGTGCTCTTATCTGAGAGCAGCAAGAAAGGAAACAAGAAAAGAGACAGAAAGAGAGAGAGAGAGGGAGAGAGGGAGAGAGGGAGGGGGGGGGGAGGGAGGGAGGAAAAAAAAACAACAAAGATCCGTCATCAGTCATTCATGGTTAATCAGTCTCATGGGATGTGCGCTCTCACACAAACACACACGCTTGTGCACGCACTCACACACGCACGCACGCACGCACGCACGCACGCACACACACACACACACACACACACACACACACACACACACACACACACACACACACACACACAGTGCCTGGGTTCTAATCCCTCCGGGACTCGTGGTGTCTCTGTGTGTGCGCCTGTCGAAATTTTTTGGATGTGGGATCTGGGGCTGATTGCACCCCCCCACCACCCCAAAACCCCCCCCCCCCCCCACCTGCCCCCCCCTCTTCTCATTCTGCCCTCTCTCTCTCTCCCTCTTTCTCCCTCTCCCCTCTGTCTCTTTGATTGTTCGTAAAGTGTCTCTCCTCTCTCACTTTTCTTTCCTCCTCTCTCTCTCTCTCTCCCTCCCTCTTCTCTCTCTCTCTCTCTCTCTTGTCCCTTTAATAATCATCTACGGTGGTTTTTTGGAGTGGTTTTGATGTGTGTTTTTGTAACAGTTTGGAAGCGACGCCGCGTGCATGCATAATGTAGAGAGCGGTTCTTCTTCGTCTCCCAGCCTGCCGCCGTTACGTGTGTGGATCTGCATGTGTATGGATGTGGGTGTGTGTTTTTCTCTGATCTGTGTGTGCACGTGTGTGTGTGTGTGTGTGTGTGTGTGTGTGTGTGTGTGTGTGTGTGTGTGTGTGTGTGTGTGTGTGTGTGTGTGTGTGTGTGTGTGTGTGTGTTTTATCAGATACTCTTTCAGTATCTCACCGCCACACCAGCTCTAAACGCCGGTTCGCATTGTTGCTTCCTCTCTCCTTCCTTGCACGTTTCCCCTAGTTCGCCGGTCGGTCTCCGTTTCTGTCAATAGCAGGGGTCTTCAATGTTTTCAGGCCAAGGACCCCTTAGTTGAGAGAGAGATGAAGCACAACTCTTTCATAGATTCCTTATAGTTTCATTGTTTGACAGCACGATCATCATTGTATTACGGATTCATGTCAATTTGTGTTATCAGATATTTAACCACTTGAACCGTCAATACATAACTTGACATTTCGCTCTGTACTTAGTCTGCCTTTTTTCGCTCTACACCAAACGTCTTTGCCGAAAATAGCTATTTTTGGACACATTTCTCAGAATATGGAAGCTATCCACCTGTTTCCGCGAGAATTTACTGTAGCATTATCTGCGGGACACTTCCGGTTAACAGCAGACATACAAGCTCATGTCGTGTCGCAGATGCAACCGTCGTGAGCTTATAGATCCAAGATTTGTAGAACCAAATCACTTGGTTCCATTTGTACACTTAGTTAAGGGGAGACCTTGAAATTTGCAAGTTTGAGAAACACTGTTTTAAGCGGTTTAATAATGCTTTATCTCGTAAAAAACGACATCTAACGAATGGCTGTAAAGAATGACACACGGAAATGTGGTTGGATTGGTTATTCTGCCTCTCTCTCTCTTTCTCTCTCTCCCTCTTTCCATGCCATACCTGAGGCAGCATTCAAGAGAATCCCCTTGTCCAAACTCTCCTGAACTAAATGCATCATCTTATGTTGAAAGAATTGCCCTTTCTGTGTAGAAATCCATGCCGTTAAGCCACAGCTCCAGTACTGACTTGATGATGCTTAGTTCAATGTGGTATCACGCAACGAAAATAGCCGACCTCCAATCGTTGTGAGCTTGGAGGTCTGCTATTTTCGATACTTTCACCAAAAGGCCCTTTTAGAAATGTCAGCCCCTGCCTCTCTAACATTCTCTGCACGTCCCTGCCTCACTACACCGGGGGGCTCGGCGTTTCTCCCCCGGTCTGCTCTTAGCGCTGGCATGCTTTGCTCGCCGCTCGCTCGTTTCCTGTCGTTCTCGCCCTCCGCTTCTCTGAGTCGCTCGCTCTTGTTACCCCCGTGTCTTTCACCAGCTCTCTCTCTCCCTCTCTCTCTCTCTCTCTCTCTCTCTCTCTCTCTCTCTCTCTCCCTCTCGTTCTCTCGCTCTCTCGTTTGCTCCCGTGCTCCGCCTCTCTCCCGCTTTTCTCTCTCGCTCGTGTTCTGTGTCTGCTAATCCCCCTCTCTCCCTTGTTCAGTCTCTCTCCCACACAGTCTCACACGACGCTGGCGCACACACTCGCCGTCTGCCCGCTCACACACACACACACACACACAGTCACACACACGCGCACACACATGCACGCACACACACTGACACCTGCACATGGAACCGTTGAGGGTCTAATTTAAGTTAAAGTGCTTCTCTACTAGGAACCGCAAACCCCCCTCTTTTCCTCAGCGATGCAGACGTGTGGTGCAGCGTGGTTCAACACACGTGCACCCACACAGGCAGGCGTGCACAACAACACACGCGCGCACACACACAGACACACAGGGGCGTCACAGGGGGGGGGGGGGGGGGGGGTAGTGGGACTGAGTTACTAGGGCCCAGGGTGGAGGGACCTTAATGATTTTATACTTTAGCTATTGAAAAATAGCAGATATGCAAGCTCACAGCGCTGCTATCTTGTAGATCTGCTATGTTTGAAAAGTCGTGAAATTGTGTGCAAATCTTAAACATTTGTAACTAAAATTTTGCTTCTGGGGGGTCCCTGCAGGAACTAAATGTTTTGAGATGGGGGTCCGTGGCCAAATACATATCATTGTGGGGGTCCTTCACATGAAAACGTTTGAGCACCACTGACATAGAAACATAGGTTTTTCAAAAAACCTTCAAAGAAAGAATTTCCACGATTTTTCAAAAATAGCCGCGCTGCGAGCTTGTATTTCTGCTATTTTCAGTAGTTGAAGCATAAGATAACACAGTGAATCCTTGTACCCAGGGCCCAGAATTTGCTGCAACACCCCTGCACACACACAAATGCGCGCACGCTGTGTTGTGAGCCTATGTCAGTCTGTGGTGGACCGTGGAAGGAAGCAGTAGTATACAGTACGCTGTGAAGACATGCGTAGGTGTGCTCACAACATCCACTGTAGAGGGTGTGTGCTGCTGCTAACTTTAGATAAGTAAGGGCCACGCCTCATCCCCACGTGCCACACAGAAACCCACCTCTCACCGGATGGCCAGACCTCCTCCTGCTCCTCCTCGTCTCGTTCTCCCCCCGTTTGTGTGTCAAGAAAGACGATTCGAATGTAGGTCAAAAAGAGGGGCGTTCAGGTGACGTGGAAAGCTCTTCCAGGGCTCTATAGTCTATTCTGTACCAGTGACTTTTCTGTATTCGCTCAGGGGTCTTCAACGTTTTCAGGCCAAGGACCCCTTAGCAGAGAGAGGGAGATGATGCAGGGACCCCTCTACATTATTGTATAAATGTGTGATGGAGATTCTCATCAGTTTCATAGATAGATAGACTTGTTTGACACTTAACCACTTAAAATCATAAATCGTCGATACTTAGTAAACTTGTCCTTTCACTCTGTACTTGGTCTGCTCTTTTTTTACCTATGCACCAAACTTATTTGTCAAAAATAGCAGATCTACAAGCTCTCAACGCCTCGCGCTGCGAGGTGTTGAGAGCTTGTAGATCTGCTATTTTTGGCTAAAGTTCTCCTCAGAGTATAGGGATGCGAGGGTTCAATTTTTCATTTCAAATAATTATCCTATCACACAAGGACGTGGTGGCCCTCGTGCAGTAACTCTGAGGACCCCCGAGGGGTCCCGGACCCCCTGTTGAAATAAAGTTAAAGTTTTCTGAAAAACCTATGGTTCTCTATCAGTGGTGCTCAATTATATGTGTTTGACCGCGGACCCCCATCTCAAAATATGTTGTTCCAGGGACTAAGAGAAAGAAAGATTTGCTTTAACAATATATATGTTACAGGATGTTTGGGTAACCCAGGACGTTCATTGTAAGAGCGCTCGTTTTGTAGTTCACCACACACTAATCACCACCAGGTGGCGTACGACAGCCATTCACTCATACTCTATGCATTTACTAGTGAAGGCGCTGACGTCACTCGTTTGCGACTATATTTGCGACGTTGTTTACGTAGCCTAGCCTAGCCTAGCCTAGCCTAGCCTAGCCTAGCCTAGCCTAGCTTAGCCATTATCGTGCGCTTGCCCAGGCCTTACGGCCTGGGCAAATATTAATATAACGATTGCGTCCACCACGGCTTCGTAACTCGCGCGGCGCTCCGCCGGCCGCGCGGCCCTGGCCCGCTCTTCGCGGCCACTCGCGCCTACGGCGCTCGGGGGCGAAGAGCAGGACCAAGGACCGCTGGCCTTCGCGCCGCTTGGGGCTTCGTGGATACAGGGGGGCTTCGTAACTCGGTTGGGCTTCGTGTCTGGGGCTCCGCCAGGCTCCGCCTGGAACACGTTGCTGTGGGTGCCCCGGCGCCGCCCCGGCACCGCCCCGGCACCGCACGGCGAACGCTCCGCGTCTTGAACGTGCTGGTTCTCTATTAGACTATGACATATACATTCAAAGATGTGCACAAATCTTCATGATTTTTCCCAAAATAGCAGATCTACAAGCTTGCAGCACGGCACTCGGTGCCCCGCTCTGAGCTTGTATATCAGCTAATCTTTTAACAGTTACACCATAAAATAATGGTTAGAGCGGTTAAAATCTAGAGTGACACGGATATGCGTTCCAGTTCTAGATGGGTAAATATCTTGGCTAAAAATGGCTTGTTGGATCAGCTATTTTCAACTAAAGTAGTCCCAGAATAGCGATGCCGGGGTTTGAGTGGTTTTAAGATACCCCAGCGCCTCCAGACTGGCTGGGCATGGCTGGCAGAGGCGTCAATTGGGTATGGCAGGGTATGGCAGCTGCCATACCTTGGCTACAGGGGAAAAGATTAAATGTACTTCTTCAAAATAAATTCATCATGCCTGTTGCTAAGGTATGGCAACATGACTGGTGTCTTAACTCATACAGTGCCTCTCCCGAACTAGTTCGGGATATTCGGGATCACAAACAATTTTTTATTTGCTATTTTACTTACCCCGAGCTGCTTGGAGCAACGTGGGTGGTCCCGGCTCGCCCAGCGCTAGCCAACGAGCTACGCTAGATGCTCCGACGATTTATTCCATTGAAAATGGTTTAAAATAAAGTTTAGACCCCCCCCAATGTTCACCCAATGTTCATTGTAGGCGGCGCGACGTATTCCAGGGTGCATATCCCGAACTAGTCCGGGATATTTAATGAAATGGAATAAAATGATAAGAGGCCTTCTGAAGCCTGGCCTGATTTTTCTAGCTACTAGCCGAAAGCTAACAACATCCCGGCCGGACGTTATTTGCGAACGAAATCGCCAATCTCCGCCTAATCCAATGAAAGACCAATCTTTGAAGGCTTATATCTCTGGATTGTGTCTTTAGGGAAGCGGCGCGAGGTTTATTTACGGCGAAATCGCCCAAAAATGATCTTTTAGATGACAAAATGGGAATAGCCATTCTGTTAGCATTATCATCCGGGACATTTCCATGACGTGCATGAACGTGAGCACGTGAGGTCCTGGAAGGTGAGGTCCTGGAAGCTAAAGCGCTCGCCTATGAGAGATGCGCTGGCATTCTATGGCCCCTAGAGGGCGCTGGCACTCAATGAGTTAAGACACCAGTCATGTTGCCATACCTTAGCTTTTTCCGAACTGACGCACGCCACTGATGGCTGGGATGTTGTCTTAGTGGCTCCTTATTGGTTAGTCAGGGAGCCTGTTCAGCAGATCTGGGAGCGATAGCACTGAACCAGCGGTGGAAAGTAACTAAGTACATTTACTTGAGTACTGTACTTTAGTGCGATTTTGAAGTACTTTTCCTTTACCGGAGTATTTCCGATTTTCAATATTCTTTACTTCTACTCCACTACATCTCAGAGCCAAATATTGTACTTTTACTCCACTGCAATTATTTGACAACAAAACGTACATTAACCACTTCTGCCCATACAGTTTGGCCATTTGAAAATAGCCGATCTACAAGCTTGTAGATTGGCTTTTTTCAAAAGTATTTTCATACGCTTGAAAGGTTGTGAAACGGGACATTCCGCATAATGAGTACTTTCTACTTTTGGTACTTTTAAGTACATTTTGATACCAATTCCTTTGTGCTTTTGCTCAGGTACATTTAGTAATTCCGGACTTTTTACTTCAGAGTATTTCTACATTGCAGTATTGATACTTTTACTTAAGTAAAACACGTGAGTACTTGTTCCACCACTGAATCGGCTGGCTATTGGAGAAGGCATTGTGTTTATGTACAAGCCTCCCCAGGCCATTAGCCAGGGGTTGGCAGTCAGTACAAAAAGACATTGGCAACGACTACATTAGGAGAGGAAAATACACAGTACTTGCTTCTTTAAGTGTTACACCTATACGGGTCGAATACCCAACAATTTAATGGTTTTCCAAGTGACTATCTACTTTCACCACCTCAGACCCAGACTCTGGCATTTGATTTGGAGTTAATAATTAACATAGCTGAACTCGCACAATGTAATGCGGTGGTTACCAGAACAAATAAAAAAGTAATTATCCTTTTTTTTTACGTAAATTTTTCCAAACTATTATTTCAAAGGAGAAGAAAATCTACATACAAGAATTTCAGTAAAAAAAATAAAATAAAATAAATGAAAAATAAAAAGAGTACATAATTATTTTAAAAATGTCTAAGAACAGATGAAGAAAGCAGATCTTCAAGCTCACAATGTGTTGCATGGCGATGCGTCGCGAGCTTATAGATCAGCTAATTGTGATAGGTCTAAATGGTGTTTAATATGTATTTTTTTTTATTTGGGGCCGTGGTGAGACACCACATTTCTCTTTTGGGTCTCAAGCTGACAGGTTTGGGAACCTCCTTCTCTAATATTATTCTATTATATTCTTCACTATTCCCTTTCTCTAAATGAAAGTGCTTGAGCCACTGTGCAAGAAAAAAAGTTCTTAGCAGTTTTTGTACCAGGCAAATACGGTAAATTCTGCACCTCATGTATTGGTTTTGGTCTTGCACTTGAGCACTTTATGCACCAACGAGAAACCTGAGAGGAGAAAATCATGGCTTTCAGGCTATGATTTCTTTTCTTGTAAATCAATGCCCTACTTTATCATAGAGTGTCGCACAAAAGCTTGCAGATCTAAAGCTCACATGGCGTTGCATCGCGACTTGTTGTATAGACTGGCTATTAATTTGCAATTTAAAATGTTCTAAAGATAATAATACAAATTGAACCGTCTGTGTCACGTTACATTTTTTTTAACCGCCATTAATTTATGTTATAACTATTGAAAAATAGCAGATCTACAAGCTCACAGCGCGGCACCGAGTGCCGCGCTGCGAGCTTGTAGATCTGCTATTTAAAAAAAAACTCATTCCATAAATGTCTTCTAAATCAGTGGTTCTCAAACAAAATAGTCGAGTGCAGGACAGGTGAAGAAACACATGTGTATAATGTGGTTGTGGTGTCCAGTTAATTTTCCACTGGTGCCGCAGCTCACCGTGATATGGTTTCTGTTAGCCTCGGCGTGTGTGCTGTTATTTCTTGTGTCACCGGCCACAGGTGTGTTCTATCCAAATGGAGTGTGTCTGTTCCATGTGTATTTTTAATCAATCTTAGTCTGTGCGAGTGTGTGGTGTGTGTGTGTGTGTGTGTGGTGTGTGTGCGTGCGTGCGTGCTGAACAGAAGGTGTGGTATGTCTGTGCGTGCTTGTGTAAACATGTGTAGGCTGCGTGTGTGTGTGTGTGTGTGTGTGTGCACGTGTTTGCCCAGGTCCTACATTGAATGGAGCGGTATATGACCGAGTGCAGAACAAACCAGCACTCCCTGAGCAATCGACTGCCGTCTGTGCGTTTCCCGTGTCAGAGGTCACGACTAGGGCTTTAGATTTCGTACGGGAAAAAATATCGCACTTTAATGCCTTACTAAACGATACGTTACCCCCGTAAATTACCTTTTCATCCACGGCAGCCCCCGAATTACATTGATCATTTCTGGAATCGTATTCATCATATTACGCAACGTAAATATGCACATCTTTCTACCAGAGAGATGGTAGGCTATGTCACGGTGAAATATCCGTTTCCTTCAGAACAGACTGAAAAATAACTTGAACCACTTGAATCCCAGCATCCCTATTCTGGGGGGAAGGTTCACCAAAAATAGACGATCTGTAATCTCACAACGTGTCACAACGTGACACGTGAGCTTGCGGATCGGCTATTTTTGGTGAAGAGAGCCGAGGTAGATGGAAAAATAGTATTAAAGTACAATGCAGATCCGGTCTGTCTGTTTTACCAAGTGAAGTGATATTGATGTAGTGATGAATACCAAATATTATACTTTGGGAAACTCTAGCTCTGATGCACCAGCCACTATTGCAGGTGGTGGGATCGGGGGGGATAAGAAAATATCGGGAGTCGTAGTCGGTTTACTCAATTTCACCACACAGCAAAAAACACTGAGTGTCGGTCGAACTCTTGGAGAGTGAAAATGGACCCATAAGGGCGCACTGATTACTAGAGATAGCCATGGCCACTAGCTGCCACACACACACACACACGCACGCACACACACACACACACACACACGCACGCACACAGACGAGACTCACATGCAGACTCGCACGCACATGTACACACTGTTGCATTATTGACCGTCTCCCCTGAACACCGTATCACCGCAGGCTCTGCCGAAATATCAGCAACCCTCTGCTTTTCATTACTGTGTGTGTGTGTGTGTGTGTGTGTGTGTGTGTGTGTGTGTGTGTGTGTGTGTGTGTGTGTGTGTGTGTGTGTGTGTGTGTGTGTGTGCTACGTGTGCGAACAGGCTTGTGTCTCATTTCGCGGGAAGGAGCCGTCTCGGACAACGACGCCAATTCCCCTCAAATTCCCTCGTTTCTTTTGGTGATACATGGAAAAACGTCACTCACTCCCTGTTCTGAAAAAAAAAAATCCCTTTACCTCCCTCACGGTTTCTTCCCCGCACCCATATAAGGTCTTTCCTCCTGCCGTGGGTGAGTGTGTGTGTGTGTGTGTATGGGGGGGGGGGGGGGGGGGGGGCAGCCAAAATGTCTGTGGTCTGAAGCGGACACACATTTTCCTTCGCAGTCAAAGTTATAGTCGTTGTCGGGCGGAAACCTCGTATCTCCAAGTTTCAAATGTGTACGTTCTTTCGCAAAGTAAAGCCCTGCTTCATCGTACAAGGCCGTCGCACAAAAGAAGTGAAAACAGCAGATCTACAAGCACACAACGCGTGTGCTTGAAGATTGGCTGTTTTCACTAGTTTAAATAATTTTCAGAATGATAAATGCCAAACGAACAGTTTTGGACATACAAGGTTTCCATCCGCCAACAATGTTATGCTATCTTATCGTTGGCTGCGGCCCACTATGGTCAGTACCAAGCGCTCACTGGTTGAAAACACAGCGTTGGCACATAATGTGACGTGAGGTATAATATTATAGCATTTTTTCTAATGTTATTCTTTTCCCTTTAGAGTCTTTCCCGTGCCCTTGCCTGTGTGCGTGTTTGAGTGGGTGTGTGTGAGTGCGCGCAGATGCACGCATACATTGGGTTGTTTGTCTGTGTATGCGTGTGTGGACACACACATGCACACTCGATGATTGTGTGGGTGGGCGACAGGCACTAGGTTGTGCGTGTACGTGTGTGTGTGTGTGTGTGTGTGTGTGTGTGTGTGTGTGTGTGTGTGTGTGTGTGTGTACGCACGCGTGCAGATACAGACAGTAGGTTGTGTGTTTGTGTGGGGGTGGTTAAACAGCGAGAGTGGGTTGAAAGCTAAATTTAGTTAGGGTGGACACACACGCAGTCACGCACACACGTGCACACACGCACGCACACACACACACACACACACACACACACACACACACACACACACACACACACACACACACACACACACACACACAAACGCACACAGCCACACACACACACACACACACACACACACACACACACACACACACACACACACTGCTAGCTCACTGCATGGACTGACAGGCACACTGACTGACTGACAGTCTGACAGGGATGTACACAGGTAACTATAAAACAGATGTTGTTACACCTTGCATCTGCATGCAGCGAGATGCTGAGAGACTGATAGAGAGAGAGAGAGAGAGAGAGAGAGAGAGAGAGAGAGAGAGAGAGAGAGAGAGAGAGAGAGAGAGCGCTTCCGTAGAGTAAGTACTGTACGTGCATTTCAATGTGTGTGTGCTGTGCACAGTGAAATCCTCAGCGTTCATTTAACTCTGAGATGGGCCCGTGCTGTGTGTGTGTGTGTGTGTGTGTGTGTGTGTGTGTGTGTGTGTGTGTGTGTGTGTGTGTGGGAGAGAGAGAGAAAGAGTATAGAGCAGAGCGTAAAGCTGTCTATTCTATCCCGCGCGTGTGTGTGTATACGGTATGCACGTGTGTGTGCGTGTGTGTGTATGCGCACGTGCGTGCATGCATAGACAGGGACGTGGAGAGTTCCGGTCTGCAGCCTGGGAGTTCAGGCTTCGAGCCAAGCTGGTGTTCCCCCAACTCTCTCTCTCTCTCTCTCTCTCTCTCTCTCTCTCTCTCTCCCTCCCTGGTTCATAGTCGGCTGATTTATGCGCCTCACAGGGAAATCTCTCATTTGTACCTTTTCATCTCATTTTTCCCCCATCTACTCTTCTCGCCCCCCCACCTCCCTCCCCCCCTCTCTCTCTCTCTCTCTCTCTCTCTCTCTCTCTCTCGCCCCCCCCACCCCTCTCTCCCTGGCTGCAGTAATGTGATTCAGTACAGCTGGTTGTCCCAGGCGACGTGCCGCACTCTCTGCTCGCACACTTCTCCCTCTCTCTCCCCCCGACCCCCAGTCTCTCTCTCTCTCTCTCTCTCTCTCTCTCTCTCTGTCTCGCTGTATCATGAATGAGTCAAGAGCAGTAGTTGGTGAATAACAAGGGAGAGCGGGAGACGAGAAAGCTGTCTGGATACAGGGGCGTCACAAGTGGGGGGGAAAGTGGGACTGAGTTACTAGGGCCCAAGGTGGATGGGCATTAATTATTTTATACTTTAGCTATTGGAAAAATAGCAGATATACAAGCTTGCAGATCTACTATTTTTGAAAAGTCGTGAAAATGTGTGCAAGTCTTTGAATATATGCATTTTTTAAGCGAACATTTGTAACTCAAATGTTGCTTCTTGGGGGTCTGTGGAACTAAATATTTTGACATGGGGGTCTGTGGCCAAATACATATCATTTTGGGGGTCCTTCACATGAAAAGGTTTGAGCAGCACTGACATAGAAACATAGATTTTTCAAAAAGCCTTAGAAGGATTTGAAATATTCAAAGACTTGCATAAATCTGCTATTTTTCAACAGTTAAAGCACAAAATGTGAGTGAATCCTTGTACCCAGGGCCCAGAATTTGGTGCGACTCCCCTGTCTGGGTGTTTTACTTTCCTTCATTTCGTCCCCTGACTGCATTCTTTGTAAGCGGCACTCGGGCGCTTAAGCCTATACTTAGTCGTACAATGGTGTTGCGTGCCGAAAATAGCGTATCTAACACGCCGTCGACCTGCTGTTTCCGACGTGCTACACCATGGTACCACGGATTATAAATGAGCCATTACTCACACACACACACACACACACATCGAATGTGTGCATGTCCCCCGTGCAATAATAATGCTTTCGTGGACCTCTTTTTTGTGTGTGTGTGTGTGTGTGTGTGTGTGTGTGTGTGTGTGCGTGCGCGTAAGCGATTTCCCTCAACTGCCTTGTTTGAGGAGCCCTGTCACTCTTGTGCAATTCTGTTGTGTCAAAACAGATCAGAAGGGTCTGGGTTGACTCCCACCACCCTTAAAAGTGTGCGCACGCACGCACACACACACACACACACACACACACCTACACACGCGCACGCACGCACGCACGCACGCACGCACGCACGCACGCACGCACGCACACACACACCGAGTGGAGGCTTAGTGCCAGGGCTCTTGGTGGTTGGAGGCTTATGAAAGGGCTGGACGGAGGGGAGAGTGCCAAGTATACTGCAATAAGCGTAACAGCCAAGCTAACAAGAGTCAACCTCACACACGCACGCACGCACGCACGCACACGCACACGCGCACGCACACACACACACACACACACACACACACACACACACACACACACACACACACACACACACACACACACACACATTCTCACTCACTGGACGGCAGGGATTGATATTGTTAGGATTGTATCAATAATACCGCTACCGACCAGTAAGACTCCCTAATCGGGAGATAAGCGACCGTAGGTCACTTATCTCCACAAATAGGGCAAATTTTTTTTTTGCCAAAATCTTCCTGATCCATGTTGATGACATGAGTGTAGACATACTGTGTAGTGATTTTCGTGATTTTAGGGCAAAATCTGTAGGAGCAGTGTCCAAAAATGTGTTTTTAAAAATCGGCCTGGAGGTGGCGCTATATGGGAGAGATTCATGTTGATGGGATGAGTGTAGACATACTGTGTACCGATTTGCGTGATTTTCGGGCAAAAATTGTAGGAGCAGTGTCCAAAAATGTGTTTTGCAAGAATCGGCCTCATGGTGGCGCTAGAAGAGGGCCATGTGAGAAATGAGGGGTGGGGTCTCCGCGCCGCCAAGGCGGACGAATATGTACCGGCCCCGGCTGTCCCGGTCGCTCCTAGCCGGAGTTACGGCATTTTATGTGAGCTGCAGTGTAGGGGGTCCTCCACTGGGGGCGCCACCACTTTTGCATCCGTTCTGGAGCACCAGGAGTCGGTGGTCCCCGGGAATTCCCCGGGAATTCCCCGTGAGCAGCCCCGTTGGGGTGGTCATTTGGTCAGTTTAGCACATTTGGTCATTTTTTACATCTGGGGGTCCCCCAGGGACCTGGGGGTCCCTGGAGCTCCGGGGGTCCTTGGAGGTTGTAGTTTGGCAGGCAAGGAGCGTGTGTGCAAAATTTGGCATGGATCGGGGCAACGGTTGCGGAGATATGAGCAGGGCAATAGTGTGACGTGTGAGGTGTGACAGACAGACTGACTGACGGACTGACACTTTGTGCAGGGTTTGATAGTAAATGCGACCTACGGTCGCAATAACTGCTTATTGAATCTGGTAGGCTATATTGATTGAGAGAAACTGTGGAAGAAAAAGAGGAAAAAGAGAGAGAATGGATGGATGGAGAGAGAGATGAAGATCTTAGAGAACTGATATTTAACCGATATTTACTGATACTAGTAAGACACCCTAAAGGGCTTGGCCGTCTGGCCAGTGATGTATGTCGGACCAGTTCCCCATATATGGATATGAAGTCCTGTTAGATATGGGCTTAATATTGATGACATCAGGGATCTCCATATATGGGCAATTGGGCATAGAGAGGTTCCCATGACTTCACAACATACAATCCCTTTTATGCCCAATTTGCCAATACATGGAGATCCCTGCTCTGAGTATCTGACATCACTGTGATGTCACAGTGATGTGTCAGGGGAACCACAGTGTCAGGCGTTACACGTATACATACGGACCATGATCTGTGCAGGTTTTGAGTAAGATATATGTTATGTATTATATATAGAGAGGTTCAGGCCATGTACTGTCATGTGACTGATTATGGCAATGGAGACCTGTGTGTCTGTCAGTCAATCCTAATTCAGGTGCCCACTCGTCCAGGTGCCTAGTTGTCAAAGTCCTTAGTGGCCATCTACCTTAGTATCGATCTATCTATCTATCTATCTATCTATCTATCTATCTATCTATCTATCTATCTATCTATCTATCTACGTAGCTACCTATATACAGTATCTATCTGTGCTTGGATCTCTGTTAATAGTACACATACATACAGGATTACAGGCTTACAGCAAAGCACGGCCCTGCACCACCTACAGGCCACTATTTGGGGAAAACTTGTGAACGTTTTGTGATTATGAAAAGTGGAGACACACGTGAAGGTGGAAAGATAGATGGTCGGCGAGGCGGAAGCGTTATTGATTTGTGTATTATGTTTGCCAGACCCATGAAATGGGTAGGCCTACATAAGCAAATGTCGGTCTGTCTGTCCGGGTTTTCTATATAAAGGGTATATATGATGATGACATGATGATGACATGCCTACAAAAGGCATGATGTCATAAATGATGATGACAGACAGGGGGTCTGGCACAACCAGGTTGACCTGGTCTAGTTTTTAGACAACTGAGCAACTGCTGGACACAACTGCAGGACCGAGCATAGTCAGCATACTATACGTTGGGTTTGGGTTTCAATTGGGTAGTGGGATAAGAAAGAGAGAGAGACAGACAGACAGACAGACAGACAGACAGACAGACAGACAGACAGACAGAGAGTCCAGTGTCCATTGTGTCAGAGTGTGGGCAGAGGCTTCTGTTAATTGGTAAAAGTGACAATAGAACACGGGGGGATATTGATCAGAGATCGGCTGGAGATCGATTCAGTCCACCAACCCCCAAGGAGTGTGTGTGTGTGTGTGTGTGTGTGTGTGTGTGTGTGTGTGTGTGTGTGTGTGTGTGTGTGTGTGTGTGTGTGCGTGTGCGTGTGCTTGTGCGTGTGTGTATTGATCAGCGGCAGTTCATTCCAACCACGGCTAAACTGGAGGTATCTCACTCACTCCATTACTTTATCCCACGCTATCTCCTCCTCTTTTCTGTTCTGTCAAAGTCGTGTTTCTCTTTCTTTCGTCATTTCTTTCTTTCTTTCTTACTTTTTTTCTTTCTTTCTTCGTCTCTTTATTAACACATTTCCCGCCGGGTAGTTTTATGAAATGCAACTCCGCCTGCGATTTTCATGATTTTACCTTATTTTGAAGGACCCACGGAAGTCACGGGTGTGACCACGAAATAAAAATACAATGAAAATATAGATAGGCGCTTTGGCGTATATGGTGGCCAAGTGCGGTAAAATCTGAAAACTCGTTTTGGTGTAGTGTTAACAATCTCATATCGTCACTGTCGGGCAGAAACCTCGTATCTCCAAGTTTCAAGTTTGTACGTTTTTTCCAGTAAAGCCCTGCTTCATCATACAAAGCTGTCGCACAAAAGTAGGCATTGTGTGCTTGTAGATCTGCTATTTTCACTAGTTTGGTTCATTTTAAAAATGATTAATACAAAACGAACGGTCTTGGACATACAAGGTTTCCACCCGACAACGACGATATTTCCCTGGAGCCCTTTCCTCTCCACATGGTGTTAAGGACGGAGAAATCATGGGACCCCGTGGCCTTGGGTACCTCTTGTCTCACTTGTTTTTATCTCTCTTTGGGTTTTTTAGCGAGGCCTCTTCAGCAGCTGCAGAGACAAACAAAAAGGAAGGTGTTTTTCTTTCTTGTTTTCTGAAAGGTCTCATTGTTATATCGTCGTTGTCGGGTGGAAACCTTGTATGTCCAAAACCGTTTGTTTTGTATTTACCATTTTTTAAATGATTTAATATGGTGAAAACAGCCGATCTACAAGCACACAACGCCTCGCACCGCGAGGCGTTGTGTGCTTGTAGTTCTGCTGTTTTCACTACTTTTGTGCGACGGCCTTGTATGATGAAGCAGTGCTTTACTATGCAAAAAAAGGTACAAATTTGAAACTTGGAGATACAAGGTTTCTGCCCGACAGCGACGATATTTATGTCAAACATTCGTGGCTCGGCCGGGGAGAAACACCTTGACATTTTGTTTCATCTAGTTTTTTCATCTAGTTTTCTCTTATTGTTGCACATTTATTGTCTTCCATTTGCTGTAGGTTCGTGATTATTGTTTTCATTCCTTGCAGCTCTGCATGAAACGAAAGAATGAAACGACCTTAGGAAAGATATGAAAGTATGAAAATTGAAAACAGTAAAATACCAGCCAGGAGACTCTCTCCGAAAACCAAAGAAGCATCCTCTCTCTCTCTCTCTCTCTCTCTCTCTCTCTCTCTCTCTCTCTCTCTCTCTCTCTCTCTCTCTCTCTCTCAGTCTCTCTTGAGGTCAAAGCATGTGCTGCGCATGTACGTACTTATGATGTCACCGGGGTCAGGGGTCCTTCGCTGAGAGCCATCACGGGAAAACGGAGACATCTGTTTCGACAATCATCCACTTGTCTCAAGTCAACTTGTCTCTCTTTAATGTAAAAAAAGAAAAGGACGGAAAAATAATAAAAAGGAATGCAGATGGTTGGAATTAACATGGTATGTTTTTGATGTGCCTTGTTGTTCCCACGGTTCCGCCGCTTCTCATATCGGATCTCTAACGGTTTTTTAGAAGCATTTAATACAACAACGACGCGGCCTGTTTGTTATTCATTGTTTGATTCGGGTCGCTCAAGGCTACAGGAAGCTTTACAAAGGGATGCGAGAGGGATGGACGAAGAGAGAGAATGTGTGTGTGTTGGACGGGGGGATAGAACAAAGGCGGAAGCGGAGGACAGGAAGGGAAGAAGGGAGCGAGAGGGGGAGCGGGGAGGACTTGTGTCAGGGGCTGGGCCCTGCGAGAGGACTTTCCGTGTCCGAGAGGTCCAGAGGGAACTTGGGAAGTGGGCAAATACAGCATGATTTTCTCCTCAACACTAGGGATGGGACGATAATCGCTATTATCGTTTATTGTGATAAAAAAACACTCACAATGATCGTATCGTGGAGATTTAATTTATCGCGAAATCGTCCTCCGTCATGCATTGGGATGAATTCACCTTTTGAAGATTTGTTTTTTGGGCTGTTATGCCTTTAGTGGATAGGACAGTAGACTGACAGGAAATGGGGGAGAGACAAGTGACATGCGGCAAAGGTCACCCGGAGATGCTGCCAGGCATCCATGCCTATGTGGCAATGCCTAATGCGCCCGGACCAGTAGGCCAGCGGGCACTCGATGAATTCACTTTTTATTTGCCGAGCTGCATATCCGGTACCATTTAAACCCTCTATACTTGATACTTTTTTCCGCTCTCTACCAAATCTCTTTGCCAAAAAATAGCCGATCTACACTTGTAGATCGGCTATTTTTTGACAAATGTTCCGCCCCAGGATAATGGATGCTGGGGATATTTTGATTATCGCGACAAAACCGTAAATTGCAATTTCTTTGGTCACAATAACCGTGATGTGAAATGTTCATATCGTCCCATCCCTACTCAACACGTAGCCTGACAGAAACCATGCAGCGAGACCAGAGAGAGATGACAGGAGAGGAGAGGGATTGGGAATAGAGAGGGAATAGGAGGGACCGGAGAGGGGACGGGAAGGGAGATGAGCAAATGGAAAAAGATGGGGAAGGGGAAGAGAATGAGTGAAGGGAATGGGGGGTGAGGAGGGGTGTTGAGAGAGTCAGAGAGATGAAAGCACTTCCGATGAAAAGTAATCGAACAAGGAATACAGAGCGTTTGTCCCTCCCATGCCTAAAATACACTTTAGCTGAGCTTGTAAACTGGAAATCAGTTGATTTTGGGGTCTTTCTTCGTTTGAAGTAAAGTTTACATTAGGCTTCATATTGTCGTTGTCAGGTGGAAACCTTTTATGTCCAAAACTGTTTGTTTTGTATTTATCATTTTTAAAATGATCTAAACTAGTGTGTGTTTGTAGATCTGCCGTTTTCACTACTTTTGTGCAACAGCCTTGTATGGTGTGAAGCAGGGCTTTACTTTGCGAAAAAATTTACACATTTGAAACTTGGAGATACGAGGTTTCTGCCCGACAGTGACGATATATGCTCAGTTAGACTCGTGACTCCTGGGGCCATATTATTTCCAAAATCCATTGTGTGATTGTGTCCAAAAGAATTTGTGTTCGTCAAATTGGAAACAAATCTCTTTGTCTTCATTAGTAAACAAATCCAGACTTGGAAAATGTTTTTTTGTTTTGGACGGCAGTGACAGATGTTACTGCTGCTGCTGCTGTGTGTGTGTGTGTGTGTGTGTGTGTGTGTGTATGTGTGTGTGTGTGTGTGTGTGTGTGTGTGTGTGTGTGTGTGTGTGTGTGTGTGTGTGTGTGTGTGTGTGTGTGTGTGTGTGCGCTTGTTTGGTGTGTGCCAGTAGCTCAGTTTCAGTCAGTCTCTGTTTATTGCGACCATATAAAAACCTGCAGCTCCTGTGCGTGCGTGCGTGCGTGCGTGAGTCACTCCTCATGTCACACTCATGTCACGCTGGCCAAGACAGAATTCATTTGCACTGACCTGTTCTGATATCACAATGATGTCTTGACCAGCTCAGCAGAAGGATATAGCTGAGCTGTTCTGACATCACAATGATGACACGACCAGCTCAGCATTCTCAACAGGCCCGAAAATTAAGGCCTGGCCCTAACTGGGCCCTAACTGGGAAAATATGGTCACATTTTGGCCACATTTTGTCCAACTCAAACAACCAAAGCGGCAGCGCTCGCCCAGCAGTCTGCTGTCACCCAGGTGGATGCGTGCACGCGCCCATATGCACGCCCTCGCCCTTAGGGAGTCTTACTGGTTTAGCCCAAGTTATTCTTTGTACTTCTATACTTTTTGTCTCCGTCAGGCCAGATGGTTTCTGCCCCCGTCCGTCCGTCCGTCCGTCCGTCTGTGTGTGTGTGTGTGTGTGTGTGTGTGTGTGTGTGAACTGCTAATCACCGTACCGAAACTTTAGATGCACACTCTGAGCAGGCCAAGCCAAAGTTTTCAAATTAACCTAATGGCGATGCTATAACACGTTTTGGCATATAACTAATTGAACCATAATTGAACCGTAGGTCGTACAGTAAAACCTTTCCGCCTCTGTGTTTTCTTCAAAACACACTTTTTGCTGCAGACTTTGTCTAAAACTCTCGCAAATCGTCACACTATGTCTATGGTCATGTGATCAAGATGTATCTGTCAGCTTTTTCAGATTCCATCCAGATTGGCCATACGATTCAAAGTTTGTGGAAGGGGACCGTTTTGCACATATAATTCCACAAATTAGTCAACGCAGCGCTCAATTGCCCTGAAACTTTGCACAACTACCTTCCAACATTTGCGGGCCCCTGGGTAGACAACCGGGGCCTGGCGGAGCCCTGCGCCCAGAGGAGCGCACCTTTTCTGCTTTTAAATGATACGTTGTATGTACAACCGAATATAAATATAGCCATTAGAGTGTGCGCTATTCTCGTTCCTCCCAGTGTGGTTGGCTGGTGGCTGGGCAGTGTCGTGGGAGGGAGGGGGAGGGGGAGGGGGGGGGGGGGTATCTAATAGGGGCTGTGTTTTATTATGACTGGCTGGAAGACCGCTGATCTACAGTGAATACAGGACGGGATTTAGAGCAAAAGAGGAAGGAAAAAAAAAGAACGAGAAAAAACAACACTGTAAAAATATCCTGTCTCCAAGAGGCTGGGAGAGAGGAGGGTGGGCGAGAGAGAGAGAGAGAGAGAGAGAGAGAGAGAGAGAGAGGGAGAGGGAGAGGGAGAGGGAGAGAGAGAGAGAGAGAGAGAGAGAGACTTGGATGGAGAGTTTTGGCTAGGTTGCCCGAAACAGCCGGATCTTTTTTTTTTCTCCTCCTGATTAATTTATTATGACTATGGCAAGTGAAAATATAAGGAGAGCAAAATAATGTAGAGCGATTTCTACTTTTAAAATGTCCGGGTGCACGTTTTGTGTGTGTGTGCCCGTCAGTGCGCGTGTGCGCCGTGCGTGTGTGTGTGCCTGCGTGCGTGTGTGTGTGTTTTGGGGGGAGGGGTAGCTTGGAGTCCAGCTGTAAAAACAGACACCCCCCCCCCTCCAACCACAAACACACACACGCGCGCGCACGCATGCATGCATGCACACACACACACACAGACACAAGTTTCTCAGAGAAAGAGAGAGAGAGAGAGACAGTGTGAGAGAGTGCGTGCGTGCGTGCGTGCGTGCGCGTGTTCAAAATCACATTTTCTATCTGCGTTTGTGTATGCAGGTTTGCGTTGCCGTGTGTGTATGTGTGGAGTAGGCTATGTGATTGTGAACATGACAGTATGTTTTTTTAATGTCTGGCAAAGCTAGCGTCTGTGTGTGTGTGTGTGTGTGTGTGTGTGTGTGTGTGTGTGTGGGGTTGTGATCGTGGAAGCAACGTGTGTGGATGTGTGTGAATTGAAATGTTGTGTGTTTGTGTCACATAAGTGCGTGTGCAGGTTAAGTGTGTGTCTGTGTGCACCTGCGGGGGGGGGGGGGGGGCGGGGGGGGCTGGCGGGGGACAGGCTGTCAGACGGTTGAGGACACTTTGTGGTTGTGGTTATTTTGGCCCACTAGCCTTAGTGTCAGAGGTGTGTGTGTGTGTGTGTGTGTGTGTGTGTCTGTGTGTGTGTGTGTGTGTGTGTGTGTGTGTGTGTGTGTGTGTGTGTGTGTGTGTGTGTGTGTGTGTGTGTGTGTGTGTGTGTGTGTGTACTGTACAGTGCATTACGTGCTGGTGCAATGTACTACATATCATGTACATGGCATTGCTGTACACACATGCATGTGCACACATGTATCTATGCATGTACAGTGTGTCCATGTGTGTGACTGTATGGAATCAGTTTGAGGTGTTACGCAGACATGTTGTGGTTGTGGTAATCACGTATGTTCGCGAGGCTGCGAGAGAGCAGTGATGGAAAAAGTACTCAGATGTTTTACTTAAAGGGGGCCTGTCGCCTAAAGGGTCACTGTCACTTTAAGAATCATCTTAAAAAACAAGTTAATATTTGTATGATGTCATGGTGGGGATGCGCAATTATAAGCCAATCAAATTAATTGTCTGTATAGCCTGACTGTATGACTACTTACTAGCTGTACTGGTCAGCTGTTGTTGGGGGGCGAGGGGCAGATTACACTGTGACATGAGCTTCAGACTGTTTCAGACCGTTTTCAGAGAAGCTCATTTCACAGTGTAATCTGCCCCTCAACCCCTTTAGGTGACAGTACCCCTTTAAGTAAAAGTATCGATACTGCAATATAGCAATACTCCGTTATAAGTAAACGTCTAGAATTCAAAATGTACTTGAGTAAAAGTATGAAAGTATTGGCGTGAAAATATACTTAAAGTTGTGAGCTTGTGTAGATCGGCTATTTTCAAATAGCCTAGGTATCAAATAGGGATAAAGTGGATTAACGTACGTTTTATAATATACCGTAAACATTTATATCTGCAAAGTAACTAGTAACTCAAGTTTTCAAATAATTGTAGTGGAGTAAAAAGTACAACATTTGCCTCTGTGATGTAGTGGAGTAGATCTTAAAGTCCTGAAAACTGGAAATACTCGAGTAAAGTACAAATACCTCAAAACTATACTTAAAGTAAATGTACTTACTTCACAGTGCCAGTGTTGTTTTTGACAGCAAATTTTGATTTAGTTTTAGTCATAGTCTTTTGAATAAAATGTATTTTAGTTTTAGTCATATTTTAGTCACCTGGGAAGTTTTAGTTTTAATCTAATTTTAGTCGACTAAATATCATAAGATTTTAGTTGACTAAATCTACAGTTGATTTAGTCAACTGAAATGTATTTTTGCAGGCCTTGATGGCATCATAATGACTGATTTTACACTTGTCTTGGTTGCGTGCTATTTTCAGCATGCAACACCTGAGAGCAACCAAATTACTTTCTCCTCCACTAGTCCCTCCCTAACGTTTTAGTCTAGTTTTTATTTTGTTGACGAAATTGTCAATATATTTAGTCTTAGTTTTAGTCATCACAGCTTAGTTTTTATTTAGTTCTCGTCAGTGAAAAAAACGCAGTCGACAAACATTTTTTGTCATAGTTTTGGTCGACGACATCAACACTGCACAGTGCACAGTGCAGTTTAACCCTTTGTAAGCCACGGGGAGCCCCTTAATGTTAAAACCGTAGTATATCGCACATCCCAGCAAGGAGTCTCAGCCACGCCGTACTTTCCCGGACTTTGTCATTAAAACCGGAATAAATGATTTTGCTCCGAAAATCGGCGATCGTCTAACCTTCCCTAGTCACCACTCGTGCATTGATAGCTCATGCACGGTCTGACATGAAGCAGAGGTGACGTCAGCTCCTTTCCTTCTCCAAGGCTACTCCCAGCCATCCGTTTGCTGTCTGTACACTAGTCCTCCTACTGCAGCCATGCTTGGGGCTATGCTAGCGAAAATGTTCAGTTCTGTTCTTGAGTCACACATGGATTATTTGCGGGGACATTTACGTGAACGGATCGCGCACGCGAAACGCACGGGGAGATCGATGATCGGCCAAAACCCCCATTCTATCCCAACGGAGATCGAGAAAATCACGGTGAGCTAATGACCTGGGGGGGGAAAAAAAAGAAAAAACAACGGCGCTGTCCAAGAAGGAGGGGCGGCGGGCTCATGTTTATAAACATAATATTATGTCTCAGATCACAATACAATAATAGAAATTTCACGGCTAATCTACCAACCACCATTCTATTTCGGACGGCAAAGTGTTAACTGTAGCGACCCAGCCCACCTCTGCTCTCTCTCTCCCCATCTCTGTCTCTATCTGCTAACTAATTAGCAGGCTCCCGGCGGGCTGCCTTTCTCCCTCCCCTACAACTGTTCAGGCTGCTCCGCTATAAGCAACAGTATGAGGATAAGGGGCCGCTCGTTTTATGCACAGTGAACCAAATATTATTCTCCTCTTTTTTTGTGTGTTTATGGGGTGTTCATGGTGTGCTGCTGCACTGTCCTTGTTTTATGGTTTATGTCTGAGAGTGAACCAAGACAAATTCCTATCAACTATGTTGACGTTATTGAATTGAATTGAATTGAATTGTGCACGTTGGATGTAATTGTTCAAGTTTACGGTTGCATGCTTCTGGACTGGAACCATGACTGGAATTCTTTTTCCAGCGATTATTATTCTGTCGATTGCTTTTTGAATTCATTGAATGATTGAGAAGCGCTTTTTGAAGCTACATTTTAAAATATTTCATATATCAAAGAATAGTCCACAATTTCTTTTTTAAGCATTTTCATTAGTCCACTAAATCGAACCACCCTATTTCATAGTTTGCAGTAGTATAACAGTGTAATGCAAAAGAAAATAGACAATTTACAAGATCACCATGCAGTCAAGGTTGTAGATTGGCTATTTGTGCTATTTTTAAAATTCTCAAAAAATGATTAAAAAATGTTACCGCTCAAAAAGATTAATTTATTAAAATCAATTAAATTGATTAGTTAAATTAAATGTGGAGCATCCCTGGTGGTTCTGGCAGATGCTTAAAATGTACCTCACATACTGCAGTGGTTCTAAAGGTTTTGCATTTTAAGGACGTGTCTTAACTCTGACAGTGTACAAATAGGTTCCATTTGTACACTGTCAGACCTTGAACCCCCAGAGTCCCTGGACCCCACTTTGAGAAACAATGACATGCAAGCATAAATACAAATCCTATAAACTTTCTACAAGTTTCAACGCAAATGACTGCATGAAGAGCAGATACAAATGACTATTATTACATACGGTAATGGCCTAATTGCAATTATTTGAGATATAGCAATTCTTTTGCATGATAGTCATAATCATTTCCATGTTGAAAAAATGTCTTACATTTTCAAACCAAAATTGTGGAAATAGCAGATCTACAAGCTTACAACACATCACTTTCTGACATGTTTTAAGCTTGTAGAGCTGCTAGTTCTGCTATTTGTATAGCATATTTGTAAGCACAATTAAATCGTTAATCGCAATTATTCATGTGACAATTAATCGTCAACTTAAGTTTCGTGACAGCCCTACTAGAGAGCGCTTCCAGCTTTCTGTTGAGAATGTCGTTCAGATTTTTGGGGTGATTTAGAAGACAAGGCGTCTGTGTCACTAGATTCTAACCACTTTAACCATTATTTTATAGATTTAGCTATTTTGTCTCAGGTGCGTTAACTGTTGAGAAATAGCAGATATACAAGCTGCGAGCTGCAAGCTTGTAGATCTGCTATTTTTTAAAGACGCCACCGGCAGCAGCTCTATATCTATTCGTGTCTCTCTCTGTGTGTCTCAGGAGTTTTAACTATTGAAAAATAGCAGATATACAAGCTTGCAGCGCGGCACCGAGTGCCACGCTGTGAGCTTGTAGATCTGCTATTTTTGAAGAACGCCACCAGCAGCTCTATCTAACCTTGTGTCTCTCCGTGTGTCTCTGTTAGCTATTGGAAAATAGCAGATATAGCTTGTAGATCTGCTATTTTAGAACAACGCCACCAGCAGCAGCTCTATATCTATTTGTGTGTCACTCCGTGTGTCTCAGTGTTTTAACTATTGAAAAATAGCAGATATACAAGCTCACAGCGCGGCACCGAGTGCCGCGCTGCAAGCTTGTAGATCTGCTATTTTTGAAGAATGCCAGCAGCAGCAGCAGCTCTATATCTAACTGTGTGTCTCTCTCTCTCTCTCCGTGTCCCATCAGGTGCTTCCTTCATGGGCTCCTTCCTGGCCAGCAGCCTGGGCTCGGCCCCGTCCCACGCCGCTCACCCCCAGGTGCCCCCCGCCTCCCCCTCCTCGCCCTCCTACCGGGGAGGCCCGCACGCCAGCGCCTCGCCCATCTGGTTCCCCCACTCACACGAAGGTAAGGGCGCACGCACACACACACAGGCACGCACGCAGGCATGCACACAGGCACACACGCACGCGCGCACGCGTGCTCACAGGATGTAGAGCGGAGTGCTGGGGGTCTCCGGTTAATTCCGCGTCTTGAGTTGGGATTACGGAGACAGCGAGTCATTAAATGGTTTTAAACAGTGCCCGGTTGTTGGGGGCACGCACGCACGTGCACACGTGCACACACATACACACAAGTAGTGCGTAGGCAACTATAAATATCGTCCAAACTATAACATCATCCGAGCAAGCTTACACCAGATCTCCGAACCGATACATTCCTGTCTGTCATCGACGCTCTCCTCTCCTCTCCTCTCCTCTCCTCTCCTCTCCTCTCCTCTCCTCTCCTCTCCTCTCCTCTCCTCTCCTCTCCTCTCCTCTCATGCCAGTCTCATGACACCCTCCAGGGGAGAAGAGGAGAGCTTCGAGTTTCAGGAGCTCCTCTCCTCCTCTCCCCCCAACCGCAACGCCTCCCCCCTAAACCCCCCCATCCACCCAAACCCCCTCCACCCGACCGCAAACCCCACCCTCAGGGCCCCTTCTGGGCCAACCGACCTCCAACGGCCTCCACCTTCCTGATCAGACGCGCGCAGACAGACGCTCACGTGTTGCGTCGCCGCGGCATCATGTCCTCCCTGGCTGTTTGCGAACCGTTTGTGGTCAGCGAGTGAGGTTGACTTATAGCTATCTCTCCCTTTCAGGTGTGCGCGAGAGTGAGTGTGTGTGTGTGTGTGTGTGTGTGTGTGTGTGTGTGTGTGTGTGTGTGTGTGTGTGTGTGTGTGTGCGTGTGTGTGTGTGTGTGTGTGTGTATTCTCACTTGCACTCGCTAAGTAAGATGAGTTTGAAAAGATAACGTCTGAAGAAGAGCCTTAACAGATCTTTTCCTTCTGTCTTGGGCTGCCGGAGGAGATTTCTCAACAGACTGAAAATAAAAAGAAGAAATTGGTCGGAAATGCGTTTCGCTTGTGAAATTGACCCGGCTAACTGTCACTTGTACAACGTATAGATTATACACAGTATATCGTCGTTGTCGAGTGGAAGCCTCGTACGTCCAAAGCCGTTCGTTTCGTATTTATAATTTTAAAAAGTGAAAATATCCGATCTACAAGCACACAACGCCTCGCGGTAGATCAGCTTGTAGATCAGCTATTTTCACTAGTTTTGTGCGACAGTCTTGTATGATGAAGCAGGGCTTTAATAAAAAAATTAAAAAAACATAACATTTGAAACTTGCAGATACAAGGTTTCTGCCCGACAGTGACGATATACATAATACTGCATTATAATGCAGTGTCCTTTGTGTCAACGGCATTTCCGTTGGCTTTATCTGCAATAGTTGACAGTTTGTACACAACAGAATGTGGACTGTTAGTTTCCCTCAAAGACGGACTCATAAGGGTCTCAGAGTTAAATTACATCTTTGTTTGTTTACAACAAGGGTTCACATTTTAGATTGCAATTAGAGAAAAGAAAAGCATTTAAATGTTTTTCATTCACTGCTTTCTAACGTTTTGAGATTTCAGTGGGTGGGGGCGTATAAGTCTGTCTTTTTAAACACAATAAGCCGTCAATTTCTTTCTTATTTACAGTAACACTTCAAGCCCCCATAAGTCACATCTGCCCATGAAAGATTGCGGTGCACCTTATTGTGTCTAAAAAGACTTAAACTAATGCCCCCACCGTGAAATCGAAATCGTTAGAAACGCTAAAACCATAGAAAGCAGTAAATGAAAACATTTTAACACTCTTCTTTTCTTTTCTCTAATTACAATCTATGATATGAACACTTGTTGAAAAAAAAAAACAGTTTTCCTTTAACCACCTGAACCCCAGCATCCATATTGGGGGATCATTAACCAGAAATAGACGATCTACAAGCTCACACGACATTACAATACATTGTGAGAGCCTGTGTATCGGGCTTAGAGATCTTATATAGACGGGGGAAAAGTGCAGTTGAAACACGGTCCTTCTCACGAAGTCTAGGAGGGTTCAAGCGCTTGAACCGTCGCTCCAGATCTTTGACGGAGTAAGTTCTCAAACTTAGCGAGCCACCGCTGATTGTGCCCATAATCAGATTCATGGAGTGAGTGGGCGAGGGAGGAAGGGTTTAAACGTGGAAGGCAGGAGAGAGCGAGTGAGAGAGAGGTTGTGTGTGTGTGGGGGGGGGGGGGGGGGGGGAGGATGTGTGCGAGTATCAGACAGATTTTGTGTCGGTGTGGCTCACCTTTGATGTCTCGCGCGCACACACACACACACACACACTCACGCTCGCACGCACGCACGCACGCACGCACGCACGCACGCACGCACGCACGCACGCACGCACGCACGCACACACACACACACACACACACACTACAAATGATTGTTTTTAAGAATTCAAGCCAGGGAGTTCTAGTGGGCGGTCTGCCAGCTGGCCTCAGTCCAGACACTGAAGCTCAGCCAGCAACGAGAGAAGAAACCTGGCTGCTACACACACTCACACACGCACGGACGCACACACACACACACACACACACACGCACACACACACACACACGCACACACACACACACACACACACACACACGCACGGACGCACACTCACACACACACACACGCACACACACACACACACACACACGCACGGACGGACGCACACACACACACACACGCACACACGCACACACGCACACACACACACACACACACACACACACACACACGCACGCACGCACGCACGCACGCACGCACGCACGCACCCACGCACGCGCACGCACGCACGCACACACACACACGCGCACACACGCACACACACACACACACACACACACACGCAACCACAGAGCTCATTCATGGGCAAATTCACACTTTTGCTATTTTTTAGACCGTACATTCATGTGCACGCGTG
>NC_137825.1:44980869-45000869 GCF_963921795.1 Nannobrachium achirus
CATCAGCATATCTCTGCTGTCGGGCCGAAACTCCAAAATGTTCATTTTCTGGAAAATGAGCTCAAGTGGAGTTAGGAGGTTTTGACCGAAGGACTTTTTACTACTTTTCATTGGTTCAATATTATTTTAACCAACACACAGACGTAAAGGGTGTTCAATAGCATATATTTATGAAAAAAAGAGAGGGGCAATCGGGGGGAGTTAGCTGGTTTGGCAGAAAGTGTGGAGTTAGGAGGTTTTGTCCCAAGCACTTTGTAATACTTTCCATTGGTTCAGTATTATTTTAACCAACACTCAGATGTAAAGGGTGTTCAATAGCCCTGATATATACCAAAAAAATCTAAAACCTCAAAAATGGAGTTAAAGGACCAGGTCACCTCTGGGACAACCAGATCTTATTTTATTGTTGTGTGGGACACGATCAACACAATCCTGAATAATTTTTTGTGTTCAATCTGTGTTTTTAGATATGTTAGTATTTCAGCATGCTACAACTGGTCATATGATGCATTTTGCATCATATGACCAGTTGTAGCATGCTGAAAACGGCTGAAATACAAAAATATCTAAAAACACAGATTGAACACAATCTGTGGCCAGACAGTGACGAATATTATAAAAGAACACCTGGACCATCTTTTGGGGGACCAAATAAGTACTTTTAGAGGCAAGATTGCCTCTTTGTCTGAAATTCTCCTTTAAACCCTAACTGCTCCCCACAGGCGCTCATCATCTGAATAGCCATCAGCTGGGTGACTCCGAGTTTCCGTGGCACGTGTACGTTTGCTCACAATCTCCATAATCCTAGGTTCCCCTGGTAATCCCTTTTCCCTCTCCCCTTTTTCCCCCAAGATCACTTCTACCTGAGAGGCCTTCCCCCACAGCCCCCTCTCCTCTCCACCAACCACGGCCTTCCGGCGCTGTCTAGGACCGCGCCCGGCCACCCGCTGGGCTCCTGCAGCAGGGAGACAGACTCCGGGGGAGGCGGAGGTGGGAAGAGCTCCAAAGAAGCCTCGGAGAAAGGCGGCGCTCCTCCTCCGCCCGCCTCCAAAGAGAAGGAGCGCTCCGTCAGCAAGGAGAGACACCAGGAGAGCAAAGAGAGACAAGAGAGGCACCACCATCACCACCAACACCACCACCACCACCACCAGACGACGCCAGCCCTGCCCGGCCACCTCCAGCCGTACCCCCACCCTCACCACCCCCTCCCCCCTCACCTCGCCCCTCTGGCCAGCAGGGGGGAGGAGGAGCACCGGCCGCCGCTCCCCGCCCAGGAGAGGCACAAGGACTACAGGGACGGCGGCGGCGACTGCGGAGGAGGAGGACAGGGGACCAAACACGCGACGAGTAGCTTCAAGCTGTCCGGTGGCGGCTCGTCGTCAGGGGGGGAGTCTGCCTCTGCCGGCCCGCCGGGGGGAGGAGCCAAGGCTGCGGCGGCGGGGGGAGGGCTGAGCAGCTGCAGCGGCGGCGGCGGGGGCTCCGCGAGGCCTCCGTCGGGAGGGGGCGCGACGAGGAGGTGCTCCAAGGAGGGCGCGGTGAGCGGGGAGATGAGGATCAGCGAGGCGCCGGCCGTGTCCTCCTCCTCCTCCTCCTCCTACTCGGTGGCCTCCTACTCCATGCCGCCGCCTCCCCCTCCCCCCCTGCACGTGGGCGGAGGCTGGCTACACCACCCGCACCACCCACACCACGCCCATGCTGAGTTCTACTGCCCGCCGGCCCCTCCGCTCACCCTGAGCCACTCCTCCAAGGACCCCGCCGCCTCGGCCCCGGGTGGGCCGGGAGGCAGGGAGGCCAAGGTCAGCGGAGGCCCCACCTACGTGCCCTCCGTGGGGCCGCTGGGGGACCTGGCCGCGCCCGACTGCCGCGGTGCCGGCGGCGGAGGTGGGAGTGGCCGCAAGGGAGACGGCAAAGGTATGCTACCGATGGTTTAAAGTAACTAAAGTACTCAAGTACTGTACTTAACTCATTCTCTGCCCCCCAAAAAAGAGTGTTTTTCGCAGAGAATGTGAGAAAGGCAGAGAAAGTAAAATTTTGAGGTACTTTCACTTTATTGGAGTATTTCCACAATGTATTTCAATGTATTTCAATACCCCTGTCCCCTGTCCTTTCAATGTATTTCACAATGCGTCCTTTCAATGTATTTCACAATGCGTCGCGCAGTGACGCATTGTGAGCTTTTGGATCTGCTATTTTCAAAAGATCTTTATACATTTTACACAATTGAAAACTTGTGAAACGCATTCCGCAATCCAAAGTACTTCTACTCTTGGAACCTTAAGTACGTTTTGATACCAATACTTTTGTACTTTCACTCAAGTAAATTCAGAATTCCGGACTTTCTCTTGCAACAGATTATTTCTTCACTGCAGTATCGATACTTTTGCTTTGAACCAAAACATGTAAAACCCTTTTCTATCGCCCGAAAGGTACCGAGAAGAGCGGAGGAGGTGGAGCCTACGAAAGCCCCTCCCAACCCCCCCACCCCCACCACAACCCCCCCCACTGCGTGCAGCCCGCCGGCTGCCAGAGGAAGGACCCGCCCCAGCCGCCGCAGGAGCCCCAGCCCCATCAGCAGCAGCTGGGCTACGGCAAGGCCGACAGGCCGCCGGACTGGGCCCACCACCACCACCACGGCCACCACTCCCAGCACCCGCCCAAAAACAACAACAACAGCAACAACCCCGGCGCTCCGTCGGGGCTGCGCTCTTGCAGCCTCGAAGCCCCTTCGTCGTCGTCGTCCACCTCTTCTTCTTCGTCTTCTTCTTCTTCGGTGGAGGTCCTGGACGTCTACCGGGCGTCCATCCCCCTGGAGACCCAGCAGCACCCGGGCTCCGGGCCTCACGGAGGCGCCGCGTCCAGGAGCGGCCCGTACGCCAGCACGCCTCCCTTCAGGGACTGTTCCCACCCTCCTCCTCCTCCTGCTGAAAGCAAGGGGGCTCAGAGGGAGGGCCAGAAGGTGGCCAGGATCCGCCACCAGCAGCACAGCAGCCAGGGCGCGGGTCCGGAGGAGAAGGGGCGGGACGGGACTCAGTCTCAGCAGGCGTGGGGGCCGCGGGGGCCGCACCAGGACGACCAGAGGAAGCCCTCCCACCACGAGGGGAGAGGTGTCTCGAACCAGGGACAGCACGCACCCCCGCCGCCCACGTCCCAGCCTCCCCTCCCCCTCCCGTCCCGCTCCTCGCCGCACCCAGCCTCGGCGGACGGGGAGGCCAGCGCCATGAAGAGCCTTATGAACTACAGCTCCCAGCAGCCTCTGCTGCTGCCCCAGCGGAGCCCCTTCGGCGGCCTGGGCTGCCTCAAGCAGGGGGGCGGCGAGCGGTCGGAGAGGGCCGGGGGAGGCGAGAGGACGGGAGGCGGCGGGAGGAGCAACGCCTCCCCGCAGGAGCCCCCCAAGCAGAGCCTCCCCCCGCGGAGGGGCTCGGGCAGCGAGGGGGACCGGGGCGAGCGCGGCGGGGGCAAGGAGCCGGGCGAGGCGGGGGAAGGGGAGGTGCGGCAGCCGCCCGTGGGCATCGCGGTGGCGGTCGCCCGGCCCCCGCACCGCCCCGCGGACGCCCCGCCGGGACACAGCCGGCAGGGCAGGGTGCTGCCCAACATGAAAGGTCAGACTCTGTCTCCGTCTCGTTCTATTTGGCATGTTTTATAGTTTTTAAATGATTATGAAATTACATTTCCCCAACTGTTTTAAGAGGCAGTTCACCTAGAACTCTGGTTCTCGACCTGGCTCCCAAATAATTGTCAAAACACTAAGATTCTAATGTTGCTATAACATTAACACAGTTACTGCCGAACCCGACTAAAGTTTTCAAATCCAACCGTTGCCAGCAAAATCCGACTTGAGTCGTGTTATAGCGTTTCCTATTGTAAACCGTATAGCGTGCGGTCTGCGGCACCCGGTACTGATGCAAGAACTCAAATTCCCATAATCCTTCGGGAGATGAAGTCATCAGGAAATAGGATCTGCTGTTCACAACAGTGTAATGATTTTCAGGAAAATGGATGTATCTCAGAATCTATCTCTTGATTGCGTTCTTGGTCAAAACAAGCCCTTCTCTACAGGCCATAACAATAGCACGGATATAAAGACAAATCATTGGCCATTACCGTAAAATATGGTAAAAAAACTGACAGCCCCGGCAGAATCTCCTGAATTAATATATACCTGGCAGATACTGTAAATGTCAAGGTATTTTCTTTAAAACATTGAAAAGTGAGTTTTTGTGGTGATACTGCACAAAAGGAGTTAAGCACAAGTATACTACTTTTGTTCCATTGATCCAAGGAGGGGGGTGGGGGGGGTCCCCATATGTTTAGCTTAATGTTAACATTCTTTTCTCACGCAACAGTAAGCAGACCAACATACTGTATAAGTGTATAGGGGGTATCTGCACAAGTGACAATTGAAGGACTTTTTAATACAAAATGACACATTAAACATTAGCCAAATTGTCAAATATTAGAGGCAGAAATTGTGAGGTTTGAAAGGGTTGAGAACCACTGCCCTAGAACGTACTGTCTACTCACTAGTATCACTTCTGTGTTGTGAACTGCACTATAAGCGTGTTCAGCGTGTTTGAGGCAGAGTCGTGGTTGTTGCCAAGTAAGCACGCTGACATCCCCCGCCTGTGTGTCTTCAATCCAGGCGTGTCTCGCTCTGTGTATCCTCTGGGCCGGGAGGCGGAGGAGAGGAAGAGGATGACGGAGGAGCAGATCACCCTCCATCACCTGGACAGAGACAGAGAGATGCTCATCAGGTACATGGACACACGTGCTCACGCACATGCACACACACACACACACACACACACACACACACACACACACACACACACACACACACACACACACACACGTACACACACACACACACACACACTCATACGCACACACGCACATGCACACACGCACGTGCACACGTACACGCAGTGGTGTAAAGTAACTAAGTACATTTACTTAAGTACTGTACTTAAGTACAGTTTTGAGCTATTTGTACTTTACTTGAGTATTTCCAATACTTTTGCTCCTACTCCATTACATCTCGGATCCAAATATTATACTTTAGTCCTCTGCAGTTATTTGAAAACTTTAGTTACCAGTTACTTTGCAGATATAAATGATTATCTTACAATAAATGCGAGAAATGTCTGTGCGTATGTGCCTCTCTGTGAGTATGTGCCCCGCGTATCTCGAGAACTGTTTGTCCCACCGGCTTCAAATTCAGCATGCGCGTTCCCCGCCGCAGTGCGGAGTGCATTGCCCAGCCTCGACTCGACCCGGTACGCGGTTTTCCGGAACCGGGGCGAAAGGTTTGGAATCTCCGTATGCGGAGCTGATGTCTGGCTGTTCCAACGCCTCGCAGCGCGAGGCGTTGTGAGCATGTAGATCTGCTATTTTCACAATAGAACCGTGTTATCCAAGATGTAATGCCTATTTTCCATGAGGACTCCCATCTTTGCCATACCATAGCTTTTGCTGAACTGACGCCACTGCTTTTATCTTGAGTAAAAATGTTTTTCCACCACTACACACACACACACACACACACACACACACACACACACACACACACACACACACACACACACACACACACACACACACACACACACACACACATACCATGCTGTAGTCTCTATTCATCTCTCCCTGGTCTGATAAGCTGTAGGTTCTTTTATCCTCTGTGCATCTCTCTGCCTCTCTGAGGCGGTGCTGCTGCTGCTTCCCTCCATCCATTTTGTCTCCCATTCAGCCTTTGATGTGATATTCCTCTCGCTCCGAGGCGAGGTGTGATCCATTAACGTTACTGCCACTAATACTGCTGCGTCTGAAGTATCGGCCCCTTATTATTATTATGTAGTCATATTAGGGACGCGAGCACGCGGCGAGCGCACAGACACACAGAGTTACACACACAGACACACAGACGCATACGCACGGGCACACGCACACACACACACACATAATGAGAGCTCGGATATCTTGGTTCCTGGATGGTGGAAGGCCATTTCTGTTGTCCCCTTTCATTTATTGTGTTGCTGCTATTGGGGATACTAATACCACAGTGATGATGGTGTTGATGACGAGGAATAGGCTATGATGATAGTGGAGATAATAATTATAATAATATGAATATGAATATTATGGGTAATAATAGTTATTATTATAATATAATAATCATTAAAATTTTGATGATGATGATGATGATGATGATAACAAAGATATTCAGAGAACTAAGGAGGATAAAGAGTTGCAATATTTAATCTAAGAAACCAGTTTAATCAATTATCAAAATAGATATAATATGTAATTCAATAATTGTTTTTTATCTACAGAAACGTGTCGGGTTGTTAGCTTGTAGGTTGTTTTCATTGTACAACAACATATTAAATTGCAGTTTCTGAACTGCCCACAGCCCTCCTCTGAGACAGAGGCAGAGTAGGTACAGGTACTACTGTAGGTTGAAAATGGGTGAAAGTGGTTCCTTTTTTTCTGTTTCTGTATTATTCAATGCAATAATAGAAAATAGTCAATTAGAATAAGCGCTACGATCATGGATGGATGTGGTTGAGAACTTACGACACCTAACAAACCACTCTGCCCCTTTAAGGGAAAACAAGGAGCGGGTGGAGTTTGCCAGGATCCACCCCTCCAGCAGCTGTCATGGAGACCTGACCTCTCACCTGCTGGTCCCCGGGGGAGGAGCCGGCCAGCTGGGGGCGGACCCGTCTGCACACGCTCACCACCACTGGATGCAGAGGACAGGAAGTCCCTCCCTCTGGATGGGTCATTCCTACGGTGAGTGGAGTCCAAGACGGAAATAGCAAGACACAGACATTCCGGTTTACTGTACTTCCCGTATCTGCGTGTGACGTAGTTGGATATCTTTTAAGGAGGGGGAAGCAGATATTCATTTCCAATGGGAGAGCTACTTGGCACGTTCAGAAACGTACTTTGTGCTCTTTGGATACCTCTATAAAATGATACAGTGTTCACATCGAAAAGCTACACAGCAGAAAACAATGTGTGATATGTCTTCTTTTATTTTATAAAGGTCTCTATTGTTCAGAAATAATGTTTGTTCATAATTAAGATGTTCAGCCGGCTCTCATAGCCACCAAAGTTATTTCACCGAACTTCCGGGGTAGTGCGACGAATCTGCCGGCTAGAATTGCAGGGTAGAGAAAATGACGTTGGCGACCTTTCCTTAAATTTGAGTTTTCTTGAGTGGAGTGGAATAGGCTGTATTACCAATGATACTGATTAAGCCTAAAATAACAACATATGTTACTTTTTTCACCACTGCACGTGGCTAACGCATTCTGTCTAATTCCAGGGTTGAGCCATGTGGGCATGGGTCCGGGCTTCCCCCCAGGCCTGCCTGGCCCCCTGCAGCCGGTCCTGGGCTCACTCACCCAAGACCCCGGCTCTCCCCTGGTGGTCCTTCCGACGGAGCCCGGAGCCCACCACCACCTCGGTAAGACATACAAGCCCCCTTCATCGGAACTGCAAGCAGCACAACCCCATATTCTAATTCATACACACACACACACACGCAAAAAAATATCGTCACTGTCGGGCAGAAACCTCGTATCTCCAAGCTTTACATTTGTACGTTTTCTTCGTAGAGTAAAGCCCGGCATCATCATACAAGACTGTCGCACAAGACTAGTGAAAATAGCCGATCTACAAGCACACAACGCCTCGCGGCGCGAGGCGTTGTGTGCTTGAAGATCGGCTATTCTCACTAGTTTAATTCAATTTTAAAAGGATAAACACAAAACGAACGCTTTTGGAGATACAAGGTTTGCACCCGACAACAACGATATGCATCTCTCTCTCTCTCTCTCTCTCTCTCTCTCTCTCTCTCGCTCTCGCGCTCTCTCTCGCGTGCTCCTGTCTCTCCACTCTCCCCTCCCTCTCCAGATGCACCATCAGAGCCCCCCCCTTTGCCATTTCTCTCCCAGAGTTTTAGTATCATTCGCTAATCATAGTAAAATGCTCGACTAAGTCCCTCTGTCAGTGGTTTGGTGTTTTATGGCTGTGTTAATGGGAGCAGCTATTCCACCCCCCCCCACCCCCCACCCCCACCCTCACCCCCTCTCCTCTCCTCTGCTCGCTGGGTTGCCCACTGTTATGGCAAGTCAGTTAGACTGGTGCTCATCTCTCTCTCCCACCGTGGCTAACCACTGGGTTCACAGTCACACTGGTCAAGAGGAGAAGGGGTGTGTGTGAGTGAGTGAGTGAGTGAGTGAGTGAGTGAGTGAGTGAGTGAGTGAGTGTGGGTGGGTGGGTGGGTGGTTGGGAGGTGTGCTGTTTTTTGGCAAACAATAGAGGGTATGCGCGTGACATCATCATCATACCCGGAAGTTATGCGGGAACGCCTACTGAGTGGCAAAAAGATACTTTTTGGCCTTGACAGCCCATACATCCAAACAGAAAAGTCCTATCTGATAGCACTAAATGACGTTAAACAATGTTAAACTGACTTTGCCTCTCACTTTGCCACTCAATTTGCCATTCACTTTATGCATGCGCATACCCACTATCGCATTCTGTTTGTAAATGTGCCCTCCATTGTGTGGGCTACTTACACAGGTGTAAGGAAGTGTGTGTGTGTGTGTGTGTGTGTGTGTGTGTGTGTGTGTGTGTGTGTGTGTGTGTGTGTGTGTGTGTGTGTGTGTGTGTGTGTGTGTGCGTCAGTCCACATGTTTGTTACGTTACGCGGGGTTTGCAGAGTGGTATTGCAGAAACGTGGAAGATTTCTGAGACATTGCCCGGTTCTGTGTGGCACACCTCCTGCTATTGTGTGTGTGTGTGTGTGTGTGTGTGTGTGTGTGTGTGTGCGTGTGCGTGTGCGTGTGCGTGTGCGTGTGCGTGTGTGTGTGTGTGTGTGTGCGTGTGTGTGTGTGCACTGCTTTGCAAACAGGCTGTGAAATTTAATTATCTCCCTGCTCCTTGCCTCGCTCCGTGGGAGTTCCTGCAGAGAGGGGAAGTGCATCCACTGAACCCTTCCCCTGGGAAACATTAGCCCACTCAGGCTAATCTCACAGAACAAAGGTTCCCAGCGACAACGCAGCCAAGGAGGGGATGTGTGTGTGTGCGTGTGTGCGTGTGTGCGTGCGTGTGTGTGTGTGTGTGTGTGACTGTGTGTGTGTGTGTGTGTGTGTGTGTGTGTGTGTGTGTGTGTGTGTGTGTGTGTGTGTGTGTGTGTGTGTGTGTGTGTGTGTGTGTGACTGTATTTCTATGTGCCCAGGGTGGGCTTTAGGGGAAATGTGAGTATTGTGATGCACAGAAAGGGACCACCATATCGTCGTTGTCGGGTGGAAAACTCGTATCTCCAAGTTTCAAGTTTGTATGTTTTTTCACCAAGCAAAGCCCTGCTTCATCATACAAGGCCGTTGCACAAAAGTAGTGAAAACAGCCGATCTACAAGCACACAACGCCTCGCGGTGCGAGGCGTTGTGTGCTTGTAGATCGGCTGTTTTCACTAGTTTAGTTAATTTTTTAAATGGTAAATACAAAATTAACGGTTTTGGACATACAAGGTTTTCACCTGACAACGACAATATCTCAGAGAAAAAGAGAGAGACAGGGAGAGAGACAATGGTAGATAATTGTGCATTAGCTTCAAGGTTGAAACGTACACAAAACCACCTCTGCTTCTGCTTCGGTGTGGAGGGAGGGGGCTGCTTTAGACCTGCTGCCACGACGACCGCTTTCTGTTGCTTTAAAAAGCTTGACGAGCTCGAATGGGAGTTTTTGTTTTCCCCTTAGGTTTGCGTCACGTTTTCCCTTTCATTCACTCATTCATTCTTTTTCGAAGTGGTGGAAAAAGTACTCACATTCTTTACTTAAGTAAAGGTATCAATACTGCGACGTGGAAATATTCTGTTACAAGTAATAGTCTGGAATTCAAAATTTACGTGGGTAAAAGTACAAAAAGTGCTGGTACCAAAACGTACCAAAAGTAAAAGTACAATATGTTTGAAAATAGCCAAGATATAGAATAGGGCTAAAGTGGTTTATGTATGTTTTATAATATCATAATTTATATCTGCAAAGTAACTAGTATCTAAAGTTGTCAAATCAATTTAGTGGATTAAAAGTACAATATTTGGATCCGAGATGTAGTGGAGTCGAATTAAAAGTATTGGATATTGGAAATACTCAAGTAAAGTACAAATACTTCAAAATTGTACTTAAGTCCATTACTTAAAGCTATACTGTGTAAGTTGCTCAACTAGTGGTCTGTAGCAGTATAGCAAACCGCGGTCGCGTCTGCTTTTTTCGGCCGGTTTTCGCCGCGGACCGGGCCTTCAGACCATCGTGTCCGCCTCGCCTCGCCGAGACGCATCCATCGAGATCTCCCGTGTCCCTCTACGAGCAGCGGTTACAGCTACAGAGCTACATGCTAGACTTCTAGACCAGCGTAAACAAAGCTGTTGAAGCAAGCTATTTCCTGAAAAGACGCAAGATGCACTGTAATTGGCCGGTAGTGTATCATGTGTGTATGATCTGCGATGTGATTGGCCAACGTATACACAACGTATACAGATGATGCAGATTACGTCATTTTGCAGCGAAATCCCGCCCCTGTCAAGGCTAAGTAGAAAACATATAAAGAAAAGGCTTTTGGGGCTGAAATTAACGAAGTGGGGGTTCTAAAAGTTTAGCGATTTAATAGTTAGGACAATTTTAAGATATGTTTTATAAAAAAAGTTACATAGTATAACTTTAAGTACTTACATTACTTAAGTACTTAGTTACTTTACACCACTGGTCTTTCGTATGTTCATACTTTCTCATTCGTTCATTCGTTCATTTGTTCGTCGTTCGTTCTTTCTTTGTGATTTCTTTCTTTTCTCCTTTCTTTGCTCGCTCTCTCCTTAGGCCCCCTCTTATAACCACCCTTCTCTCTGTCTCGGTGCCTCCCTTTTTCCTCCTCCTTGCTTCCTCGCTTCCCATCCCTTCGCCTCTTTCCCTCTCATTAGTAGGTGTTTCATCCCGCGCACAATAATGCGAGACGTTCGCGGACCTCACATCAAACGAAGACTAATACCTCTCCCCCCTCTCCTCCCCCCCATTCATCTCCGTCCCCTCCTCTCTTCCTCCTCTCCCTCATCTCTCCCTTTCTCTCCCCCAGTGTTGATTTTGTCGACTAAAACTATGACGATGTTTGTAGACTGTGTTTTTTTCACTGACAAAAACGGGAAAAAAAAACTAAGCTGTGATGACTAAAACTAAGACTAAATATATTGACAATTTTCGTCAAAAAAAAAGAAAACTAGACTAAAACATTAGGGAGGGACTAGTGCTGAAGAGAGTTTTATGTTTGGTTGCTCTCAGGTGTTGCGTGCTGAAAATAGCCGATCTACAAGCTCACTTGTGAGCTTGTAGATCGGCTATTTTCAGCAAAATCAGTCATTAGGATGCCATCACGGCCCGCCAAAATACATTTCGGTTGACAAAATCAACTTTAGATTTAGTCGCCTAAAAACGTATGATGTTTAGTCGACTAAAATTAAACGAAAACTAAAACTTTTCAGGTGACTATGACTAAAACTAAATCAAAATGTGCTGTCAAAAACAACATGGCTCTCTCTCCGTGTGTCTCTCTAGATGTGATGGAGCAGTCGGGTCTGTGGCCCGCGGTGTACGGGGGGCGGGGCCCCTCCTCTCACCTGCAGCATCACCCCGTCTACTCCCGCTCCTCGTTCCTACGGCAACAGGAGCTGTACGCGCTGCAGCATCAGCACCACCAGCACCAACAGCAGCAGCAGCAGCAGCAACAGCAGCAACAACAGCAACAACAGCGGGCCATGGAACACATGCACAGACACTCCCTAGGACAGGTAGAACACATGCACACACACACACACACACGCACGCACACACACACACACACACACACACACACACGCACACACACACACTCACACTCAGTGGCGTAAAGCAGTGGTTCTCGAACTTTTAAATTTGAAGGTCTCCCCTTAACTTTGACAGAGTACAAATGGGTCCATTTGGTTCCATTTGTACTCTGTCAAAGTTACAGATCTGCAAGGGTCAGTTTAGACCCCCATAAACGAACCTAGAGAGTCCCAGAAATGCACTTTGAGAACCACTGGTGTAAAGTAACTCAAGTGCTCAAGTACTTTACTGAGATACAATCTTGAGGTATTTGTACTTTACTTGAGTGTTTCCAATTTCCAATCTTCTACTCCACTACATCTCGGTTCGAAATATTGCACTTTTACTCCACTACATTTATTTGAAACCTTGCGTTACTAGTTACCTTGCAGATATACATTATAATCTTATAAAACATACATTAACCACTTTAGCCTTATTTTATAGTGTCCAGGTAGCTCAGACGGGTAGAGCTCTCGCTTTTGGACCACAAGGTCATGGGTACGATCCCGGGCACAGCCAACTCAGCGTGTGAGTAGCACGGCTTGGGTGCGGCAAGTCGTGCTGCAAGTACTGGGAGTTGATAGTAGGTGTGGCGCTCCACCTCAGCAATCCATCTCCCAGGGGTCTAGCGCATTGTAACGGGGCCAGCGTGTTACCAGCTGTTACAGACAATAAGCCACTCCCGACCTATACTTGTTGATACCCAGGCTATTTGAAAATAGACGATCTACAAGCTCACAACGCGCCCGATTCGATGCGTCATTAGCTTGTAGATCTGCTATTTTCTAACATTTTGTACATTTACTTTTGGTGTTTTAAGTATATTTTGATACTTCCATACTTTTACTCAAGTACATTTTCCGAACTGTTACTTGTAACAGCTTAGGCTGCACCCACACCAAACTACCTATGAGAGTGGGTTCCCCATTCTGCCAATGCATTTCAATGAGAATGGAGCATTTATTTTTGCAGAAATCCTCTACTTGCATGAAACCACTCCATTCCCATTGAAATGCATTGGTGGAATGGGGATTCCACTCTCATAGGTATTTTGGTGTGAGGGCACCCTAACAGAGTATTTCTAGATTGCAGTATTGCTACTTTTACTTTTTAGTAAAACGTGTGAGTACTTTTTCCACCACTGCTCACACTCACACTCACACTGATTATTCCGACACTTTGTCTTTAGAAGAAACGTGGCATTGTGCGTTTTCCCCCTCTAACTGGCGTTCATGAAAATACAGTCCGGTTTAATCCTGCGACATCTCCAATGCTGTTATGAAACTGGTCTGGTGCAGGGGGGTCTTGGACGCACGTCGTGTTCCTCTGCGGTGGGCTCGGTAGCACAGGCGCACGCTTTCAACACACGCAGCACAAATATTATGATTTCCCAACAGCAGCAGAAACATTTCGCAATCACATGTGTGGCAGCAGTGTTTGCCGAAGACATTAATAACAACAACGAACTCTAGCGTCCCTGTTCCGGGGGCCAAACAGCCACGTTCACAAAATGTTGCGTGGCGAAGCATTGTGGGCTTGTAGATCTGCTTTTTTTTTTAAATGATATTTGGTGTAGAGGGGAAAAAGGAGCTGACCTGATCTACAAGCTCACAACACCTCTTGGCTAAAGTTCTCCGAATATGGATGTTAGGGTTCAAGTGGTTAATATAAAAAAAGGAGAAAAAAATGTTTCTATCACACAAAGATTTGGAGGACCCCCTGTAGTAACTCTGAGGACCCCCTAGGGGTCCCGGACCCCCTGTTGAAGACCCCTGCTTTACACCACTGCTCTCAATCACTCTCTCTTTCTCTGTCTGCCACCCTCCCTCCCTCTCAGCAGAGGAAGCCAGAGGAGCACGCCATCACCATCGAGGACTCGTCTCACGAGTCCTCGTCCTCCTCGCGGACCTCCTCGTCCTCGTCCTCGCCCTCCGCCCGCGTGCAGCAGGCCAAGCCCTTCTCCCACACCCCTCCTCCCCCGCCCAAGACCTCCACGCCGTCCCCGGGGCTGTGTCCCGCCAGCCGCCAGTCGCCATGCTACCACTCGTCCTCGCCCTCCCGGAGGCCGCCGCACCCACTCAACCCCGCCCCCAGCCCGGCGGCCGCCGCCCCCAGGTCCCCGGCCCTCAGCCCCGCCCCCTCGCACCTCTCCAAGGGCCCGGACGGAAGGGGGAGCGACCGGGGGGAGGGCCAGCCGCCGCAGGACTACCCACAATCCCTAGAGCCAGGTGAGTCCTGGGACGTTGTCTCTTCAGTATTCCTCCTACGTAGTAAAATAAGGGGTGTTAAAGATATACCCGAGGGAAGTTAAATGAACACGATGAATTGCACTGTCCAAAACATAGCCCAAATAAAATGTATGAATGCTGTATATTTCAAATGTATAAATATTTCTGTTATGAATTTTCTTTTTATGGTTGTGGCTAGTGGCTAGTCGTCTATGAGAGGGTCTGTGTATGTGTGTGTGTGTGTGTGTGTGTGTGTGTGTGTGTGTGTGTGTGTGTGTGTGTGTGTGTGTGTGTGTGTGTGTGTGTGTGTGTGTGTGTGTGTGTGCGCGCGCAACGCGCGTGCGTGCACACATGTACAGTATGTGTAATCCTGTCTCTGAATCTAATCTCACAAACCACAATTTTGTCAAGATGGGGAGAATACAAGTGTGGAGAATATAATTATAATACCTTGTTAAAGTGACCATGTTGTGAAATTATGCATTTGTAGTTATTTTACTGTAATTTAACAACATAACCAGAACAGAGAGACGTTCATGGATTTATATTTAAAAGTAACTTTTATTTCCCCCCCTGGACTCAGGGTATGGCAGCTGCATACCCCTGCCATACCCAATTGACACCCCTGAGAGAGAGAGAGAGAGAGAGAGAGAGAGAGAGAGAGTTAGAGAGAGAGTTAGAGAGAGATGGGGAGATGAAACAAGCGAGGGAGGGAGATGCTACGCTACACAGAAAATGTCTCCATTTATAACTCTGAGAGTGTACAAGTGTAACCAAATGGACCCTTGTGGGTCTGCTGGACTACCTTTGTACACTCCCAGAGTTAAAGTAACGCCGAGGCTTGCACAGTGTTCACTAAGAGCTCTGTTCTTTGAAGCGTGTTATTCTTTGATTTTGGAGAGAGCGTTTGAAGCGCCGGTGCACTCTTAGTCTGTGTGTCCTTGAGTGTGTGAGTGAGTGTGCGTGTGTGTGCGCGCGCGCGCGCGCGCGCGTGTGTGTGTGTGTGTGTGTGTGTGTGTGTGTGTGTGTGTGTGTGTGTGTGTGTGTCTGTGTGTGTGTCTGTGTCTGTGTGTGCGCGCGCGTGTGTGTGTCACCAGTGGTGGAAAAAGTACTCAAATGTTTTACTTAAGTAAAAGTATGAAAGTGTTGGCATCAAAATGTACTTAAAGTACCAAAAGTAAAAGTACTAAATGGTTGAAAATAGCAGATCTCGCAATGCGTTGTGAGTTTGTAGATCGGCTATTTTCAAATAGCCAAGGTACAAAATAGGGCTAAATTGGTTTAGGTATGTTTTATAATATTATAATTTATATCTGAAAAGTAACTAGTAACTAAGGTTTTCAAATAAATGTAGCGGAGTAAAAGTACCACATTTGGAACCGAGATGTAGTGGAGTAGAAGTAAAAGTATTGGAAATTGGAAATACTCAAGCAAAGTATAAATACTTCAAAAGTGTACTTAAGTACAGTACTTAAGTAAATGTACTTAGTTACTTTACACCACTGTGTGTCACACGGTTATGTATGTCCGAAAAATAGGAGCAGCGGTCCGGGAACATTGAGGTCAGAGAAATATGGAAGTGTGTGTGTGTGCGTGCGTGCGTGCGTGCGTGCGTTCGTTTGTGCGTACGTGCGTGTGTGTGTGTGTGTGTGCGTGCATGTGTGTCTGCAATCATGCACGTTAGGAGTGGAAGGTCAGTGGTATTTTTCAGACAGGTCCCTTCCTCTCCTTCAGGGGTCCTTGAAGGGAAGCATAGGCGGAAGGATACGCATTTATCTGGCCGCGTTGTCAGGTTGGGGCGGAGGGATACCATCAATAACGCACAGCGCTGGCTGTGACAGGGCCGGCGCTGCAATCACAGGCAGACACAGCAGCGTGTCATCAATATCCCTAGATATAGACCCCCCCCCCATCAGCCCCCCCCCCCATACTGCTATACTGTGCACACAATACACACATTACTTGCACACACATTCCCTATAGCAGGGCTACTCAACTTGAGATGGCTCAGGGGCCACTCAGCAAAATACCAAAAGTCCAAAGGGCCGCAAGCTAAAAATGACGGTCCTATTTTGGACGTTTACATTGATTTTGTACAGTACACAGTCTAATAATTAAGGAAACGCACAGAAAACAGCCACATTTCCATAAGCCAGGCCAAACCTCATTGAACCAAAAGATTGTCATGGATGGAATGATGAAATTGATGACATTTGAATTTTTTATCAAATTAGGCTTTATTCACAAAATGTGAAGTGAAAATGAACAGTTCTGGTTCAACCTTTTTGTAACCTCCCCTTTGTCTGGGTATGCAAAGCTAGTGAACTTTGGCAATTTAAAGGTATGTTTTCTCATGCCACTAACACTCCTTTTCATTAATAGGACAGATTTAAAATAAATAAACGTTTAAACTTATTATTCAATTACTCAAACCCCAGCATCCCTATTCTTGGGGGACATAGCCGATCTACAAGCTCACCACAAGATGCATTGTGAGCTTGTAGATCGGCTATTTTTGGTGAAGAGAGTTATTGTATGGAAAAATAACTCAAGTACAGTTCAACTCCCCCTCAGATGCACTGTACTTGTAAAACAGTTTGATGCTTTGAGCTTTGTAAAACACAACAGCTCGTTGGAGGAGATTTGTGTTAATAAGCATAGTTCCTTGGCTGCAGCGCGATCTGTTGGAATGCTTGGACTGTCGGTGCCATAGAGTTATAGTCGGAGCTGACTGGCTCACTGGCGGAGTCGCAGAGGGAGAGACAAGCAGCGGAGACAAGGGCTAGGTCTTCATTAGACTGAAACATGACGATCGCGGGATTCGCGGCCGTTCATATCGCACGACCGTCATGCGTCTCCTCTCCAGTGAGCCCGACTGCGGTTGTCTGCTGCAAAATCTCCGCATATTTGTCTGTCTGACTGTCTCGTTGTACTGTAGCTCTAGTGTAGCCGCCTGCATCTCTGCACTGCTACTGCATTCGCTTCCTGACTCTTATCCCTAACTACGGAGCGCACCGAGGGTCAAACATCACCGCGTTTTGCGTTTCGCGTTAACTTTGACAGGCTTAGAAAAAATCATATTTTTTTTGGCATGATCATGACGGGCCGCACAGACATGCGGAAAGGGCCGCATGCGGCCCGCGGGCCGCGGGTTGAGTAGCACTGCCCTATAGGCTCCCGCCAGGCACGTGCACACATAGACGTCCAAAAGGGGGCTCGAGCCCCCTTTGTCCCTTTATCCGTCTGTAAAAAAGTGCCCTCTCCAGACCACGAATGCGGTTTTCACTACGGTGAAAGAAATGCAAATGCCCTCTTTATACAGTATGCCATACCTGATGTCCCAAACTCTCCTGAACTTGAATGCAGCATCCTATGTTGAAAGAATTGCCCTCTCTGTGTAGAAATCCATGCTGGCTCTGTATAATGGCCATCATAGTCATGCGGCGGGTCAGTCCATGTGCAACACTCAGTTCCTGAGTCTGAGTGGACAAGGCTCTCGCAGCCTGAACCAAAGGGGGAAATACGTACACTCTGAGAGTTAAATTAACATTGGTTTTAGATTGGTTTTGTAGAAATTCAGAGAAATAGCATTACATGGGGGTCCGTAGCCTAATACATGTCAAACTGGGGGTTCCTTGAAATTCAAATGTTTGGGAATCACAGCTAGAGCTGTAAAGAATCTTCTCTTTATCGGGTCCCTGGCATATCTTTTCAAACGGGGGGGTCCGTGGGCTGCTAATAATTGTCAATTCGGAGGTCCTTGACATGAAAAGGTTTGTAGAAGCACTGCTTTAGCCCTGTGTTCGTGGCACTCACAACTCTGAACCTCTCCGTCTCTTTCAGACCTGCCACCCGTGTACACCTACCCGCCCATCGCCACGGGTTACAAGGCCGACCCCTCGCCTCCCGAGGCACGCCTGGCCGAGCCGGCTGAACCCGCCGCCAAGCCCCTCCCCCTCCACAACGCCACCCAGCCTCTCCTTGCCGAGGAGGAGGAGGAGGAGGAAGAGGAGATGGCGAGAGTGGACGAGGACAAACAGAAGGACTTCCTGGTGGTGGAGCGCCGCGGCGGCGCCGAGGGAGAGCGGAGGACAGGGGCGGCGGCGGCGAGGAGGACGGAGGCCAAGGGACGCTCCGTCTCGCAGTCTCCGTCCTCCGCAGGGCAGCCGCGCCCGGTCGCCGGGTGTCCCCCCATGTCCCCAGCTGTCGCGGCCCCCCCGGAGACCACGTCCGCGGCCGAGGGGAGCGAAGCGGCGACGGGAGAGTCGTCGTCCCCGGGACGCCCGGACCTGAAGGCCGGCCTGGAGGAGAGCCTAGCACACCAGGAGAGCCTAGCACACCGGGAGAACCTCGCACACCAGGAGAGCCTAGCACACCAGGAGAGCCTCACACAGGACCCGGAAGACCCGCAGAAAGACGAGGAGGACGCAAAGGAGGCGTCTCAGGACTCGGAACAGATAGAATGTACCGTCTCTGTGCCTCTGGAGCTCATCGGAGGAGAGGAGGAGGAGGAGGAGGAGGAGGAGGAGAGAGAGCGCGAAGACGCAGAGGGAGAAAACGTGGACGTCGTCGTCGAAGACAACGACAAGGAGGAGAGCGAGGAGCGGGCGACGAGCCCCCCTCCGTGCGGGGACTCGGCAGCGGCGGAACCGCCAAGCGGTCACCCGTCTGCCGCGTCGCCCGTCCCGCCGGGCCTCTCCGACTCTTCCTCCTCCTCCCCCGACAACCTCCTCTCCGCGGAAGCCTCGTCCTCTCCTCCTCCCCCTCCCCCGCCTCCCCCCAGTGCAGCGGTCCAGCTGCAGGAGGCCTACACGTGGAGCCTGGAGCTCCTGATCGCCGCGGCTCTGTGTGCCACCAGGGACGCCCGCTACCCGCCCGCGCCCCCCAACTCCTCCTCCTGCGCCACGTCCTCCTCGGCGGCCCCTCTGGCGGCCCCCGGGCCCCGGCCCCACCGCGGGATGGAGATACTGGGAGAGCTGGCCGACCTGGAGATCCAGCAGAGGAACAGGGAGAGCAAAGAGAAGGACATGACAGGTAGGCAGTCGTCCTTTTTACGCTGAGTGTTTTTGACTGTGCTTGTGCTTGTTTTACATTTCTGTCCAACAATCAATCAGTAAAAAAACAGGCAGGACCAAATAGCACATGAGGATGAGCGTGTGCGTGTGCGTGTGATGGGTGAGACGGTTCAACAGACGTAAAATCAGCTGGCAGATTTTCTTGGTTTCCTGGAGTGCACTGTTGGAGTTGAGGAAGGACAATTTTGTTACAATGTTGCAAAGTTACATTTCAGGCTTGTTTTGAAACACGAAAGATTGTAATTATGAGCTGTCGTTCGTCTTGCATTTTTGTTGCAATCAGCCAGCCTTACACTGCTCCCATTGGTAGAGAGAGCAGCATGCATCAGCATACCGGTATGAAGTTTTTGCAGTTTTGACCAGTATGCAGACTTAAGCAAAGGTTTAAATGTCATTTAGATGCATGTTATTCAGACAGATGCTATGTTCATTGATTACCTGGTATCCTATAGTTTTAATGTACATATTATTATTTTGATAGTAGTGTTGTTTAGACTGATGCTAGGTTCTTGGTTTAACTGTGATCCTAGTTTACAGAGGCACTACGCTATGGCATATGATGGTTGTGTTCACTTTGCTTATTGTAAGTCGCTCTGGATAATGCCTGTATTATACATTTAGATAATGTTAACTCCATAGACACATACACAACTCTTTAAACCTCTTTAAAATGCTAGAGGTTCTGGCTGCACATCTAGAGTTGGGGCCGCTATAGGGTGTGCCAAATGTAGTTCTAAGAGCGGCCATTTCTTGGGTAAACACAGCCTTACACAGGTGTTCTGATTAGACT
>NC_137825.1:45015869-45113369 GCF_963921795.1 Nannobrachium achirus
CCAATCAGGAGGGAATATGGGAAATGGGACAGATCCATGTTGATGACATGACTTTAGAGATACTGTGTACCGCTTTGCGTGATTTTAGGGCAGAATTTGTAGGAGCATTGTCCAAAAATGTGTTTTGCAAGATTGGGCCTCATGGTGGCGCTAGAAGCGGGCCATGTGAGAAATCAGGGCTGGAGGTTGTGGTTCTCCAGCCAAGGAGTGTGTGTGCAAAGTTTGGCATGGATAGGGGCAACGGTGGCGGAGATAAGTGTAGGGCCAAAAGTGTGACGTGACATGACGGACAGACTGATGGACGGACGGACGGATGGACGGACGGACTGGAGGGACAGGCGGTGGAGCTTTGCATAGTAACTTGCGACCTGACGGTCACAATAAAGTATGCAAGAACATAGAAATGTATTACTCCAGACATGTTGCATGAAAATAACACATATAATCTGTCTTCTAGAGTCTAGACCAGGGGTATAGGGAACCTTTATTATCCAAAGAGACAATTTTGGTCCAAGAATGAATAAAAGATCTGTCTGGAGCCGCAAAATTATGTTTGCTCCTTTGTGCTTTTTCTGGAAAGCACAATATTGCTTTTTTAAATTATTGTTTGCTAATTTCTCAGAGCACATAAGTATACCAGTAAAGCCAGCAGCGTTGGTGGTGAAAGCAAACAGATACTGTATATCCAAGCGTTAATACATTCTTTATTTTCCTTCAATAATGTATTTCTTATTATCTGGTGTATAGGCGACACCTTTTTCCCCGTTACAATAGGAGAATGTAAGAATAACTTTTTTTTAAAGTACACAATGAATTTGTATTCCCTTACTTCTTTGCCCAAGCAACAGGGAGCAATGGGAGAGGGCCACATGCGGCTCTATATCTGCAGGTTCTCAGAGGGGTCCCCAAATTTTTTTGGGGGGTCCCCAGATGTTTAGCTATGTTAACATTGTTTTCTCACTCAACAGTAAACTGACCAACATACAGTATAAGTGTATACAGGGCTTCTGCACATTTCTAGAGTGACAATTCAAGGACTTTAAAGACCTTTTTATGACCTCTGGTCAAACATTGGTCAAACCGTTGAATATTAGAGGCAGAAATTGTGAAAATAGCAGATCTAGAGCATGTAGATCTGCTATTCTCACAATGGAACAGATTGAGTCAAACTAAATGTAATGCCAACTACTACAATTCCAAGTGCTTGTCAGGGTGGGGGGTCCCCGGTTGAAATATGATTATTTTGGTGGGTCTTGGCATTAAAAGGTTGAGAACCACTGGTCTAGACCAACTAACCATTGTTGTTTAATGTCTGTGTTGCTTCAGGGCGGGACTTAACCTGCTGGAGGAAAAGGCACGGAAGAAACTGTCCAATCATGGCTTCAATGGCCTCACCACTGCACAGGTTGGTTCCTCCCACTCGGCTTCCCATTGGACACCGACAGCTGCTTCCTGACCAATCAGAACCACAGCAAACACTTTACTGTTCATAGTTCAGTATCTTATTACGTTAAGCAATTACACAGTATTACCATTTATATTGCCTTTGGATGTCTGTAAAAGGCTGGTACTATGATAAAGCTCCTGAAGAGAGACCATTAAAGGGTTACTGAGCAAAGAAATCAGACTTTAAAGGAAGCTAAGTGATATATTTATTTTGTTAAAATAAGTGTTAAATAGCTCTATATTGTGATAGTAATCATTGCTTTAGAGTTTGTTCCGTCTCCCTGTTGTCCAGCTCAGTAAAGAGAACATGCATTTTCAGGTTGGGATACCAATTTTATCCAATCAGGAGAGAGAACTAATAGGATATAGGATAATAGGATAAACAAGTGAAATCTGAAGCGATAAAACAAAGTAATGAGCGGACAGGATTTGAAATGGAACACTTATCAGGTTGAAGCTGTAAAAATAAATAAATAAAATCCCCTGATTGGCTGAAATAGAGGGTATGCGTGTGACATCATCATCATTATGCGGGAACACCTACTGAGTGGAAAAAAACTACTTTCTGGCCTCGACAGCCCATACGTCCAAACAGAAAAGTCCTATCTGATTGCATTAAACAACGTTAAACTCTCTTTGCCACTCGATTTGCCACTCACTTTATGCATGCTCATACCCTCTATAGGAAGACCACCTGAAAATGTAGAAAGAGCTGTAGAAAGATTTCTTCATTATTATTTACAGTAACACTATTAGCCACCATAAGTCACATCTGCCCTCAAAAGATTGCTGTGCCTCTTGGGAATGGGCTTATTGTGTCTCAAAAGCCACTTGAACGCATGCCACTGAAATCAAAATTGTTTAAATCGCTAAAACGATAGAAATCAGTAAATGAAAACATCTCGGTCTCTGCATCCATCCATCTAACCCCCCCCCCCCCCCCCCCCCAACCCCCTCCCATCCAGATGAAGGCTCGTTGCAAGCAGAGAGGTCGCCCCGGCGCCCTCAGCTCCCGGCTGGCCAGGAGGGTGACCCAGCTGAAGCACAAGGCCGCGGCCCAGAGAGGTGCGCCGTCAGCGGGCATGCTGCGCTGCCGAGGGGCCCCCCACGGGGCCGGAGCCACCAGCCCTGAGGGCCACGGCAGACACGGCGACACAGGTGGGACACGGCAGGAGTTTGCTCGCACACACAGTCGCACACACACCAGTGGTGGAGGAAAAAAGTACTTGCATATCGTCGTTGTCGGGTGGAAATCTCGTATCTCCAAGTTTCAAATTTGAAAACAGCAGATCTACAAATTTGAAAACAGCAGATCTACAAGCGGTGCGAGGCGTTGTGTGCTTGTAGATCGGCTGTTTTCACTAGTTTAAATCATTTTTAAAATGATGAATGCAAAACGAACGGTTTTGGATATACAAGGTTTTCACCCGACAACGACGATATTTTACAATGGGAATGGAGCGGTTTCATGCCAGTAGAGTAGAGGATTTCTGCGTGCCGCGCAGACCTTGCGTTTATACCGGAGCAGATCAATTCTCCGCGCAGATTCTGGTTTTCCCCCCTCTGTCCAATTGGGTTAGTCGGTTCTGGATTCAGGGAGGGTCCTGGAAGTGAGTGACAGGTGCGTCGCTGGCTTTGGGACAGAATTAATGTTCTCTCTGCGTTTTTAGTCAGCCGCGCAGAAAAATAGAGTGACAAAAGTAGTCAAATAAATGTAGTGGAGTAAAAGCACAGTATTTGGATCCGATATGTGGTGGAGAAGAATTAAAAGTATTGGAAATTGGAAATACTCAAGTAAAGTACTGTACAAATACCTAAAAATGTTACTTAAGTACAGTACTTAAGTAAATGTACTTAGTTACTTTACACCACTGACACACACACACACGCGCGCGCACAAGCACACGCACACTTAAATTTGACCTAAATAGCATACCTGCTATTGTCCTCTCGCAGCCGAGTCGCCGCGCCCCCGCCAGGATTGGGCAGCCAATCAGGCGGCGAGGAGGAAGAGGGGCCGCAAGCCGAAGGCTCTGGTCGGGGGCGGAGCCCCGAGCAGAGCCCACCAAAGAGGGGGCGTGGCCTCTGAGAAGCAGGAAGCCCGAGAGGGGAAGAGTGACAGCGAGAGCTCGGGACGAGGTGGGCAAAAACCACACGGAACACGCCACAGCACTGTTTACCCAAACGTTTTAAGGTCTCCCCTTAACTCTGACAGTGTACAAAGGGAACCAAATTAACCCGTTAGGGTTCATTTGGTTCCGTTTGTACGCTGTCAAAGTTACAGCCTTGTATGGGTTAATTTAGACCCCTCTAAAGGAACCCACAGAGTCCATGGAATCCACTTTGAGAACCTACCTTCTCTGCTGAGAACTACAGAACTGTTTTCCCAACAGTGGGTTGGGATCCATTTGTGGATCACGGACCAATTCTTTTGGGTCACGGCTCAAGTAATATATAATCCCATTTTCTTTCCCTACAAAACTCTTTGAAATATATGATTTTATTTTTAGAAATCGTATTTTTTAATAATCGCATACATATTCAAACAAACAAGCAAACACATCTAAGAAATTCAATGAATAAAACATAGTAATAATAAACAGAGTAGTGAAAACAGCAGATCTACAAGCTCACAACGCAACGCTTCGCGCCGCGTTGAGAGCTTGTAGATCAGCTGTTTTCACTAGTTTGGGTCCTGGGCGATTGTCTGATTCCTCTTTTGCATCACGGGCCAAAAAGTTAATGGGAACCACTGCACTAGAGGACATGCTGATGTGCGACACACTTTAGAACGACTAGCAAGAGTAAAGGTGCATGTCAAGTGCATGCTCCTGCTTCCTATAATTCATAACGGCAAGGCTTTGCGTGTTATTATATGTATGCTCGTATGTGTGTATATATGCATGTGCATTTGTGTACTGTGTGTGGGCGTGGCTCGGTGCGCGAGTTGTCCAGAAGACCTACTGCAGGGTTCCCCAATTAGTTTTCCCCAAGGGCCGAATTATGTCTAGGGTACCAAGCCGAGGGCTTGCAAACATTGCAAGGGGCGACAGTGGCGTTCCCGCTACTCCAGGGACAGTTTTCGTCGTTGTCGGGTGAAAATCTTGTGTCCAAATGTCCAAAACCGTTAGTTTTGAATTTATCATTTAAAAAAAACAAGTAAACTAGTGAAAACAGACGATCTACCGCGAGGCGTTGATAGATTGTATATCTGCTGTTTTCACTACTTTTGTGCGACGGCCTTGTATGATTTGCGAAAGAACGTACAAATTTGGAGATACATGATTTCCACCCGACAACGACGGTATACTAGTGTTGTTGCTGCTCTTATACCACCATTATTACTGGGGTTGGTGTGGGCCAGACAGTAGCCCCCCGCGGGCCGCAAATGGCCCGCGGGCCGCCTATTGGGGAACCCTGACCTACTGTGTGTACCTGACTCTGGGCGCGCGGACAGACACGCGCACGAGCGTCTGCCCGCGGTCGCGCGCGTCCGCGACAGCGTCTGGAAGTGAGACGTCTGCCTCCTTCCCCCCCCCCCCCCCCCCCCGCACCCGGCTCGTCTGTCACGCCGTTAAAAGCGTTAACGACTCGCCGAAGGCATGCAGTCCCCCCCCCCCCCACCTCCCCCCCGCAACCACCACCACTGCTCCGCCGCCGCTGCCACCACCCGTCCCCAGCAGTACCTCTTCGCCGCGTAACGCGAGCCCCGCTCTTCAGCTCCCTTTTAGAATGTCACACCCCTGTCTTCCCTGCCAAAATGAACACCCCCCCCCTCCACCCACCCTCCCTCTTCCCCCCTCAGACGCCTGGAGTGGCTAAAGGAAGACACGGTGATATCCCTCCCTTAGCCGAGCCCGGCTGACTTTTTAAATGAACACCCTTGTGGAAGAGACAGCGGGCTGAGATTAAGTTAACAGAAGTATTCAGGCCGGCGCTCCTCCTCCTCCTCGCGACTGGCCCCCGTGGCCTTGACAGCCCAGCAGAAGTAGTAGTGGTGGAGTGTGTGTGTGTGTGTGTGTGTGTGTGTGCGCGTGCGCGTGAAAGAGCGAGAGAGAAAGAGAGAGGGAGAGTGTTGACTAGAACACCATGTAAGTGACAAGTGTGTCATAGACGTGTCGACATCTGACACGACCCTCGCAGTCAGCAACACGCAGCTGCCAATAAAGATCCCTGTGTTTGCGCGCGAACGTGCGCGCGTGTGCGTTCATTTGTAAGTGTGTGTGTGTGTTTGTGTGTGTGTGTGTGTGTGTGTGTGTGTGTGTGTGTGTGTGTGTGTGCGCGTGTGTGTACACAATGAAGTGACATTTGGTTTCCCTGGACTGCAGTTAAGGAACAGGCCTGGCATTATTGGGTGGCCATTAAGGCTTCTTGGCTCCCCGAGGTCCCGGTCACATGCAACGGTCGGCATGACAAATGCCTCACTTTAACCCATTTAGGTCTAGAATTATTGAATGCTTTTTAACCAGTGAAAAATAGCAGATATATACAAGCTCACAGCGCGGCACCGAGTGCCGCGCTGCGAGCTTGTAGATCTGCCATTTTTGAAAAAGTCGTGAAAATGTGATCTGCAAATCTTTGAATATATGTGTTTTCAAAGCGAACGTTTGTAAATCGAATTTTGCTTCTGGGTGGTCCCTGGAACTAAATATTTTGAGATAGGGGTCCGTGGCCAAATACATATCATTTTGGGGGTCCTTCACATGAAAAGGTTTGAGAACCACTGACATAGTAGTCTCTCAAGAACAGACTAACTGAGCTCCAGTTAAGTGAAAAGGACCTTTTCTTTGACGATGGCTGGCCAGATTGCTGACATAGAAACATAGGTTTTTCAAAAAACCTTAGAAGGATTCAAAAGACACTTATAGAATCGGGTCAAAATTCAAATTTTCACGATTTCTCAAAAATAGCAGATCTACAAGCTCGCAGTGTGAGCTTGTATATCTGCTATTTTTCAACAGTTAAAGCATAAAATAATGATACACAACACTGTGTCCCCGTTCTGAATGGGTTAAAAAAGGCACACAGAGGGCCGTTTGATTGAGCTCCGCGCCGATCGACGGGGCATCTCTCTCCCTCCTCGCCGCACTTCCAATAGTTGTGTTTATGATCATGGTAAGGTTAGCTGCCGCCGCGCTCGCGAGCCACAAGCGTAGATGCTAACGGCGTATTGAGAGCTCGCTGTCGATACGTCTTATCAAGTGAGTTCCCGGGCGCTAGGGCGGCCCGCGCCGCCGCCACCGCCTGCCCCGGGATCGCCGGACGCTTTCCCGATTGACCGTATTGACGTTGTGATCCCCACAGAGGAGGAAGAGGAGGCCAGCTACGACAGCGAAGACGGAGCCGCTGACACCAAGATGACCCCGGCCTCCAGGGAATCCCCGTCCAACGCGTCGGCCGCCGGCTCTTTTTCGTCACTGTCCGCCCAGCTCCAAGCCAATCAGAAGGCCAGGAACAAGAGGCCGGCCCCCCCAGGTGAGATTCAAATGAAAGAATGATGAAAATGAATGACAATAACACCATAATACCGCCTTTATGTTATGCCTAAATAAAATAACAATTGTAAGATGCTCTAAGGGCGAGAAGCGAGGTCGCGCTGTCACGTCATGCTGACATGTGACGCCTCGTTAACTTTAAATGAGGCGTCACGCCTCAGCGTGACATGAGGCATGTGACGGAGGGACGGACATGATCTGCAGGTTTTCATACTAAATAGCGACCTATGGTCGCAATAATTTATCTGAACCCCACAGACGTGGAGAAGGTGAAGGTGATTCGATTTAAGTGAATTGTTTGCCCAAATGAAAATACAAAAATACAAAAACCTTTTTTAATTTTATTTTTATTAATGCAAAGCCTTTTTACAGCGATTAGAGGAATGTTTTCCAGAAATGTGTCTGGTTAACTGGAGGCAACCAAGCCAGTGCACATCATTCGATTCGATGTTAGTTTTGTATTTATCTTCTTTAAAATGAAAATTGCCAATCTGTGTGCTTGTAGATCTGCTATTTTCACTAGTTTTGTGTGACAGTCTTGTATGATGAAGCAGGGGGCTTTGCTTTACTAAAAACATACAAACGTGAAACTTGGGAGATACGAGGTTTCTGCCCGACAGTGACGATATAATATGAGGAAAATAACGGTAGCCGCGTTGCGATGTCGTTCCCTCAGGCGCTGCGACCGCGCCCACTGCAGATCCGAGGAAGAGGGCTCCCGGTAGACCCTGCCTTGTTACCACAGACCGGGGACGCCCGGACCACCTGGGGGCTAAGGGAGTGTCTCTGCCCAGCTGGGGGGCTCCGTCCATGGGCAGCGTCCTCGGAGACGGCCGGGGGACCCAGGGGGCCCTGGCAGAAGCCAACAGGACCGGCAAGGAGGCCTTCAGGAAGAGCTCAGGTGCACAAGGCACTCTGGGAAAGGTACGAGGGTTTTCCCCCTCCCGACGGCATAGCAATTGTTAAGTTGTGTTTTTATCTGAGTTGAATTTTTCTATTTGTACAAAAAGTGCCTCAAGACTAGGGCTGTCACGATTAGGACATTTTACATGACGATTAATTGTCACTCAAATAATTGCAGTTGATTTAATTGTGTTTTTGTCGTTGACAATTACATTTCTGTTTGGCTGTTAGGCTTTGAAGTTGCACATGGTAGATATGACACAACCTAAATGTACAAAGAAATGACTGACATATTTGACAACGTTATACTTAAAAAAGAACATTGATAGTGGAAATAGCCGATCTACAAGCTCACAACGCTACGCAATGCGACGCATTGTGAGCTTGTAGATCGGCTAAAATATTTGAAAATATATGACATTTTTTCAACATGGAAAAGACAAAATAATTGCGATTACAGTATTTTCTGGACTATAAGGCGCACCTGACTATAAGGCGCACTGTCAATGAATGGTCTATTTTCAAACTGTTTTCATATATAAGGCGCACCTGACTATAAGGCGCACATAATAGACGCTACCGTTGCGTTATGCATCCAACAGATGGAGCTGTGCTAAAGGGAATATCAATGTCAATGAATGATCCATATATAAGGCGCACTGGACTATAAGGCGCACTGTAGTTTTTTGAGAAAATTAAAGGCTTTTGAGTGCGCCTTATAGTCCGGAAAATACGGTATGTCAAATAATTGCAATTATGTAATAATTGTGACAGGCCTACTCAAGACCTTATTCAGGTGTTTTTACTTCTATCTGTCCCCTCAACTCAGTTGAGTATGCAGTACCCTTCCTTCTTTCTACAAGCTGAACGACTTGTACAATAAAATGTGATGTTTCAGTGTTTGCGGTCACACTAACCATTTATGGATGCTATGCTTTGCTACAGAGGAGAGGCTTTTGGGTGGAGAGCCAGAGGAACGACAGCTCCAGGGGCCGAAGGAGCCGTATCAAGCAGGTAAAGAACTGGGGAAGCTGGGAAATGGTTAAAAAAAAGAAGAAGAAAAAGATAGAATTGATTGATTGATTGATTGATTGATTATTTTATTAGACAAAAATGGAGAACAGTACAAGTAGTCAATACAATTGAAATGTAGTACAGTACAAGTACAGTTAAACACCCTGCCTAAAGGAATAAGACTTTTTACGGTCTTTTTTTACGTTGGAAGCCCTCTATATTTATAGAAGATACTGGAGTTCTCAACGGGCCTGAAAATTAAGGCCCGGTCCCTAACTGGGCCCTAAAACGTCTGGTCAGGTCAGGTAAGGACGGTTTTCGGGCAGAATTTGAATTTATATTATATATTTTTTTGTTTAGCCGACGCCTGGCCCGGCCCGACTAATTAGCAAACATTTTAGGCCCGGCCCGGTAGGGTCGGGTTCGGGAAGAATTTGAGAACTAGTAGATACAGGAAGACAGAATATAGTCTGGAGAAACATTCATGTTTCATTCATTTCCACTGCTGGTGTGAATGACAGCTTTGCCTCACTTTAGAGTTTAGACACTCCCCTTTGACCTGGGATGCATGTACAGCAGCATTCTGAAAAGATCACTGGCATAGATTAGAGTAATGAGCCCCGAGAGGATATGGTTTTAGAACAGCTAAGGGGCATTGGCACGTCTCTCTGCGTGCCAAACAACGCCCCTCATTCTAAAATCACTGTAGCCTCGTGGGGCCTATGGTGGAGTTCACCCTAACTTGTTAGCAATAACTAAAGTCATTGTCATCAGAATCCAAAGCTCCAAGTCACCTGATCAGGAAGGGATTTTTGATATGACCAAAGATTGTTAATTTTGGGGGTCCTTGACATGAAAAAGTTTGAGAACCACCGATTTAGAGGAAGGATTCTGAAGACTTTTAAAGAATCGGGTCAAAAGTATTTGCAGACTTGCCCAAATGTTCACGATCTTTCAAAAATAGCAGATCTACGAGCTCACAGGGCGGCACTCGGTGCCGCGCTGTGAGCTTGTATATCTGCTATTTTTTTTAATAGTTAAAGCATAAAATAATGGTTAAAGTGGTTCAAATCTAAAGTAACACTCGAGTAAAAGTATCAATACTGCAAAATGAGCTTGTAGATCGTCTATTTTCAAATAGCCTAGGTATAAAATAGGGCTAAAGTGGATTAATGTATGTTTTATAAATAATCATTTATATCTGCAAAGTAACTAGTAACTAAAGTTGTCAAATAATAGTGGAGTAAAAGTACAGTATTTGGATCCGAGATGTAGAGTAGAATATTGGAAATTGGAAATACTCAAGTAAAGTACAAATACCTAAAATTATTGATTGATTGATTGATTGAAGACTATTAGAAGTTTGCATAGGAAAGGCTACAGTTCACTGGCACAAGGTCAACTAAAAGGATACAACCAAAAAAGCCTATGGCTTGTTTCAATGTAGGTCCTTTTTTTAACTCATATAACACTGAATTACAGACAGATAGAACACAGTACTATGCAGAAGCTCAAACAAGCACATGCGCGGCAAGGACGTTGCCCTAACGGGTCCATTTGGTTCCATTTGTGTACTGTCAGAGTTGAGGGGAGACCTTGAAATGTAAATGTTTGAGAAACAATGTTTCACGGTGTTTCGGTGACACAGGAGGTTTCGATTGACAGAGGCGTCGGTTAAAATTAATAACTGAAACTCCAGCCATGTTTGTGTAAGAAATGTTACCATCTGCCGTAAATCATTGCTTCATACCCTGTCATTATCAAGTGGCTGTATGCGCATCCGTGTGTGTGTGTGTGTGTGTGTGTGTGTGTGTGTGTGTGTGTGTGTGTGTGTGTGTGTGTGTGTGTGTGTGTGTGTGTGTGTGTGTGTGTGTGTGTGTGTGTGTGTGTGTGTGTTTTGTGTGTGCTTGTTTGGATTAGCACACTGAGCTTACTCATCACCAGGTCACTGTTTATATGTGGGCACTTGATGGTGCAACCAATGGATGGAGCAATTAGCTCCTGGGTCCTCATGACAGTCATAGTGACATCATTACACACACACACACACACACACACACACACACACACACACACACACACACACACACACACACACACACACACACACACACACACACACAGGCGTAAGCACACAAACACGCATACATGCAGACAGACACAGGCTACACATATAAATTACATGCTGTCTACACATTCTGGACTGTATATATATTGGTGCATATTCACTCACACAAGCCAGCATCCACACACACACACACACACACACACACACACACACACACACACACACACACACACACACACACACACACACACACACACACACATGCGCTCGCTAAAGGTGAATAATCTTCCATGCCCCGTGGTGATGAAACTTCTGTCACTAAAATATATGGCCCCCTAATGTGGAAAACTCCCTAAGACAACACACACACTCACACACGAGCGTGCGCGCACACACACACACACACACACACACACACACACACACACACACACACACACACACACACACACACACACACACACACACACACACACACACACACACACACACGCGCCGTTGCCTTTCATGCTTGAATATATGGTCTTTTCTTTGGAAAGCCCAGATACAGGCAGGAACCTGTTGAGCAGGCTGACTTTACAACTCCATCAGCACACATCAGTCATCATTATAGACCAGCCTAAACCGGTCTACTCCAGGATGCTATCTATCTATCTGCTGCTGCTGCTCTACCTGTGTGTGTGTGTGTGTGTGTGTGTGTGTGTGTGTGTGCGCGTGTGTGTGTGTGCGTGTGTGTGTGTGCGTGTGTGTGTGTGATCTACACACTCACAACGTGTCGATATAGATCGGGGGGGGGGGGGCTCGCTCATCTAGCTTGTAGATTGTGGTAGATCGATGTAGCCGTACATACAGTATATGTTTCAAAGCGGTTGAACTGATTTTGATGCTATGTTCAATAATTCTGCTGGGGGACCCTCTGGAACCCACTCAAGGACCCCTAGGGGTCCCCAGACCCCACTTTGAGAACCACTGCGTTAGAACGCCCGGCCCAAGTCTTTTTTGGAGCTGTGTGGAACACAAGCTCCCTATACGTGGCCGTGTGTGTAGGTATGTGGGTGGGTATGTGGGTATGTGGGTGGGTCTGTGGGTCTGTATGTAGCCTGTATGTAGTAACCCTGGGTGACCAGAGAGGTGCTGTTGAGTCTAGCCTGCCCTGAGCATCAACTGCAATACACACACACACACACACACACACACACACACACACACACACACACACACACACACACACACACAGCTCCACTTCGAACAGAGGTTCGATTTTTTTCTTCTTTAAGTCAGATCCAAGACGGAAATAGGAAGACACGCCATCTCCGGTTTACTTCCTGTATCTGCAGGAAGTAGGTTGATGCCTTTTTTAGGAGGCAGGAAGCAGGTTGGAGTCTATTCATTTTCCAACGGGAGAGGGAACGTGAACACAGCTTCTGAACCGTTCTTTAGCTCCACGGTCACTGCACTAAATACTGGACCCGCTCGTTACAAGCCACACAATTTTGTCATACTAAATTGGCCTTTTTCAGAGACATAAATAAGGAGAAAATCGACTTCATTATCGCCCTTTCTCTGTCCCAGCAACACACTCTCGCGGGATCTAGCGCCAGTAAACACGGGACGTGCGCTATATTGACCGCCAGACGCTTTCGATTCGTGTACCATCTCGACTCTAGTGGCTCCAACTGAGATAGCATATCTTCCTGTATTAAGCCAAATCTGTGTTACTTTAGATTTGAACCACTTTAACCATTATTTTATGCTTTAACTATTGAAAAATAGCAGATCTACAAGCTCACAGCCACGCTGTAAGCTCGTAGATCTGCTATTTTTTTTTTTATCGTGAACATTTGGGCAAGTCTTTGAATATGTTTGACCCGATTCTTTAAAAGTCTTCTAAATCCTTCTTCTAAATCGGTGGTTCTCAAACTTTTTCATGTCAAGGACCCCTAAAATTACATGTATTTGGCCGCGGACCCCGATCTCAAAACATCTTGTTCCAGGGACCCCCCAGAAGCAAATAATTATTTGAGTTACAAATGTTCGCTTTTAAAAAGATATATTCAAAGACTTGCAAAAAAGATCATGATCTTAAAGCATTAAATAATTCTATGCCGAAACAGGTTAACAATCTTTGGTCATATCAAAAATCCCTTCCTGATCAGTGCCATCACACCCTGTCTCTTGTCTCTCCTGTCCAGACCAAGGGCCGCGCCGTCAGTCGGCTCCTGGAGAGCTTCGCTGCCGACGAGGGCTTCCACCTGGACGAGGAGAGCAGCTTCTCGGACGGGGAGGAGATGGAGGGGGAGGAGGAGTACGAAGAGGAGGAGGAGGAGGAGGGGGACGAGGAGCAGGAGAAGGAAGAGAAGGACCACCTCCCTCCCAACATGCCTTGCAGGATACCTGGTGAGAGCCAGGGTTGATTTTGATTTAGTTTAACCCATTTAGAACGGGTGCACATTATTGTGTATTATTTTTTTATGCTTTAACTACTGAAAAATAGCAGATATACAAGCTCACAGCGCGGCACCGAGTGCCGCGCTGCGAGCTTGTAGATCTGCTTTTTTTTTTGAATAATCGTGAAAATTTGAATTTTGACCCGATTCTATAAGTGTCTATGTTTCTATATGTCAGCAATCTGGCCAGCCATCGTCAAAGAAAAGGTCCTTTTCACTTAACTGGAGCTCAGTTAGTCTGTTCTTGAGAGACTACTATGTCAGTGGTTCTCAAACCTTTTCATGTCAAGGACCCCCAAGATGATATGTATTTGGCCACGGACCCCCATCTCAAAATATTTAGTTCCAGGGACCCCCCAGAAGCAAAATTTGAGTTACAAACGTTCGCTTTGAAAATACATATATTCAAAGATTTGCACACATTTTCACGACTTTTTCAAAAATAGCAGATCTACAAGTTTTGTGCCGCGCTGTGAGCTTGTATATCTGCTATTTTTCACTGGTTAAAACATTCAATAATTCTAGGCCTAAATAATATGTACTACTGTAGACTAAATATCATAAGATTTTAGTTGACTAAATCTACAGTCGATTTTTGGCGACTAAAATGTGTCTTAGCGGGCCTTGATGGCGTCGTAAATGTTGATTTAAAACTTGCTGAAAATAGCCGATCCACAAGCTCACAACGCGCTGCTTGTAGATCTGCTATTTTCAGAGCGCAACACACGAGCGCAACCAAATACAAAATGACTTCTGGTCTTAGTTCTACTAGCTCTCTTTTTTGTAGTTGTTTTGCCGAAATTGTCAATATATTTAGTCTCAGTTTTAGTCATAATTGCTTAGTTTTTATTTAGATTTCGTCAGGGAAAAGGGAGGCACCGAACATTTTGCGTCATATTTTAATCCGACAAAATCAACACCAGTAAGATCATGCATGTATTTTGTCTGTACGCATGAGCTAAAAGAACGGTTGATCCCTTTTACAGGTGTGTGCGCACACACATGTACTACAAACACACCCATGGATTAAAGTTCTTGGACGCGACTGATTTCTGTCATTTGGATTCCCACGGGAGTCTAGTCACTCAGGCTTCTATGGAAGGCATACTGACACGCCGGAAATAGGCTGTGTACAAGTGCAATGCGTTTTAAAGCTTGTACCCAGCCTATTTTTGATTATTAGTTATTTTAAGATGAAAGAGTATTCAAAGTGGTCAAAAAAGCTATAGAATACGTGTTCAAACTTTCAGTAAATCCTAATGATCCTGGATATTTCATAAAGGCTTTAACAAGCCTTAAAGGAGTAATTCACCCCCAAAATGACTTTTTTTCTATTGATTATTCATACCGTTGGAGACTTGAGTTCAATATTTTTTTTAGTTTTTTGTCACATTCACTAAGACAAAAAGGTGATTACAATAAATGTACCCTTATTCGTTCCGGATGGGGACCCAAATGGATTCGGGTCCCCATCCGGAATCAATGGGGGTAAATTTACTCTAATACATTTTTTGTCTGAGGAATGTGACAAAAACCAAAAAAATCATTGAACTCAAGTCTCCATGGTGTGAATAATCAATAGAAAAAAGTAATTTTGGGGGTGAACTACTCCTCTAATCTGCAATTGCATTGACTGGTATATGGCTGTATGGATAGCCAAAACAAACATTACATTTTGTGTTAATGGTTCATCAAACTCACTGCTAGTGAATGTGGGTGGGTCCTGAATCGCAAATTAGGACTTAAGGCCTAATGATATTTTTTCAGTCATGAGATTTTTCATTCTGCTGTAATCCATGCACAGCACACATACAGTATACATGTAAACACACACACACCTGTCCCTCTCTCTTTTCTTACGCTCGCACACGTACGCACACACACGCACACACACGCACACACACGCGCACCCGGCATGGCTCTTACAAAAGCAATTTTTCCAACACACAATTACAAATTGTGCGCATCTCTCCGCCCTCTATTTATCCCTCCCCCCGCATCCATCCATCTTCCCTCCTTCCCTCGACGCTCCATTTTTCTCTCCCTGCCTTCTTCAATTCCTCGTCCTTCTCCCTCTCTATCAATCTGTCCTTCCGTCGCTCCGTCCCTCCCTTTCTTCCCTTTCTCTCCCCCCGTCTGCGCCCCCACCTTTGTGTCTCTCTATTCCTCCGTTTACTACTCCTACCTCCAGGGGCGTCACCGAGTGCTGCACTGCGTGCTTGTAGATCTGCTATTTGTGAAAATGTGTGCAAATCTTTGAATATACGGTATGCATTTTTTAAGCGAACATTTGTGACTCAAATGTTGCTTCTGGGTGGTCCCTGGAAATGAATGTTTTGAGATGGGGGTCCGTGGCCAAATACATACATTTTGGTATTGGTGCCACTGATATTTCAATTTAAAAAAGAAAATCAAGATTTTTCAAAAATAGCAGATGATCTACAAGCTCGCAGCGCGGCACTCGGTGCCGCGCTGTGAGCTTGTATATCTGCTATTTTTCAATAGTTAAAGCAAAAATAATGCGTAATAATGCGTTTCCCAGTCTAAATGGGTTAAACCCCCTCCCCCTATGAAGAACATTCATGGGGGGGCCCGCAGTGAATCCTTGTACCCAGGGCCCAGAATTTGGTGTGACACCCTTGCCTGCCTCCATCTCACCTCCTTCTATCCCTCCTTGCATCTCTCCATCCATCCCTCCTTCACACTCTCTCTCTCTCTCTGATCCCCTTCACACCTGTCTACGTTCTCCCTCTCCTTCAGTCCTTCCATTCTTCTCTTTCTTTGACTCTCTGTCATTCTCTTTTCTATCTCTCCCACCGTTCCCCTCTCCATTCCAATGATGGAAAGTACAGTAACTAAGTACATTTACTTAAGTACATTTTACAATGTTGAGGTATTTGTACTTTACTTTACTTTAGAGCCCTATATACATTTTGGCCATTTGAAAATAACCGATCTACAAGCGATGCGACGAGTTTGTAGATCTGCTATTTTCAAAATATTTGTACACATTTGAAAACTTGAAATGACACATTCTTCACAATGACTACGTTTACTTTTTGTACTTTAAGTACATTTCGATACCAATACTTTTGTACTTTTTTACTCAAGTAAAATGTTGAATTCCGGACTTTTACTTTGTAATAGAGTATTTCTACATCGTAGCATTGATACTTTTACTTTACCCATTTAGACCGTAAACGCATTATTACGCAATTATTTTATGCTTTAACTATTGAAAAATAGCACATACGGTATACAAGCTCGCAGCGTGGCACCAAGTGATCTGCTATTTTTTGTTTTTTATCTTGAAGATTTGTGCAAGTCTTACATATTTTTACCTGATTCTAGAAGTGTCTTCCAAATCCTTCTATGGTTTGTTTCTTAGTCAGTGGTGCACTGGTGCTCAAACTTTTTCATGTCTTTGTATATGAATTTGGCCACGGACCCCCATCTCAAAATATTTAGTTCCAGGGACCCCCAAAAGCAAAATTCTAGTTACAAATGTTCCCTTAAAAAATACATATAACTTATTCAAAGATTTGCACTTTTCAAAAATAGCAGATCTATATTGTATATCTGCTATTGCAGTGTTTCTCAACCACTGTGCCTGGGGACCTATGGTGTGCCCCTGAGAAGGGTCAAGTGTGCCCCTTGAAACTGCTTGAAAGCCAGTATTGTATTTATCATTTTAAAAATGATTTAAACTAGTGAAAACAGCCGATCTACAAGCATACAACGCCTCGCAACGCGAGGCGTTGTGTGCTTGTAGATCAAGGCGACAGCCTTGTATGATGAAGCAGGGCTTTACTTTGTGAAGAAACGTACACATTTGAAACTTGGGGATACAAGGTTTCTTCCCGACAGTGACGATATTTACACCCCCATATTATGTTGGTGTGCCCATGGATTCTTGGGACATGAAAAGTGTGCCCATGCAGAAAAAGGTTGAGAAACACTGTGCTATTGGGTTAAGCAACGACTGTGAGTACGTTTTCCACCAACCGCTCCTCTCTCTCTCTCTCTCTCCCTCACAGCCCTGCCCAACAGTGTGCTGAGTAAGGAGATGCTGGTGGACGGCCTGAAGATCCTGATCTCCAAGGAGGACGAGCTGCTCTACGCCGCCTGCGTGCACACACTGGACCTGCCAGACATGTAAGAGCCTGCCTAGGGATGTCACCATCAGGACACTTCACCATGAGTTGTCACACAAATAACTGCCATTAACCCATTTAGGCCTAGAAGTATTGAATGCTTCAACCAGTGAAAAATAGCAGATATACAAGCTCACAGCGCGGCACCGAGTGCCGCGCTGCGAGCTTGTAGATCTGCTATTTTTGGAAACAGTCTTTACTTTTAACTTTAACTCATTGAATGCCATTTCAAGATGGCCCCCAAGTACCAGACTGCCACTATCCTAGATTTCTAGTGCACGGATCAATTTTTAGTGCACGGATCGTGCACGCCCATGCACCATATATGCATCATATGTGTAGTACTTTTTAACAGCTTTCAAACAAAAAAATCCGCTTGGAAATCCGTTCAGGCATTCATGAGTTACAAGCCTTCAAAGTCAGACAAAACAGCCATTTTTGACATTTTGAAAGATGTGTTTGTTTGTTATGGGGCTACACATGCAATTTCACAATTGCGATCATGCCTAATACATTTGAGGCATTTTTAGAATTTTTTTTATAAAAAAAAATGTTGAAAAAAAAAAAATGGCTTCCAACTCGGGAAACTCGGGCTCTGGCAGCCTGGGACTACTGTAATAACTCGGGAAACTCGGGCCTTGGCAGTCAATGAGTTAACTTTAAACATTTTCCATACTAGCAAAAATAGCAGATCACGATGTGAGCTTGTAGATTGTCTGTTTTTTCCACTTCTGTGTGACACTGTAGTATAGTGCACTAATTAAAAAAATAAAAAAATGTTGAAGTGCAGAGATGCGAGGTTTCTACCCGACAGAACACAAATAAATAACACTTTTGTTGCCAAGGATGAGATTCACTCAAGGGATTTTCTTTTTTTGGTGTGACAACTCGACAAAAGATCATTTTAACACAATGTTGCGCCGACTCTCAATTAAGTCACAGCGCGTGCTTTTAGACGGTAGACTACAGACATAAACAGACACCAGTCCCGGTTTGATACGGAGGAGGTGTTAGAAGTGTAGGACCAGACATGGATACCTGACAGATAACAACACCGATAAATGCTGTCGTGGAGAATGCTGTTTGTGGCTGATTTGAAATCTGGTGTCCATGTGTTCTTTATAAAAATATACGCACACACGCACGCACGCACGCATGTACTACTAGGGCATTAATGACTTGTGATTTTTACAAGTCGACTCGACTCAGTAAAAAGTTGAGTTGAAGTCGACTTCATCGTTTGACGACGTCATCACATCACACTAGAGGTCTTCACGGGTCCAATTTGAACTACCCGAACCCAAAAGGACCCGGGGGAAATGGACCCGGACCCATATGGCCCCGTCTATCATTTGGAATTTGAGAACCGTTACCCGATCAGCCCCGAGACGTGATGGATCCGATCCGAACGGCCCCGCCTGTTATTAGAAAAATTGGATCCGATACCCGAGCAGAACGAGAGATCCGAGACCCGAACCTGTCGCCCCGAAATGAAAGAATGCCAACGTTATTATATTAAGAGTTGTATCAGACATATTTCTTACCTAACGTCGCCACGGTGCTGCTGTTGCTGTCAGCGGCGCTGTGCCTCTCGCTCTCGCCAAAAGATGATCTTTTCCCAGACCAGTAAGTCAATGCGGACAGTTTGTAAATACAAATAAATCCATGTTTTTATTCTTTCTTCTTTGGCTAGCCAATGCTAATGCTATCGTTTTCTGTCGCATGTGTTGTTCATTATATCTTTCTGCTTTGAGTGTCCATTTTGCTCTGCAGAGCATGACAACACGCAATGACAACTCCATTGTAAACCGTTAACCAAAACGTTACGTTAATATCTTTGATAATAATAACAATCCAACTGATACAGTCAGTGTTGTTGTGACTGAGTGAGTTCTACTTCTCAGTTCTCACAACCAATGCAACAGATTACATGCTGCATCTTTAGTGCCATCGTGTGGCGTTATCTATTTGGTGCAGTTGTTGCGTTCACTTTCACTTCAATCTCGGCCTGTCTCGGCTCCACTCGGGTAACAGGAGATACCCGGGGAACCGGGGCAGACGGCCCCGGCCCCGGCCCGCCCCGCGGTAAAAGCTCGAAAACGGCCCCGTTACCCGGCTCGGTTCGGTTCGGATCGCGGGTAATTTCGGATCTCGGGCAGGTCCGAAGACCTCTACATCACACACGACCCCCCAATTATTCTGGGGGGTCCCCAGATGATTAACTTAACTCATATGCTGCCATTTAACAATACCTTCGTACTCTTTAACTGCCATTCGTCTCCATAGACTTCCATGTAATTCATAGTGCACGGATCATGCACACCCATGCCTAGATAATGCACCACGTGTGTCCACATTGCTCACAGCTTTCAAACAAAAAAATCCGAATGGAAATCCGTTCAGGCATTCATGAGATAGCAGCCATTATGTTTTACACTGTTGTGAGCTTGGAGGTCTGCTACCTGAGTTGTATGGGGGTTGTATGGGGGTTAAACAAGCAATTTCGCGATCGCTATCATGCCTACTAACGTTTTTGGGGTCCAAAAAAATTAAAAAAAAAAAAAAAATTATTCACGGGATTCACGGGCGTGGCAGGGTGGGACAACGGGATTTTTAAGGGATTCACGTTTTTGGCAGTTAATGAGTTTTTAATGTGAAACATTGTTTTCTCACTCAACTGTAAACAAACCAACATAAAGTTTAAGTGTATAGAGGGTATCTTCACATTTCTAAAGTGCCAATTTAAGGACTTTTTAATACCTCTAAAATGGCAAATTAAACATAGTCCAAATTGTCAAATATATAGAGGCAGAAATTGTGAAAATAGCCGATCTACATGCTCACTGCGAGGCGTTGTGAGCATGTAGATCTGCTATTTTCACAAAAGAAAGTATTATTATTATTTTTTTCAACTTCGACTTTCGACTTCCTCTGGTGTGAGTCGACTTGTGTAATGGAGTCGACTGAGTCGACTTGTCGACTTTTTCGTTAATGTCCTGGCATGCACGCATGCAAGTGCTCACGCACACGCACACACAGAGTAGGCAAATGCAATTGTTTCTCAAATGTGTTAATTTCTCCATTCCTCTACACCCCAGTTTCAGTGTCGTGATTGAAGGAGAGAGAGGAAACCGTCCACGCATCTACTCTCTGGAGCAGCTGCTGCAGGAAGCCGTGAGTTGGAGTTTTGTTTTTAGAAAACTCAACGCAGTGCAGTGGTGTAAAGTACATTTACTGAAAGGGGCACTCCACCACTTTTTAACCTATGTTCATATAATTGGTCTTCACTCAAAAATAGCTTATTATTATTTTTTTTCTCAGAGGAGGGCTGTGGGCAGGTCAGAAACCCATCGTCTTGTGACATCATCGATTGCCAATCCAGCTTATAGAAACTGCAGGCTTTCTATTCCTGAAAAGTTGCAATTTTAAAGTGGAAGCCATTGTTCTTCTCGCTTCTCGACTTCTCGCGATAATAAAAATCTAAATATTTTTTTCAAAAATATTGATTACATTTTTTTTGTCACAAGACGATGGATTCTGAACTTCCCACAGCTCTCCTAGGAGACTTGGACAGAGTAGATTTTTTTTTTGATATTTTATCATGAACATTAGTGAGGACCTATTATATGAAGACAGGTTGAAAAGTGGTGAACTACTCCTTTAAGTACCATTTGGAGGTACGTTTACTTTAATAAAGTACACCCAATTTTCAATACGTTATACTTCTACCCCACTACAAATATTGTACTTTTACTCCACTATAATTATTTGAAAACTTTAGTTACTATTTATTTTCAAAAGATTTCTATTCATTTTATACATGTGAAAAACTGCATAATGAGCACTTTCTACTTTTGGTACTTGAAGTAAATTTAAGTACATTGCTTGAGTTGATTTGAACCCGGAGACGTTCTGTTACAAAAAGTCCGGAATTCTGAATTGTAAAAGTACAAAAGCATTGGTATCAAAAATAAGATGTTGAATTAGTGTGTGTGACTTCCTTTGTGTCGACTGGTTGGAATGACGTCGTTTGGTTTTTATCAGGTACTGGATGTGCGACCTCAGACGGAGGCCATCTTGACTGCTGGCACGCGGGTGTGTGCGTACTGGAGTGAGCGCTCGCGCTGCCTCTACCCTGGCTACGTGCATAGAGGTGAGTCACTATGGCAAGGTGCCACCATCCCCCTTCACCCACGCACATTCTCTGCACTTCACAGAGTTGGCGTATGGTTTTGACTAACTTTGTAATGTTTACTGTAAGTACCTGCTGTCCTTTATGCCCCACCGCAAACCACATTTTCTGTTTTGGGGGAAAACAAAGCTTTGAATTTGAATAGTACACTCGAAGGTCTCACCTCCACGGACACACCGCTGCAGTGCTTCTCAAACTTTTACATTCCAGGGTCTTCTCTTAACTCTGACAGTGTACAAATGGAACCGAATGGACCCGTTAGGGTTCATTTGGTTCCATGTGTACACTGTCAGAGTTACAGACTTGTAAGGGTCAATTTTGACCCCCCCCCCCTTAAGGAACCTAGAGGTTCCCTGGAATCCACTTTGACCACTAATTAAAGAAAGAAAACTAATTTGAGACAATCAAACTGCTATGTCTTTGAGGACCTTTGGTATCTTCCAAACGTTCCTCTTACATTCTGTGTGTGTGCGTGCGTGCGTGTGTGTGTGTGTGTGTGTGTGTGTGTGTGTGTGTGCGCGTGTGCGGGTGTGTTAGGAGGTCCAGGCGAGGAGGAGAAGGAAGGCAGTGTGATGGTGGAATTTGACGATGGAGACAGAGGACGGATCTCGCTCCCCAACATCAGACTGCTGCCTCCAGGATACCAGGTCCACTGTGAGTAGACGTGCACAAACGACACGCTGTTGTCGGGTGGAAACCTTGCATGTCCAAAACCGTTTTTATTCATCATAAAAAAGGGGGAAAAAATATTTAAATAGTGACAATAGACGATCTACAAACACACAACGCCTCGCTCCGCAAGGCGTTGTGTGCTTGTAGATCGTCTATTTTAACTAATGAATTGCATTTTTATAGCGCTTTTCCAAGTGCTCAAAGCGTTTTACAATGGTTAATTCTTTCATACATTGGGAACTAGTTATGTGCGACAGTCTTATATGATGAGGCAGGGCTTTAATTTACGAAAAAAAAAACATGCAATTTTGAAACTTGGAGGTACAAGGTTTCTGCCAGACAGTGACGAACAAGGCAATGATGGGACACTGACTAGAATGACGGAGGGAGGGAATGAATGAATGAATGAATGAATGAATGAGTGAGTGAGTGAGTGAGTGAGTGAGTGAGTGAACGAACAAGTTGCATCTAAAATGATGTCTACTGACCCTTGTTTAGGTGCGGAACCCTCGCCGGCCCTTTTGATCTCGCCCGGTCGCCGCGGCCGCCGCAGCTCCACCCAGGAGAAGAGAGACGCAGCGGCAGAGAAAACTGCCAATGGGGAATCGTCAGGGAGACCCCAGGAGAAAAGACCAGGTGAAGACTCAACAATAATGTTAGGATCCTCTCACAGAACGCTGAAACTCATGTTATAGGCTCTGTGCATGACTTGTTGCGGATTTCCGGATTGGCTCGGCTGTTGATCTGAACCCGGAGAGTAAAAGTCCTGAATTCTGAATTTACTTGAGTAAAAGTACAAAAGTATTGATATCAAAATGTACCAGGTACAAAGTAGAAAGTACTCATTATGCAGAATATCACATTTAAAGTTATACCATGTAACTTTTTTTATAAAACAAATCTTAAAATGGTCCTAACTGTTAAATCGCTAAAGTTTTAGAACCCCCACTCCGTTATTTTCAGCTTCAAAAGCCTTCTCTTTATATGTTTTCTATGAGCCGTGAGGGGGGAGAATTTTGCGGCAAAATGACGTCATCATACTACCGGCCAATCACAGCGAGGGTTATACACTGCCAGCCAATCACAGCGCATCTTGGAGTGGGGTCGCTAGGGCGGCCATATTTGTAGTCTCCCGTGTATCTCTATACTCGGGTGCACAGTGAAGCATGGTTGAAGGAGTGTATCTCCGGAATGGCTGAACCGGAAAACGGCCGAAAGACGCGGACGCGACCGAGGTTTGCTATAGAGCTACTGACCACAAGTTGAGCAACTTACACAGTATAGCTTTAAGTTTTCAAATGTATAAAGATATTTTGAAAATAGACGATTTACAAGCTCACAATGTGTCGCGGCGGCTAAAATGTCTATAGGGCTGAGGTGGTTAACGTATGTTTTGCAATAATAATCTAGCTAAATCTACAAAGTAACTAGTAAGTACAGCTTTCAAATAGAAGCTGTCATATATGTTTTCCGGCTCAAATCCCCTGCCAATCCAATCAAATGAAGCCACAGGGGAAATGAACCAGAACAGGAAACGGGTACGCCTCCGAACCCTGGGACTACAGTAATGCGCAGAGCCTATTCGTAGTCTCTCCATGGAGAAGAGCATTCGATTTTCTACATTAGCAATGAAGTTCATCGCGTTGACGCCGCTCAGCGAACAGGCTTGGGATCCGGATGTGTGCCAAAGCGCGGCGGCGCCCTGTTATTTAACCCATTTAGGGCCTAGAATTATTGAATGCTTTAACCAGTGAAAAATAGCAGATATACAAGCTCACAGCGCGGCACCGAGTGCCGCGCTGCGAGCTTGTAGATCTGCTATTTTTGAAAAAGTCGTGAAAATGTGTGCAAATCTTTGAATATAATGTATTTTCAAAGCGAACGTTTGTAACTCAAATTTTGCTTCTGGGTGGTCCCTGGAACTAGATATTTTGAAATGGGGGTCCGTGGCCAAATAAATATCATTTTGGGGGTCCTTCACATGAAAAGGTTTGAGCACCACTGACATAGTAGTCTCTCAAGAACAGACTAACTAGGCTCCAGTTAAGTGAAAAGGACCTTTTCTTTGACGATGGCTGGCCAGATTGCTGACATAGAAACATAGGGTTTTCCAAAAACCTTAGAAGGATTCAAAAGACGCTTATAGAATCGGGTCAAAATTCAAATTTTCACGGTTTTTCAAAAATAGCAGATCTACAAGCTCGCAGCGCGGCACTCGGTGCCGCGCTGTGAGCTTGTATATCTGCTATTTTTCAATAGTTAAAGCATAAAATAATGATACACAATATGTGTACCCGTTCTGAATGGGTTAAACAGTAAACATTATTCCACCATTTCATTAGTGACAGCAACCTGAAGGATCGCTGGTCACCCTGTCAGTCAGCAGGCGCACATCACTCACACAACAGTTGCCTGAGGACAAACTGTCTCGGAGCAGATCAAGATTCTGGTATAACCAGTTAACACAGCCTGTTGTAATATCAGCAAAACAAGGCCTCCGCGCATCAATCAAATTCTCCCGCTGTCCAGAAATTGCCTTGAAGATGTAGAGGTTCACCCAGCGAACAGGGTTGTATAAACACACGCATACCCATGCATTTATGTTTGTGCTTTTGCATATATTCCTAGTACTTTGCCCTCCACTTGACTGCATTGAGCAGTATTTTGCAAACTGTCATTGGTGGGCCTAACATATACAGTATATATATATATATCGTCACTGTCGGGCAGAAACATTGTATCTCCAAGTTTCAAATTTGTATGTTTTTTCGCACAACGCCTCGCGGTGCGAGGCGTTGTGTGTGTTTGTAGATCGACTGTTTTCACTAGTTTAGTTAATTTATTTAAATGATAAAAACAAACTGTTTTGGACATACAAGGTTTACGCGACAACAACGATATATATGCATACTCACATAACTCAGCTTCAGGGTGACAATAACCTTGGGGGAGGTGGGCAGGTTTCGTCAGGTTTTCTTGCAGTTGCGAATGAGAAATGGATATGTAAAAACCTACCTGACCAAGTGACTCTCCGCGAGAGACGGGGGGATATTAAGTTTCTCTAAAGCTTTTAGTTTCCCAATCAATCTCCCTTTTCCGTCTCTCTCTCTAAGACCTGTCGCTGCTTAATGACTAACACCCCTCTCCATCTCTTGGTGCGTTTTCCCCAGTCGGCAGGCCAAAGAAAATCCACTCGCTCCCTACGACCGCCAGCATGCCCACGTCGTCGTCGACGTCGTCGTCATGTGACACCAGTGCCCTGGCCAAAAGCAGCACCTTGTTGAGCTGGTCGGCGCCGAGGAAGAGGCCCCCCGTCGACTTCTTCCTCTTCAACGGGACGTCCCGCAAGACCCAGCGGAGGATGCGCGAGCGCGACATGGGAATCTTCCACCGGCCCGCCTCCCACCCCCTCGCCCCGTCCGCTCCCCTCAAGGGCATCTTCGGCTCCCCCTTCCAGGTCGACTCCTTCAGCAGCATCGCCAACGGTTATGCCACCTTCGGAGGTGGCGCGAGCTCCGGTGCCAGGCGACCGGTCGCCACGGTGACCTCGCTGGGCCACCGGGACTCCGCCTCCTCCTCCTCCTCTCCCACTGCCCCCTCGTCCTCTGGCGCCGCCCTGGCGGCGGCGGCCTCCGGGAACAGGAAGCCGGCGAGCGAGCGCGACAAGAAGCACTTCCTGGTGAAGCTCGACCACGAGGGGGTGACGTCTCCCAAGACGAAGAACGGCAAGGCGCTGCTCCGCCTCGGAGGGGGCGCGGGGAAGCCGGGCAAGGACTTCGCCAGCGCGGGGGCCCCGCTTCGGTACATCCACCCTGGCCTTCTGGCGAAGGACGGGAAGAAAAGGGGAGGGGAGCGCGAGAGCGGCGGGGCCCGACCCGAGGGCCTTTTGAAGGGCACCGCTTCACCGCTGAAAAAGGGTCTCATGTCAGCCGGCCTCGGAGGGCAAAGTGGGGACTTCGCTTTAGACTACCCCAGCGACTGCCCCAGCTCCTACTCTGAGCTGGACGAGGACGACGACGACGACAGTCGAGACGTGGCAGCGCGGAGGAGGGTCCCGGCGGGCCCGGCCCTCCCCCGGGGCGGGCGCTTCATCTCCCGCCTGTCCGTGTGCTCCTCGTCCTCCTCCTCCTCGTCCTCCTCCTCCGGCTCCCTCTCCTCCTCATCGCTCTGCTCCTCGGACAACGACTCCTCCTACTCCTCGGACGAGGAGTCGTCGTCGGTGCTGCTGCGCCGCGCGCTCCTCCAGCAGGACAAGAACAAGCACCGGCAGAACCTGACCTCCGACCTGATGGCCCCCGACGCCGCGGCGGCCAACCACTCCCCCTCGCCGTCCTCCTCGGCCCCGGCCCCGCCTCCTCACAGCTACGTGGCCAAAGCAGCGATGGCCGTCTCGGCTTCCAAGAGGTCGGACGACAGGAAGGAGTATGTGTCGAAGGGAAGCGTCGTCGCCAACAGTGGCGCGACGAAGACCCAGGTGAAGAGGAAGGAAGCAGCTCCCAACACGCACCCTCAGAGTCAGACCAGTGCCGCGAACCAGCAAGCCAAGCCTGCGGCGCCCAAGGACCAGTCAACAGCCAAGAGACAGAGGATGTCCTCACCGGATCCTCTGAACAGTACACTGATGCCTGGGCGCCAGCTCTGGAAATGGTCTGGCAATCCCACACAGGTAGGATTGGTTACTCTGCTCTGTTCTGTTCTCATTCCTAGGCCTGTCACAATCATTACGTCAGTGTTTCTCAACCTTTTTTCCGCATGGGCGCATGGGACACTTCATGTCCCAAGAATCCATGGGCACACCAACATAATACGGGGGGTGTAAATATCGTCACTGTCGGGAGGAAACCTTGTATCTCCGAGTTTAAAATGTGTTTGTTTCTTTGCAAAGTAAAGCCCTGCTTCATCATGCAAGGCTGTCGCACAACAGTAGTGAAAACAGCAGATCTACAAGCACACAACGCCTCGCGCCGCGAGGCGTTGTGTGCTTGTAGATCGGCTGTTTTCACTAGTTTAAATCATTTTTAAAATGATAAATACAATACTGGCTTTCAAGCTGTTTCAAGGGGCACACTTGACCCTTCTACCCTTCTCCCCTGCCTGGGGACCAAAGGTCCCCAGGCACAGTGGTTGAGAAACACTGCATTACATAATCGTCTAATCGCAGTTATTTGACATAATCGCTAATAGTTTGACATAATCACAAATATTTTGTCTTAATCGTTTCCATGTTGAATAATGTTCTCATACTATCTAAACATTTAAAAAAATAGTGGAAATAGCAGATCTACATGCGATGCGTTGTGAGCTTGTAGATCGTCTATCTATGTCCACTATCAATGTTCTTTTTAATGTATAAAGTTGTCAAATATGAAAATATGAAATGTCAGTCATTTCTTTGTATATTTAGGTTATGTGTCATATCTGCCATGGTCAACGTCAAAGCCTAAAAGCCAAACAAAAATGTCATTGTCAACAACAAAAACACAATTAAATCATTAATTGCAATAATTTACAATTGGCAATTATTTGTCATGTAAAATGTCATGATCGGGACAGCCCTATACTTGTTCCGTTCTATTCCGACCAAATCTAGCCACAGCCAGGTTTAATAAAGCCAACAAAAATGGCAAAAATGCTCCCCCTTTTAAGCTCATGTTCCATGTTTATTGATCAGACACTCAACTGTAAATCTTCAACATCATTGAATTGAAGGCTTGTTTTTAGAGAGAGACTGGCCTTTTTTTCCCCCAACTTAGTCAACATTTGCAGTTACATGGAAGAGTTAAAACCCCAAAAGAAAGAATAGAGAATAAGCTACAAAGAGCAAGTCAATTAAAGGAAGGCACAGGGAAATCTGATACAGAATATCCAATATTCAGTACATAAGAAAATGAAAAAATAGGAAATATGGAAAGCATCAACGCTTCTTATTTATGCAGGTTAGAGTGAGAAATATATCAGGAGATACAAGATGCAGGTATGTGTGCATGGTTAAAGTGACATGACTAAAGACCAAAAAAACACCTCAAATGGCAGCAGGCCTAAAAACAGTGTAATGAAAAAGAAATAGCATTTGAACACAGTTTCTAAGAAGGCCCCTTTGTCTGCTCCTCTTGTCTCCCAACAGAGAAGGGGTCTGAAGGGCAAGGCCCGTAAGTTGTTCTACAAGGCCATCGTTCGAGGCAAGGAGACAGTTCGCGTGGGTGACTGCGCTGTGTTCCTGTCCCCCGGCCGGCCCCAGCTGCCCTACGTGGGGAGGGTGGAGAGCCTGTGGGAGTCCTGGAGCTCCAGCATGGTGGTCCGGGTCAAGTGGTTCTACCACCCGGAGGAGACGCGCTTAGGGAAGAGACACCGCGATGGCAAGGTGAAGAAAGAAACTCCTTAACCCTCTGGAAAATACCTAAAAATGTCTTCTAGATCAGAGGTTCTCAAATCTTTTCATGCCGAGGACCCCCAAATTGACACTTATTATCCCGCGGACCTCCATTTGAAAAGACATGCCAGGGACCCCCATAAGAGAAGATTTTTACGGCTCTAGCAGTGATTCCCTACCATTTTAATTTCAAGGACCCCCCAGTTTGACATGCATTAGGCTACAGACCCTCATTTAATGGTATTTCTATCTCTGGGACGCCAATTTATATTGTAACATCTATGTTAATTTAACTCTTAGAGTGTACAAATGGAACCCATTTTGTTCCATTTGTACACTCTTTGAGTTACATACCCATAAGGATCCATTTGGTTCCTAAATCTTTTAGCTGGGGACCCCCAGGAACTCCCTCAAGGACCCCTGGGGGTCCCCGGACCCCACTTTGAGAACCACTGTTCTAAATCAGTTTTCTGAAAAACCCATGTTGTCAGTGATTTCTCAAACCTCTTCATGTCAATCATACAATGATATGTATTTAGCCACCGACCCCATCCTAAAATATTTCATCCCAGGGACCCCCAGAAGCAGCAGAGATTTGAGTTACACAAGTTTGTTTTGAAAAGAAGATCTACAAGCTCACTGTGAGCTTGGATATCTGCTATTTTTGAATGGTTAAAGCATAAAATAATGGTTAAAGTGGTTAAAATCTAGAGCGACACAGATTCAGTTCTAAGCATTTTTTTTCTCTCTCTCCTGAATTTCTCATTGATCTTGATCGTTCTGGGATCACAGGACTATTTTCTGGCCACTAGGGCTGTAAAATGTGACCTCGCAAAGGTTCTTTAGGAAGCGATGCGTTGCCAAATCTCTAATTGCATCACGATTTGATTACATATGACGTGATATCTTCATACAATGAATCAATTTAATACAGAAAAAATCACAAATGTGACTGGGGAAACTGATCATTCACTAAGTATTAACAGAAAATGATACACCCGAGCTTCAAATTCTTAGCACATTTATTGTCATGTTTCATTCAGTTCTATTTTGACGAAACATAATCGATTCCAACATTCCAAATCAATGCAGTTGAATCACCACCTTAAGATTGATGCATCATCACAAGGCATTATTACACCCCCACTGGTCACCATGGCTCAGTCTGAAACTCCCCTTTCTTTAGGTCATGAAGTTGTTGATCTCTGACTTGAAGCTTAAAGTATATTGTGGTTTGCAAGTCCCATTCAATAAGTGAGTCAGTGCCAAAAACAAAAACGGTCATTTTCATCTAAATGTCTGTTCTCCTCCCCTACCCAGAATGCCTTGTACCAGTCGAGCCACGAGGACGAGAACGACGTGCAGACAATCTCCCACCGCTGCCAGGTGGTCGGCAGGGCGGAATACGAGCACCTGATTCGCCGACGCAAGCCCGGGGGATCGGCCAACGACCTGTTCTACCTGGCCGGGACCTACGAGCCAACCACCGGTCAGCTGATCAGCGCGGAGGGCGTGGCCATTGTGTCCTAGCAACAACGGCAGCAGCAGCAGCTAGGAGAGAAAGGATGAATAGCATTGGACCGACCAACGCGGCGGCTGACCTCCTCCAATCACTCTTCGGAGTTAACTAACCTCAAGGAAAGATGGAGGACAAACCAAGGGATAGAGGAGAAACAGGAGATAGAGTTCAGTCTCTATTAATCCATCTGTCCCTTGACAGAGAAAGAGCTGGCCCCCAGGATGAAGCCTTAGCGCTGGCTCTCTGGTGACTGAATCAGGGGACTTTGAATTCCATCTCTGGAGACTCCTGCATGGGGGCGTCAGTTCAGCAAAAGCTAAGGTATGGCAACATGACTGGCTTCGCGCGCGTGCAAGACACCGGTCATGTTGCCGTACCTTAGCAACAGGCGTGATGAATTTCTTTTAAGAAGTACATTTTATTTTTTCCCCCCGCCAAGGTATGGCAGCTGCCATACCTTGCCATACCCAGTTGACGCCTCTGGGACACCTGGAGACTCCAGGACGATCTGAAGGAGAGACCAACCCCTGGTCTGACTTTTTTATTTTATTTTTTATTTTGTTGTTGCTCCAATCAGCGCGCGTTCTCAACTTCCTCGAGTCGACGACTCTCTCCCCGCTACTGGGGGAAGTAGACAAATGCATCATAACGCCATGACAACAAGAGGCCATAATATGAGGAAGAAACTACTAGGAACCCAAGGACATTTCGGAGCACTTTGGAAGCTCGGTGAGTGTGATTCTACCTCACTGGCCCCCGCAAACGTTTGACGGAGAAGGACGGCTTAATTGGCCTTCGAAGATAGAGACTGATTCGACCCTGTGCTCTCTCACTCAGACAGAGAGGTCTGCAAGAGAGAGAGAGAGAGAGAGAGAGAGAAGGGGAGGGAGAGAGACCATGGGAAGGGAGAGGCTTTCTGTAAACCACACTGGTTTGGATGTTTTTTTTCATGCTCTTAGCTGGTCACTGTAGTGTGACAAAATGACAACAGGATTGAGAAATCCTCAAAAGGACCAAAAACACTGTAGTTGGGATGTTATGTGTATGTATGTATGTATGTATGTATGTATGTATGTATGTATGTATGTATGTATGTACTGTAAGTGTGTGCGTGCGTGCGTGCGTGAGTGCGTGCGCCTCTGTGTTTGTTTGCAGAGGAGCTGCGACGGCTGGCTTGATGAGCTCAGAGCAAACAGTGCTTTAGAGTGTGCGTATGTGTGATTTCGTGTGTGCTCGTCGTGTGCATAACGCGCGCCTGTTCGTTTTTTGAGTGCACTTCTTGTGTTGTAGAAACCCCCTGAACGTCTTGAGCACTCTGAGAGTCAAATTTGTATGAATATGAACCTGTCCGGTGGTTTACTGACAGTCTCAGTTTGGGTGACTGACAGACAAAAAAAATGGATGATTTTGTTTTTCTCCAGTCAAGCCATACACGTCAATACCTCTCTCGCATCCTCCTATTCAGGTGCATAGATAGATGTACGTATGTCTGGTCGAATTGTGTGTGTGTGTGTGTGTGTGTGTGTGTGTGTGTGTGTGTGTGTGTGTGTGTGTGTGTGTGTGTGTGTGTGTGTGTGTGTGTGTGTGTGTGTGTGTGTGTGTGTGTGTGTGTGTGTGTTTCTGTACAGCATTATGTATAAATATCTTAAACTGTAAATAGTATATATATATATATATATACATATATATATATATTTGTTTTGTTTTGTTTTTTTCTTGACGGGAGGGGTGTTCAGAAATGATTATTGGTGGCTTTTCTTTCTTTTTTTTTAAGGGGATCGGTTCTGGCTGAGAGAAGAGGTGGGGTCATCATCTCCCGTCTCTCTCCATGCACTGAATAGATTGAGAGGTGGGGATCGACTTGTACAAAATGTGCAAAAGAAATAAAAGAAAAAAAAGACAAAACCCTGCTTTAGGCGAGGGATGAAGGTTTTAATGGGCTGTGGAGAGGGTGTTTTTTGTAAGGAAATCAAAAAAGGCTCTTTAAAAAAAGAAAGTGTGTCCACCCACCATTGTTGGTCTGTTTTTGTACATTTTTTTCTTGTTGGGTTTTAATGTACGATGTGCATTTCCTGTGAGGGTTTCTGCCTTTTTTTCTTCTTTTTTTTTTTATACTGGGAGAAAAAAAATGGAAACTGAGTTTCTGCTGTTCTCTGATCCTTAAAGAACCTTAGCTGTTGTATATCTATATTAGAATATATTCCTAAATGAATTGTAGATATTTATCTGGCCTCAAAAACGAAAGATGAAAACATACCAAAGCGCCTCTCTCTGACTTTATGCTTCGCCGCATTTTAGAAGAATGCAATATTATTATTATTAAAAAAAGAAAATAAAAAAAGATAAAAAAAGATATTCAATCACAATCTGATTCCGGGACCCCCCCTTGCAATCATCGTGGTATCTTGACAGCGGAAGCCCGTCTCTCTCGTTGACTTGCTTGAGTTCACCCACTGTTGCTATGACAGCCTCGGGAAAAATTGTCACAGCGACATTGCCTGCCCCCCCCACCCCAAACCGACCCCCTCTGCACTTGAGGGCAGGGACGTGCTGGCCATTGGGAAAGGCGGGACAGCTCCCGAACGGCCGGTTCGTTCTCGGCCGGTCCAGGCCCGGGCCATTAGGAAAAAAATTAACTGTTTGCACAAAAGTAAAAATGAAACTGTTTGCACAAAAGTAGTGAAGACGGCTTGTAGATCGGCTGTTTTCATTAGTTTAAATCATTTTTTTTAAATGATGAATACAAAACAAACGGTTTTGGACATACAAGGTTTCCACCCGACAACAACGAAATATAGGCCTAATTCATGTAATTGGCCCACTGGCTTGTCACTTGTCATGATCTGAAATGGCAAATCTTTGAGTAGCAGCAGTGCTATAGAGAGAGATCTCTCTCTATAGCGCGCAATGAGGGCCTCTCCAACTCTTTTTCCCGGGCTGAATCAGGGGCCCAGCACGTCCCTGCTTGAGGAGCTCCACGGCAACCGCAACAACATCCTGTGACTGTGAAGGACAATCAGAGCCAAATCAAATGGGATGATATTGAGAGACAAAAAAAGAGAAGAAGAACCAGGATAAGGATCAAATCAGACTTGTGCGTCTTGTCACTTTTTTTCCTGCTTTGCCAAAAAAAATGTCTCTAATGTGTGTGTGTGTTTATTTTTTTCCATGTTTGCTTGTTTTCCTAGTTTGCCATTGTCTTATTTGTTTATGCAAGCCATGTGATGACTGTCATGGGTGTATAGGCTGTACAGAGAGGGAGAACACCTTTTTCTTTTTTTGGACATTCAACTGAACTTTTTAACAACAAATGTTGCTGTTACACTGCAAAGCAGAAGCTTTAAGACGAATCTAATGTGAATATCCATTTTTGAAATATTGCGTTAATGGGTCTTTAATTGAGTTTTTTTAAAGAGCTGTTTTTTTCTCTCTTTTCTTTAAGAAACACTGGATGCCGTTTTAAACATCACATTCTAAGGGAAGTGACATCATCATTGTGCGACCTGTATTTTTATTTTGTATTTCTTAGACCCACTGGAAACTGCTTTTGTACAGTTGAAATAGCCTACTTCAAGATATGGAATTTCAGTCATTCTTTGGAAATATTTACTGAAATATTTCCTTGTGTAAAAAAAGAAAGAAAAAAAAAGAAAAAAACGACAAACAAATTATTTATCTTAATTTTATTGCCTCTTTTGTGTTTCATTAAAAAGAAGATTCTTAAGAAAGAGAAAAGAAACCACGCCTGCGTCAATTGCTTTTTTCTCCCCCCCCCCCCTTCCCCCATACTGGGTGTGAGAGCGCTCAATGCCGGTCTTGTGTTCATCAGTGCTCCCGTCATTTGTCTACGGAGGAAAAATGGACGAAAGGAGAAAGAATGGGAGGAGGGGGGGATGTAACGTGAAACCATAGCCAGCCTGATAGAAGGGGAAGAATGGGGGGAGAGATAGAGGAGAGAGAGAGAGAGAGAGAGGTATCTAATGGTTGTTCTGTGAGACAGGGGAAGGGTAGAGTCTCCTCGGGCGGTACAGGTGGGTCAGGCATTCAGAATAATAAAAACGGAACAGAACCATTAAGAGAACAAAGTAGCCGTATCGACTTACCTCTGTGCTGATTCCACAAACCCTCACTCCCTCTCCCTCTGTGTGTGTGTGTGTGTGTGTGTGTGTGTGTGTGTGTGTGTGTGTGTGTGTGTGTGTGTGTGTGCACGCTTTTGCATGTGCGTGCTCTCTGAATGAGTGTGTTCATGTGCATGCATGTGGTGTGTATATGGACACGCACATTTGGACAAGCAAGATTCCTGTGAGACTAGGTATGATTGTGCATGCGTGCGTGCGTGCGTGCGTGCGTGTGTGCGTGTGCGTGCGTGCGTGTGTATGTGTGTTTGTGTGTGTGTGTGTGTGCGTGCGCACGTGCTTGTGTATATGTGTGTAACTGTAAGGCATTTGTACCCATACATGCGTGTATTTTAAATAGGTACATGAAGCCATATGCGCCTACATTCTTTTATGTGAGCAGACTGTGTGCCTGTGTCCATAACATAAATTCAGTTTTGTGTGTGTGTGTGTGTGTGTGTGTGTGTGTGTGTGTGTGTGTGTGTGTGTGAGTGTGAGTGTGAGAGAGAGAGAGACTTCTCCCCTGTGTACACATATGCATGTAAGGCGATATTACGGGGAAGAGAAGTGTAGATTATCCCCCCGTGGGGGTGTTGAGTTTCTGGGACAAAGTGCGCAAATTTACTCTGTTTTATTGGAGGCTTCCTGTGACATATTCACACCTTTTTATCACATTGTAACTGTAGCCTTTGAGACGCGGCTCATTGCGACATTAAAGACTCTATCTAGGGCCTCACCTTCGGCCTCAAATTGCAGTTCAGTCGTTGGCGGCACTATGCAAGAGTACAGCGTTATCTACACAGATGACAACCATAAACGTAACTTTTTATCTGGGTTTTTTTCCTCTATTCCCTCCTGCCTCCTCTGTTTGTCCTTTATGGCTTGGCTGGGGTATTGCTCGCTGTTTGAATGGAAACATTGACTCACCTTCTATCTGAGTCAAACCTAGTTGTCTCCCACAATGCCCGGAGTATGTTTTCGGCCCTGTCTGTCTGTCCGTCCGTCCATCCGCCAGTCTGTCAGTCCGTCCGTCCATCCGACACCGTCCGTCCGTCCGTCCGTCCGTCCATCCGACACCGTCCGTCCTTCCCGTCCGTCCGTCCGTCCGTCCGTCCGTGTGTCAGCTAATCTCCAGCACTGTTGGACTGATTGGCGTAACACTTTGAACAACCAAAGGTGGACATAACTTAGCAGATTGAACATAGAGTTGTCATTTTCTATTTGCTGCCATGTTGAACACTTCAACCCTAGCATCCCTATTTTTCTCACAACGTATGGCAACTACAATGTTTTGTAGCTCTGCTATTTTTGGCAATGAGATTTGGTAATTATTAGTTACTGTAGGTAGGGTGATTTCATTTAATCACTTACTGATTTACAAATTAATTCTGTCTTGGTCATTTGGAGCGTCCATATACAGTATGGGCATTGCCAAATTCAGGGATCTTCATATATGATTGCCAGAACAGGCTGTCTTGGTCATATATGGAGCGTGACAGTGATGTCACAACAGGTCAGCTGTAGACATTGAGGCATTATGAACGGACTGACTCACTGACGGACAGGATCTGCTGGGTTTCATAGTAAACTGAGATTTTGCATGCTGGTAATAAATAAGCCCTAGTGTATGTGTATGGGAGAGGAGCTTGGTGTAAGTTTGACGAGGAAGCCTATATCTTTGGAGTGGATTGTCGCGAGTGGACAGGGATTATTTTCTGATTCTAGGAGACCAGGGTGATTTTTCAAGGGTAGGTGAAATACACTCTGAATCATGGCAGTGAATAAGTTAAGGACTATGGCTTCAAGGCTTAAATACAATTTAACAAATTACAATTTCTTAAAGACATCTGCCCTAAGTGATTTAGTGGTCTAATGATCTGACTCTCGGCACAGAGATTTCATGTTCAAATCCCACACCTATTTCAATACTGGAGTATTTTGACATGTTCAAGGCTACAATACAGAAGAACAACTCAAAAGCGTTGAGAGACATCTCCTTGCAGTGTTGGTCTATAAGAAAAACTATGACCACAGAATGTTCCATGTTCAAATCCCAGTCAGTCTGTAGTTCCATCCTTCATTAACTGAAGTAAAATACAAAAGAACACTTCAATAGCACCAAGAGTCTGCTGGCACTGACAGTGTGATGACATGCAGTGTTCAAATCCCAGTCCTCCTACTGAGAACCTTGACTTTTTCAAGACTAAAATACAAAAGAAGAAGTCAAAAGCACTAAGAGACTGCAAAGAGTGACTGAGCCATGGTCTAGCAGTCTAATGAACAGACTCAGTACAGATATTCCATGTTCAAACCAAGACTCAATGCAGAGATTCCATGTTCAAACCTCAGTCCCCCTATGGTTCAATGCTGGAATATTTTGACATTTCCAAGGCTAAGATACAAAAGAACAACTAAAAAGCACAAGGAAACACCTGTTGAGAGCCCAAAGGTGCCTTGGCGCAGTGGCTGAGTGCTTGATCGGTTGTCCCTGCTACAGACAGGTTTCAGACAGGTTCAAGTCCCATGCCATCAACGTACACGGAGGACAATTGGGAGGGGTGTCCCTCCCCCTGTTTAAAGGTAAGGTGTTATGTGTGAAAGAACTCTGTCCAACTAAAGTTTTACAGAAACACATTTTAAATGCTCACCATGCCTTGTGAGCACTGGAAGAATTTGAGATTGAATTCTAGCCTTGAAAATGTCAAAATGTTCTAGCATTGAACCTTAGTGGAGCTGGGATTTGAACATGGAACCTATGTATTTTGAGTCTGATCATTAGACCACCAAACCATCAGTGTCAGTCACTTTTGCATGCTCACCATGCCTTGTGAGCACTGGAAGAATTTGAGATTGAATTTTAGCCTTGAAAATGTCAAAATGTTCTAGCATTGAACCTTAGGGGAGCTGGGATTTGAACATGGAACCTCTGTACTTTGAGTCTAATCATTAGACCACCAAACCATCAGTGTCAGTCACTCTTACCAAAGGTCTCTTAGTGCTTATGAGTTCTTCTTCTGTATGTTAGCCTTGAAAAGTTCAAAGTATTCCAGCATTGAACCATAGCGGAACTAGTGTTTAATCATGGAATCGCTATTAGTCCCATCAAGGCAAAACACCCGGAGAAAAGTGAGTCCCATCAAGGCGAAACACCAGAAGGAAAAAAACTCATGCAAATGAGGTCCAAGTCAGACCTCTAGAAGGCCACTTCTGTCTGGAATCGAGAGATTCTAGACTGACTTGGACCTCATTTGCATGAGGTCCACGCCTTGATGGGACTCACTTTTTTCAGGTGTTTCGCCTTGATTTTAGAGAGAGAGCTAGATCTCACACGTCACACCTTTCAACAAAAGAACAATCAAATACCCCCCCTTAATTTTATGTTTCCTTAATCATTAAAAACAAATTGTAGGAAACATAAAATTAAGAGACCCAAAAAATGTGTCTGTTTGGACCCACAAAAGGGTCTCGCCAAACGGAGCCAACTATTGGGATACAGTTTGGTCTAATTCTGTAATTAAAGCAACAAAGTAGATTTATTTGAGGTAATTGTACTCTAAGTAAGTGTGTTAACATGTTCTAGGAGGAGTTGACCCCCAAACCCCCGTTGGGGGGTCGTAAACCCGATGTTTATAGTGTGAAACTGAGCAAGAATTAAGAAAATGAACGCTGCCGATGATTGCCGATGAATGACGAATTATTATTTACACAGAGTGTGTGTGTGTGTGTGTGTGTGTGTGTGTGTGTGTGTGTGTGTGTGTGTGTGTGTGTGTGTGTGTGTGTGTGTGTGTGTGTTGCAAGTTGCAACCTGCAGGAACCGGGATGGTGTTTGGAGGTCTGTGCAGCAGCCGGAACTCGGATGGTGTTTGGCCTTTTCTGTGGCGCAAGAAGACGAAACACCGTCCCGGTTCCTGACGCATTTGAGACGTCGAAACAACATCCCAGTTGCCGATGAATGATGAACAGGCGACGCCAAGAACAGCAGCTGCGTTCAGATTCTAAGTTCCAGCTGATTCAGTTTCACACTTTATAAACATCGGGTTTTCGACTCCCCAAAGGGGGTTTGGGGGTCAGCTCCTCCTAGAATGTTAACACACTTACTTAGAGTACAATTACCTCAAATAAATCTACTTTGTTGCTTTAATTACAGAATTAGAACAAATCAAAAGTACCAGGAGAAACCTGTTGAGGGCGGTTGAGGGCCTAAAGGTGCCTTGGCTCAATGGTACAAGTAGGCTATACAACATGAATATTCTATAATCTATAGACTAATTGTGGTGATGATGATGATGATTTTATAGGCTTGAAAGTCAAAATTCCTCCTATTTTCTATGTAAATAAACGTTTATTCAAACATTTTGTCTACAGATTGCTTGTCTAGATGTTTGAATGTTTTGGAACCACAATAGAAACAGGACTCTACCTTTTGTCTTAAAGGGCCTACACCATGCTTTTAAAACTATATTTTTTGTATAAATATATGCTCAAAATTGAGTCTTAGACAGGTTTTAACCCTCAAAAAACACTCTGACCATTCTTTTTGTTTGTTCTAGCTCTACTATAATGAGGCTCTCCAGCTGCAATACCAAAACGGCCTCTGTTTGCTCAGGGGCGCATCTAGTGGGGTTTTTCCAGAAAAAAAATACGTTTTTTGAAAAAGAAAAAGTTTTTTGAAAAAAAAAGTTTTTTGAAAAAAAAAAAGTTTTTTGAAAAAAAAGTTTTTGAAAAAAAAAATTTTTAAAAAAAAAGTTTTTTGAAAAAAAGTTTTTGAAAAAAAAAAAGTTTTTTGAAAAAAAAAGTTTTTTGAAATTTTTTTTTTTGAAAAAAACAGTTTTTGAAAAAAAAAAATGAAGTTTTGAAAAAAAAAACTTTTGAAAAAAGTTTTTTTTTTGAAAAAAAATTTTTTTTACTCTGCATTGCATTTTTTGAAAAAAAAAAAGTTTTGAAAAAAAAAGTTTTGAAAAAAAAATTTTTTTTGATTTTTTTTTTTTTTTTACTCTGAAAAAAAAACGGGAATCCGAGAGTGACGTCACTCTCGTCAACTATCAGAACAGCACTGTTCTGAGAACCCGTGGAAAGCTTTTCATCTCTGTCTGCCCAAAACCAGAGAAAGACACAACGGTCAGAAATAGGACTTTGTGAGGATAGAAGGTGCCAGTGGGACCCCAAAAAAAGGTTTTAAAATAGAAAAAGTGAAAATTCATGGTGTAGGTCCTTTAAAATATTGAAAACCTCAGTGACTCACTGGTCCAAATATTATTGTAAAGTAACAGACTGAGCGAGGTACTCCAATGGGAGGCAAACCCAAGTCCCCCATTCAGCAGACCAGGAAGCAACCTGCAACGCCAAGTTTAGCTCACTTGGTATGGCGAGTTGCGGCCTCATCTCTTGCAATAGACCGTATGTCAAATCCCGCCCCATTTTGCTCTTGTTACTAGGTAGAACAAATTTACCAGGGCAGATTCTTTTATAGTGGAAGTGGATGGGGGAAAAAGATTTTTCATAGCCTCATTATTGCTATTTAAAGTACCAAAGGAAAAACATCTAGGTGATATTAATAAAAAGGGATCATGGTCTAGTCGTCTAATGAACAGACCCTCAATATAGAGATTCCATGTTTAAACCCCAGCTTGCTTCGATGCTGGAATACTTTGAACTTTTCAAGGCTAAAATACAAAAGAAGATGTCATAAATACTAAAAGATCACCAGAAGTGACTGAATGATGGTCTGGTGGTCTAATGATCAAACTCAAAGTGCAGAGGTTCCTAGTTCAAATACCAGTACCCCCATGGTTCAATGCTGGAATACTTTGAACTTTTCAAGGTTAAATACAAAAGAAGAAGTCATATAACCACTGAGAGACATTCTCCAGGAATGATGGTCTGGTGGTCTAATGATCAAACTCAAAGTGTGGAGGTTCCAAGTTCAAATACTAGTACCCCCATGGTTCAATGCTGGAATAGTTTGAACTTTTCAAGGTTAAATACAAAAGAAGAAGTAATAACCACTAAGAGACATTCTCCAGGAGTAACTGAATGATGGTCTGGTGGTCTAATGATCAAACTCAAAGTGCAGAGGTTCCTAGTTCAAATACCAGTACCCCTATGGTTCAATGCTGGAATACTTTGAATTTTTAAATTCTAAAATACAAAAAAAAAGAAGTCATGAGCACTAAGAGACGTCAATTAGGAGTGAGGGAATGAATGATGGACTGGCGGTCTAATGATCAGACTCAAGGTACAGAGGTTCCATGTTCAAATCCCAGCTCCCCCAAGGTTCAATGCTAGAACATTTTGACATTTTCAAGGCTAAAATTAAATCTCAAATTCTTCCATTGGTCTAAATGCATGATGAGCATTTAAAATGTATTTCTGTAAAACTTTAGTTGGACAGAGTTCTTTCACACATAACACCTTACCTTTAATTCTCAGGAAACAGGGGGAGAGACACCCCTCCCGATGGTCCTCCGCGTACCTTGATGGCATGGGACTTGAACCTGTCTGAAACCCACCTGAAGCAGGGACAACCGATCAAGCACTCAGCCACTGCGCCAAGGCACCTTTGGGCTCTCAACAGGCGTTTCCTTGTGCTTTTGAGTTCTTTTGTATTTTAGCCGTGAAAATTTTAAAGTACTCCAGTATTGAACTATAGGGGAGCTGGGCCTTGAACATGGATCTCTGTGTTGAGAGTCTGTTCATCAGACCTCTAGTCTAGACCATGGCCCAGCCATGCTTGACAGCAGTCTCTTAGTGCTTTTGACTTCTTTTGTATTTTAGCCTTGAAAATATCAAAGTTCTCCAGAATTGAACCATATGGGAACTGGTATTTGAACATGAAATCTCTGTGTTGAAAGTTTGTTCATTAGACCACTAGACCATCATTCAGTCACCTTTGACAAACTTCTCTAAGTACTTATGACTTATTCTTTTGTATTTTAGCCTTGAAAATGTCAAAGTACTTTGGCATTGAACCATAGGCAGGGGTGGGGTTTGAACATGAAAACCTTATGTTGTGAGGCTGTTCATTAGACCACTCAACCATGGCTCAGACACTCTGAGCAGATGTCTGGCTTTTGACTTCTTCTTTTGTATTTTCGTCTTGAAAATATCAAAGTACTCCAGCATTGAACCATAGGGGGACTGGTATTCGAACATGGAATCTCTGTGCTGAGAGTCTGTCAATTAAACCGTTAGACCATCACTCAGGCATTCTGAGCAGATGTCTCTTAGTGCTTTTGACTTCTTTCTTTTGTATTTCAGCCTTGAAAAAGTCAATGTTCTCTGTAGGAGGACTGGGACTTGAACACTGAATGTCTGTGCTCAGAGTCTGTTCTTCCAATCTCTAGAGTCTAGACCGTCACACTGTCAGTGCCAGGAGACACTTAGTGCTATTGAATACTTATTTTGTGTATTAGCCTTCATTTAATAAATGTGAATCACTCTAGCATGGAACTACGGACTGACTGGGATTTGAACATGGGACATTTGTGGTCAGAGTTTGCTTATTAGACCACTAGACCATCATTCCCTCACTGCTATCAGATGTCTCTTAATTCTTTTGAGGCATAATGGGGTCATGACTAAAAATGTCTTTCTGTATAACTTTAGTTGGACAGAGGTCTTTCAGACATAACACCTCACCTTTACCTCCCAGGAAACAGGGGGAGGGACACCTCTCCCACTGGTCCTCCATGTACCTTGATGGTGGGACTTGAACCTGCGATCTGTCTGTAGCAGAGGTAACCAATCAAGCACTCCAAACAACTGTGCCAAGGCACCTTTAGGGTCTTAGCAGGTGTCTCCTCATGCTTTTGAGTTGTTCTTTTGTAGTTTAGCCTTGAAAATATCAAAGTACTCCAGCATTGAAACATAGGGGGGCTGGGGTTTAAACATGGAATCGCTGTGTAGAGTCTGTTCATTAGAACGCTAGACCATGGCTCAAACTCTAAGCAGAATTCTCTTGGTGGTTTTGACTTCTTTTGTAATTTAGTCTTACAAATGTGAAGATTAACTGTAGGAGGACTGGGATTTGAACACTGAATGTCTGTGCTTAGAGTCTGCTCTTCAAACCTCTAGACCTTCAACAGACTCTTGGTACTTTTGAAGTGTTCTTTTGTATGTTAGCCTTCAGTTAATAAAGGAGAATCACTCTAGTATGGAACTACATATTGTCCAGGATTTGGACATAGAACATCTGTGGTCAGCATTAGACCACTACTGGGTCACTGTGGAGAGATTTCTCTTAGTGCTTTTGACTTGTTCTTTTGTATTTTAGTCTTGACAATATCAAAGTACTCCAGCATTGAACATGGAACATCTGTGCTGAGAGTCTGATCATTAAACCATTAGACCATGGCTCACTCACTCTGAACAGACATTTCTTAGTGCTTTTGACTTGTTCTTTTGTATTTCAGGCTTGAAAATGTAAAGGTTCTCTGTGTGCCTGGGATTTGAACACTGAACATCTTAGGCCGCGCTCACACATGTGCGTCACGCATCATCATCTTATCGTCTGAGAATGGCCACTGGGGGCGCCGTACTAATGCATTGTCAATGGAAGGTTGTTTGGTTTTTTGTCGTTGCCGTGTCTCTAGCTCAACCGCAGCCTGTACGCTCTTGAAGAGACACGGCAACGACAAAACACCAAACAACCTTGCATTGAGAATGCATTAGTACGGCGCCCCCAGTGGCCATTCTCAGACGATAAGATGATGATGCGTGACGCAGATGTCTGTACGGCGCCTCAGAGTCTGGTCTTTAAACCTCTACACCATAACAATGCCAGCAGACTCCAAGGCTTCCTACAAACAGTAAAGTCATTTACCCTCTCCTTGTCCTTTGAGAATGAGGGGGGGAGGGTGTTGTCCAATTCATTCTCTATTGAAGTCACATGGTTTCATCCCTCAGATTCATTTTAATACTGTTGAAGCATTATTTTGTCTGTTTTTTACTTCAGTTAATAAAGTTGAAATAAGCAATAATATTGGATCGTTCATAGTGGAAAGTGGAAATACTCAAAGTACAAATACAGTATATCAAAGTTGTACTTAAGTACAGTACTTGAGTAGGTCTAAATATACTTAGTTACTTTACAACACTGTAGATCGCCTGCTTATATTTCACTGAGTGCTACTGTGCGTACATGGAACTCCACAGCAGAGAACCATTACACCACTGTCGCTGATTTGGGAACTTTGCAAGGGGTATTTGTTTCATGGTATTGATGTCTACTTAGTCAGCTAAACAGGTTTTAGATTCAACTATGTTCTACAAATGTGTGTTATAGATATCTTGAGTGACAAATAGCTTGCTTCCAAAAATGGACGCTACCAGTGGCGAAGATAATTGAGCTTTATTCAGTTTATATGTTGACATATGTAAATGGCCACAGTACATCCTCGGTTAATGGAAAAGAGCAGCCGTTAATGGAATGATGGTCTGAAAAGCATACTGCTATCCCATATTATAACGTTTTATGGTAATACTACCCAGTGTGAGAGAATAAATTAACAGCCATGAATATGTTTCTCGCACCTCTTCCAGGTCCGGCACAACTACCCTTTACTTTTTGTAGTGAGTTATAATAGTTTATAATACTTTCTATTTCTTAACATTGTATTGGCCAGTGTTTCTCAAAGTGGATTTCAGGGACTCTAGGTTCTTGGTAATCCTGTAACTTGGTCCATTTGTACACGGTTGAAGTTAAGGGGAGACCTTCACATTTCAAAGTTTGAGAACCACTATAGGCAATGGGTCGCACACAGAGTTGATTTTCTTTTTCTTTATTGCAGCTTCACAATGAGAAAATGTTCAAATCCGGATAGCCGACACTGAAGAAGGCTGGATGGCAGGAATGTTTGTTTCTCATTGTAAAGATGCAATGAAGTAAAAGGAAATCAACTCTTGCCACTGTGTTGCCTATACAATGTTCATGATCTAAGAGGACACCGCACCAGACAAGTCAGAGCGCGGTGGAAAAAAAGGCTATTTATCGCTCTATTTCTCCTCTTTTAGCTCTGGTCCTCATGTGATTGGCACTGCAGTGGTGTGGATCTTGTGTGGTTGTTTGGATCAGCCTATACTGTAATTTTCAGTGTGCGTGCGTGCGTGCGTGCGTGCGTGCGTGCATGATCCATGATCCAGTCGTCTCCATCTGGGAATCAGCTGTAGAGGACAGGGATCTCCATATATGGGCATTAAAGGGACAAGGACACTATACATTTGCAAGTGTGACTTGTGTCACGGCAACCACACTGGTTAAGCTGACACAATATGTCCATATATGGGCATTCCCAGATATGGGCTTAATATTGATGGCATAAAAGGGATTCTATTGTATATGGACATTCCCAGATATGGGCTTAATATTGATGGGCATAAAAGGGATTCTATAAGTGTGGTTGCCCTAACAGGGCATCCTCTGGGAATCAGATGTAGTGGTCAGCTCCATATATGGAGATCTAAGTGTAGATCCAGTCGTCTCCATGTATGGATATCCAGGGTTTGATCTTTGATGAGGTGATGTCACAACAATGTGATGTCACAATGTCAACAATGTGACAACAGCTATAGACTATAGACATTGAGACTACTTACGTACTGACTCTGTATCTGAGTCAGTGTCACTTACTGAGATAGGGACAAGATGTGCCGGTTTTCATAGTTAACAGCGACCTACGGTCGCAATAACAATCTTTATTTGTCAGATACATTGCTGTAATTTGAAATTTGTTCTCCGCCTTTGACCCATCTTTTGCTGTGAGCTGCAGCCGTGCTGAGCTCGGGAATCAGTAATTGATTGAAACCTTTATTTATTCTCGAAAAGAGCATTGAGGTTCACCCTCATTTGCAATGCTGACGAGATTACAAACACAAAAATCAACAATTAAGACATACAAATACACAACAACAACAAAAAATAAAATAAAACATCATAAGGAAATAGTAGGTTAAAAACAATTGCATACTGAGGTAGGGAGATTTAAAAGCATGTTATTAAATTGACCATACGATATTGGAGCATTAATTTTTAGCATGCATTGTAGATTGTTCCATGAAACAGGAGCATCAACACAAAAAGCTGTTTTCCCTAGTTCGGACTGAACAGGTGGAACCTTAAGTGAAAGCCAGTCACTAGTAATGGTGATCAACCCCCCCAAGCAGGGAGGCATTGGGTCCCATACATAACAAACTCTCATATAGTGTATTAGTCTACAAGAAAGTTATTCTATTATTCATATACATTGTATGTAGACAACCCATAGATTGTTTGGGATTGTTTCGGTTTTGCCTGTTGAGCCCCACACCCCCTGCAGACACACACATACAGTGCAGACCTCTGTTTGCGATGCAATGCGAGATTGTGTTCTAGGCTAGCCAAGTTCTCTGTTTATCAGACTAATAAAAATGTCACATGGTCCATGGATTTACAACTTCTACAACTTCTTCTTACTTGGGAGTGTTTCGCTCAATGCTAAAAGCCTGCATTTTTAGAATCCATATAACATGACCGGCATATTTCTAGAATTCGTATTTGTTCGTATTTGTGAATGTCCTTCACCCAATCCAAAGTTTGCAGACTATTCAAATTGATATCAGAATGCATGCCATTCATTCTTGTACGCTATATGTCATGGCTGTTAGGCTGTAAACTCCATGTCCCGGAACCATCGCTTCAGCAAAATAAATGATAATTAAACTGGTTGTACTAGTTGCAAGCCCTGCGCATCTCAGTGGAAAGTGATTAACCCATTTAGGCCTAGAATTATTGAATGCTTTAACCAGTGAAAAATAGCAGATATACAAGCTCACAGCGCGGCACCGAGTGCCGCGCTGCGAGCTTGTAGATCTGCTATTTTTGAAAAAGTCGTGAAAATGTGTGCAAATCTTTGAATATATGTATTTTCAAAGCGAACGTTTTGTACCTCAAATTTTGCTTCTGGGGGGTCCCTGGAACTAGATATTTTGAGACGCGGGTCCGTGGCCAAATAAATATCATTTTGGGGGTCCTTGACATGAAAAGGTTTGAGAACCACTGACATAGTAGTCTCTCAAGAACAGGCTAACTGAGCTCCAGTTAAATGAAAAGGACCTTTTCTTTGACGATGGCTGGCCAGATTGCTGACATAGAAACAGGTTTTTTTCAAAAAACCTTAGAAGGATTCAAAAGACACTTATAGAATCGGGTCAAAATTCTAATTTTCACGATTTTTCAAAAATAGCAGATCTACAAGCTCGCAGCACGCTGTGAGCTTGTATATCTGCTATTATTCAATAGTTAAAGCATAAAATAATGATACACATAATGTGTACCCGTTCTAAAGTGATTAAACAGAGGAACAGAGCATTATTATTGCACTGCCAGCTCAAGGGCATTGTGTATGTCAAAGTTGTGTCAGTGGCAAGTTCCCAAGAGCAGCAGGAAACCGGAGGCAGCAGAGCAGGTTCAATACAATGACTTGATTTACCACTTGTAAACTTGACCTGAGTTGGCTTGGTATACTAAACTCAGCACAAAAAGAAAGGAAACTTGACTTCGCTCCATTATATCTCCCCTTTAATAACACCATTTGTATGGTGTTTTATATCATCTTTATCGTTGATTCGTCACCTTTACAACGAAGTACAGCTTGTAAGCATCGGGCATTCGAGGCATGAGCTACACAGTCAAATGTGTGGGGTAGCGCAGACCCAACATTTGCCTGGCATTTACTCTCGTTTTGGGCTTCCCTGACACTGAGCTTAAAATGAACAAAGTGTAAAAATATGTGTTGTTTTTTTCTTTTCCTTATTACTGTGGGAGAGTGCAATCATTCAATGAACCAAGCAACAAAGGTGAACACCAAAATAATGGTATTGCAGGCCTGGCCAGGTCATTTTGACCATTTTTGGACGGGCGCTACCCACACGTTTGGCTGTGTTGCTCATTCCATGAAAGCCCGATGTTTACAAACTGTACCTGCTTGTAAAGGTGACGAATCAACGATAAAAATGATATAAAACACAATACAAATTGGTATTATTAAAGGGGAGATATAATGGACCGAAGTCAAGTTTCCTTTCTTTTTGTGATGAGTTTATTTTTCCCTCTATACCAAAATCCCTCCAACTAGAAAGATGCAATTCTGGGAAATTGCAAGTGTGGTTGCCATGACGCGAGTCAAGAGGAATCCACTGGGAAAGGTAATCCTTTCTGTCTTACCATTTGTCCCTTTCATGCCCATATATGGATATCTCTGTCTCTGTCAGTCCTTGTCCCAATTTGAGGGTTCCGTCTAACAAAGCTCGAAATGTGGCAACTCTGGGAACTGAACAGAACACTGAAAGGTAACATGGCATTCTGAGATGGATCTCAGAAACACAGACTACTACTGTAGGTTCCAGAGACAAGAGACACAAGGTAGCAATGCTTACAACCTGGCCCCGCATGAGGGCAGAAAACCGCAGGGCTTAAATACAGGCCTGATTGCTAATGCCTGGCAGCTGTACCTTCCACTAAAGCCATTGAGAGAGAGAAATAAATTGTGATACTCTTTGATCTAGCCGTCCGCGCGTACATGTGATGCACGTAGCTCTCAGTAGTTAAATACATGCTGTCAACCTGTTTGAATAGTATTCAGCAATATTATTTACAGCTTTTGGTTACTGTTGTGCTCTACTGTATCAGAGGCGTCAATTGGGTATGGCAAGCTATGGCACCTGCCATACCTTGGCTACAGGGGGAAATAATAAAATGTACTTTTCATCGTGCCTGTTGCTAATGGCAACATGACTGGTGTCTTGTACGCGCGCGAGGGCGCGCGTGCAAGACACCAGTCATGGGTAGGTAGGTAGGTAGGTAGATAGGTAGGTCGGTCGGTCCCAAGGGGGAAAATCAGTCACCTGGAGGCAGCACAGCAGTTTAAGGTTATTTACAAAGTTACAAAGAAGTATGAAAAGAAAAACATTGTACAGTGTACACAGTAAAAGAGCAAGGTACAAGAAGAATATAAACAAAGTGTCAAAACAGTCAACACTCATAAGTGTAATATAGCAATACTTAAAAGCAAATAGCAATACTTACTGCTTATTTCTCTCGCTCAAAAAAAAAAGAACTGTACATGTCTGCCGTACATAAATCCTCTGGTAAAGTGTGGATGGAATGCTATCGGTAGCCAACAAAATGGATTTTTGAGCGAGAGAAATACGTGGACTAACAATATAACCAAACGCGCCGGTTTGGAGCCTGGTCAGGTAGCACGAAACGCTGTGAAAGGACAAGATAGCCTGTTATGAAAAAGGAAAAGAAAAACACTTCTGGACTACCTTTAGTTCTTCTCTAGAGACTACCTCTAGAGAAGAACGCTGACCAAAGGTAAAATAACCTTCAATGCCGAAATTCTCCTTTAACTTGTACGTTCCCTTAAATGTAAGGCCTTACCTATTATGTGAACTAGTGAACACACCAGTTTTCACTGCTCCAACTCGCGGCTAATGACTGTCAGAAGCGAGCTGATGTTAATTCACAACTCTAAGTGGTTCTGCTCACATGTTACTGTGCCGCATCTGTACAAAAATGGACAAAACACACATGATACCCAATATAAACACATATTCACAGACATAACAAATGTACACATTGAGTGACATTGATATGCAGACAGACTTTGTCGAGCAGTGAGTGTGTATGTTTGTGTGTGTGTGTGTGTGTGTGTGTGTGTGTGTGTGTGTGTGTGTGTGTGTGTGTGTGTGTGTGTGTGTGTGTGTGTGTGTGTGCGTGCGAGTGTGTGTGCGCACGTGTGCGCGTGTGTGCGTGCGTGTCTGTTTGCTTTCCTTTGTCCTTTCCGCTGAGCTGGGTTGGCAGGCAGTTTATGTTGTTATTGCAAAGAGAGATATGGAACAGTCTACCAGTCTGACCACACACACACACACACACACACACACACACACACACACACACACACACACACACACACACACACACACACACACACACACACACACACACATGCACAGATTACTGTTCTTTTACATCGTCACCGTCAGCCCCTTCGATCAACCAACGCCTTCAAAACACACAGACATTAAGTGCAGTCTTTGACTCCTTATCTGCGGGTTTGCATTGGGCTTATCTGGCTGACATTGTTAAACTACTCTACCCAGAATGCTGCGGGAGATAGGGCCACAATGGGAGGCTAAGGGTGCCCTCTGGGTTAATGCGAGTGGGCTTTTCTCGAGCAAACACCCCACCAGGGTTAGTTCTTTATGTGTGTGCATGTGAGCGTGCACGCCTGTATGTGCGTGTGCGTGTGCGTGCGTGTGTGTGTGTGTGTGTGTGTGTGTGTGTGTGTGTGTATGTGTGTGTGTGTGTGTGTGTGTGTGTGTGTGTGTGTGTGTGTGTGTGTGTGTGTGTGTGTGTGTGTGTGTGTGAAAGGTCAGGGTGCTTACAGCGAGGTGGGGTGGTGATTTTTAGAAGGGGGAGGGGGTAGTGGGGATTGTGAATGAAGCAAACACACCACACCTCAAACATGTCACCAGCCTGGGGAGTCCAGAGGCTATCCATCATGTCCGCTCAGCAGCTCTGTGTGTGCGGGTGTGTGTGTGTGTGTGTGTGTGTGTGTGTGTGTGTGTGTGTGTGTGTGTGTGTGTGTGTGTGTGTGTGTGTGTGTGTGTGTGTGCGCGCGTGCGAGCGAGCGTGCACGCGTGCGTACGTACGTGTACAGGACAGCTGCTTGTGCATGTGTGAGTATATCTACACAACTTTGTTTGTGTGTTAACGCACATGTGCCTGGCGAACAAGCCAAAAAGTGTCTTACTGTACGTGCATATTTGTGTCAGCATTAAACCGTGTGCGCGCGTGTGTGTGTGAGTGCCTACAGCGTGCCTGCGTGAGCGACGCGTGTGTTCTGTTTTGTCACAATAAGAGAGAGAGAGAGAGAGAGAGAGAGAGAGAGAGGGAGGAGGCAGGCGAAGAGATGAAATAATGAGGAGGTTAGATTGAAGAGGAGAGAGCCGGGGGAGGAGACGGGAGGTGCAATCCAGAGAAAGCTCTCTATTTAGATATAGCCTGGGCATGTCACCCAGCAGAATGAATGGATGTCAGCTGCACTGGGGATGTTCCCTCTGTGTGTGCGCGCGTGTGTGTGTGTGTGTGTGTGTGTGTGTGTGTGTGTGTGTGTGTGTGTGTGTGTGCGTGCGCGCGCGTGCGTGCACGCGTGCTGGGGTATTCTGGGGTCACGAGGAGAGGAGGAGAGCGGAGATCAGCGGTCTTCTCAGCGTCACCTCATCCATCGTTCACATGAGCCACCGTGAGCTCATGACCAGTATCCATCTTGCTATCTCTATTTGTATGTATGTGTGTGTTCAGGTGTGTGTGCTTTCCTGTAGGTGGGTGAGTGTGTGCGTGTGTGTGTGCAGGGGCGTCACAATTAGTGGGACTGAGTTACTAGGGCCCAAGGTGGAGGGGCCTTCATTATTTTATACTTTAGCTATTGAAAAATAGCAGATATACAAGCTCACAGAGTGGCACCGAGTGCCACGCTGCGAGCTCGTAGATCTGCTATTTTTGAAAAGTCGTGAAAATGTGTGCAAATCTTCGAATATATGTATTTCCAAAGCGAACATTTGTAACTCAGATCTTGCTTCTGGGGGGTCCCTGGAACAACATATTTTGAGATGGGGGTCCGTGGCCAAATACATATCATTTTGGGGTTCCTTCACATGAAAAAGTCTGAGCACCACTGACATATAAACATAGGTTTTTCAAAAAAAGAAGAATTAGAAATGTTCAAAGACTTGCACACATTTTCACGATTTTTCAATAATAGTAGATACGAGTGCCGAGCTGCGAGCTTGTAGATCTGCTATTTTTCAATAGCTAAAGCACAAAATGTGAGTGAATCCTTGTACCCAGGGCCCAGAATTTGGGTGCGACACCCCTGTGTGAGAGTGTGCGTGCGTGTGTGAGTGTGTGTGTGTGTGTGCACGTATGTGTGTACACACACTGACATTGTAGATGCACATATAGTCGAGTCTGACTCATTGGTAGTTGTGCAACATATTCTGTGGCAACAGATGGTAGGCTTACATAAATCATAGATTCCTGGCAGTGTCCAATTCATCTCTCCATGTACCCGACCAGTGCAACACGAACAAACCCCAACAGTCCTTTTATGGGTTTCTTGGATTTCATCATTGATTTCTGTCTTTGTAGACACTTTAGGATATTTGTGTCATGGTGGAACATTCTTACATTGTCTTGGAACAAATAATAAAGTGAATGGTGATGCCTACGCCCTATAGGAGCTGTCAAAGTTGGGTGTCAACTGCTACTTACTTATTTTTTGTTACAGAGCCATGCTGTAGGTTTAGTGGACAGCACAGGAGATGTTATATGTAGCAAGAGTGGATTCTGGACAAAATGTTATTTTATCTACAGTGGTCAGGAACATTCATGAAGAAAAGCTCAAATCAGAAAGCAACGCCAATTCTAACAGCTCAGTATAACTGCCGGTCAAAATAAACTACAGTATAACATAAAAAATATATGTTTCCATAATAGATGGCATCAAATGCTCTCATCAAAACAACACAATTGTATACAAAAAAGGCATAAAATACAGTACTACAGTAAAAAAAATTACACTGCAGGTTCCCATAATATGCCATACTAAACTGTAACCAAAAAGGGTTATACTCCCTATTTCTGCCAGGAGTCATAGTCATATGACTATATACTGTTCTACCATGACACAAATATCCTAAAGTGTCTGCAAAGACAGATCTTTTTCAAACCTTGCAAAAATCTCACACATACACATTTAATTTCTTCTTTTAATGTTTTATTTTTGGGGTAGGGACATGAGTTTACTGATTTAAATTATTTATTCTAAAATAATAATAGGAGAATAATAGTATGAATAAATATGAATTGTCTGTCAGCTCAAGTAATGCATTCTCACAAACAGTAGTCCTATAGTGGGGTAGGGTTAAGCACAGTGGTGAAAAAGTATTCAAATGTTTTACTAATTATGCAGAATATCTTGCTTTACAAGTTTTCAAATATGTTTTTTTTTTCTTCTTTTTTTTCGTTTCTTTTTTATTGCTGAAATATATAGGGTTGAAATGGTTAATGTATGTAATAATAATCAAAATCTACAAAGTAAAAGGTAACTCAAATTATTATAGTGGAGTAAAAGTACAACATTTGCCTCTGAGATGTCGTGAAGTCGAGGTAAAAGTACTGACAATTGGCAATACAGTAAAAAAAAAAAGAAAGAAAGAAAAAACTCAAAATTGTACTTAAAGTGTTAGTTCAGCTATTTTTGACATAAAGCTGTGTGAAATAAAATAGTGGTTACAAATGTATTAATTCATTACCAGAGTCCCGTGGTCAGAGTTCTGGTCAGTTTTAGATGAATATAAAGTAGTTCCGGTAATTTGGCAGGGGCTCATGGCCCAATCATTAAAAATAGATGAATCCACAAAACTAGCGTCATTTGTATTGTTGACCTATTTCTACCAAATAGACCAACTTTCGTTCAACTTTGACCCCTCTGTCACATGGTACTATTTTTTGTGTCCAGTATCACTACGCCGCTGCAACAAGGTGCTTTGCAGTCAGCTGATCAGAACGAAACCTCGCTCTATATGGTAGAAATAGGCCAACAATACAAATGACGCTAGTTTTGTGGATTAATCTATTTTCAATGATTGGGCCACGCCAAATGGCCCCCACCGAATTGGAACTACTTAATATTCATTAGAAACTGACCAGAACTCTGACCATGGGACTTTGGTAATCAATTACTGTAATACATTTGTAACCACTATTTTAATTGCAAGTATTTCACACAGCTTTATGTCAAAAATAGCTGAACTAACACTTTAAGTACAGTACTTGGGTACTATGTATGTACTGAGTTACTTTACACCACTGGTTAAGGCATAGTTTGTGAACATGACCCATCATAGGGTTACTGACAGAGCTGCAAAATGTGACAAGTTGGGAGTGAGAAAGGGTTGGGTTGGCTCAAGTTGTGTGTGCATGTGTGTGAGACAGGGAGATCGAGTGAATGAGAGAAAAGGGTCCCTTTCAAAGGGAGAGAGTGAAATTACATTACAGAGTGAGTTTTGTAACTTTAGATTGATCTTTTTGACACCTGAATGGGTTATACAACGAACATACTCTTTTTATTTGGAAAAAAGCTTCTGTGGCTGTGGCCTGCCTATGAAACAAAAACGAACTTTAAGTTGCCAGTCACATTTAGTGTGAGCATTGTGTGAAATAAATGCGTAGGCTAATAGTTGTTTGTTATAGATTCTTAATAACAACTGCTGTCGGTGTGTAACACTAGACTGATGCCGTCGTGTTACATGCCATTACATTTGATTGGGTTTTTGTCATGGTCTTTTGAATAAAATGTCATTTGATTTTAGTCACATTTCACTCGGCTGAAATATGGCAGGCCTTGATGGTGCCGTAATGCCTGATTTTACACTTGTTTGCATGCTGGAGATAACATGCAAATAAATTAATAATTTGAATTACTACAAGCTCACTGTGAGCTTGTAGGTCTGCTATTTTCTACAGTAGTCCCTCCATAAAAATGTAATCTAGTTTTTATTTTTTGACAAAAATTGTCATTATATTTAGTCTTTTCTCCACTCCTGCTTGCTGTCCAGCCTACATTCCTCCTCAGCTTTGACTGAGGAGGTTAGGAGGTACAGAAGCACACTCTCAATAGACCGTTTGTCAGCCTTCTGATTGGTCCCTGAGACTCCCTGACTGGCCAACCAGAAAAAAACATTCACTTTTTGCTATCGGGGGTGGAGTTTGTGCAGTGGAGAATGTCGAGAATGTTGCTTCAGGCTTTCAAAAACTGTCCGCAGTGCGCGACACGGAGATCGGCCGGTACGGTGATAGCGACGGCAAGCGTCAAGCGATCTCGCTCATCATAACGAATAAGCTTCAACAAACTAGTTCACATGTACCTTATCAATGGTCTAAGAGTCACGATTGGGTACATATAATTTAAATGGGCAGAATTACGAAAAGCCAGCCTATTATGTGAGGAGAAACATTCTCTCTGTCCTCTTCCTAGTACCCAAGATGCAATGCGCTTCTCTTTCTATCTCTGATCCAGAGGATTAAACTAATTAAAACATTTATTTTTCGGGGGAAAACTACTGTTTTGCTATGTAATTACTGTACCTTTTTCTTCCCTTTTTATTAATATCACGTAGATGTGTTTTTTGTGGTACTTTATATAGCTGTAATGAGGCTATGAAGGGGAAAAAAATCCCATCCACTTCCACTATAAAAGAATCTGCAAAGAGGATTCTGTCCCACTGGGATTAAACACATTAAAACATATATTTTCGGGTAAACCCCCTGTTTTGCAATGTAACTACTGTACCTTTGTCTTCCCTTTTTATTAATATCACATAGGTGTTTTTCCTTTGGTACTTTATATAGCTGTAATGAGGCTATGAAGGGGAAAAAAATCCCATCCACTTCCACTATAAAAACAATCTGCCCAGGGTTAATGTCCCATCATAGTAACAGGGCAGAATGGGGCGGGATTTACAAAAGGGTTTATTGAGTGTCTGTCGCCAGAAATGGCAAAATATCAGAGACAAATAATATATTAAGATAAATAAAGAGGGCAAATCACCATTCCAGCACTGCAGTCTGGGGGGCCTAACATTCTTCACTCAAATCATCACTGTCGGTCAGAAAGTTTTTTTTTTGTAAAGTAAAACCCTGCGTCATCATACAAGGCTGTCACACAAAAGTATAGTGAAAACAGCTGACAGCTGATTAAATCATTTTTAAAATGATGAATACAAAAAGAACGGTTTTGGACATACAAGGTTTCCACCTGACAAGGACGGAAGTAACAATAGTAAAAGTTCTGCCTTGCAGAGAACTTGTTTGGCAAGCTGAAAACATCTTTGACTACTTTTGAAGAATGCTGCATGCCAGCTTTACTGACCTCCATGTCTCTGACCACTACTTTGTAAGCTTCTCCGTCTCTTTCCTCTCCTCCACCTAAACCTACCCAGTGTCAAACCTCAAACTGTCACACTTGATGGAACCTGAGGTCTCTAAACCCCTCCTCTCCCTTGTTTTCTATCCTCTCCTCTCTTTCCCGTTTCCTTTCCCCTCCCTCTCAACTGACTCTGCAACATCCTCCTTTCTCTCCACTGTTTAGAATATCTTTCATCGTTGCCCTCTCTCCTCCAAGCTTATGTCCGCCAGCCAGCTCCTTGGTTATGGGAAACCCTCGGAGCTATGAGCAAACACTGAAAGAAAGGGGCACAAAATAGGCCCACCACCACCTGTCCAACTTTCATTCACATCTCTCATTATCCTCTTTTGATTGCGCTAAGATTCAGTCCTTTGCCTCTAAGAACAAGGGATTTCTTTTCCACCTTCTCCTCCCCCATGCATCTCTGCTGGTGCTTTTGTTACCTAGAAGAAGGTTGATGACATCAGAGGCTCGTTCTACAATCTTCCAACTAATCAGTCATCTAACTTAACAGAAGTGTAATTTCAGAAAGAAAGAAAGAAAGAAAGAAAGAAAGAAAGAAAGACATTTCTAAAATAGCGAAAATACTGGATCCACTATTTTTGCTATTTGTTTGGAGGCGAAAAGTGAGAATGTTGGAAAATGTTCACCTATAATGACATTCTCCAAATTGGGATGCCACATTGAAAGTGGTTAATAAATTAGCACAACTCTCCTATCACAGTAATGTAACTAAACCTTTCAATTATACAAGTCATACTATACTACAGTATGTCTATATATTATATATATATATATATATATATATATATATATATATATATATATATATATATATATATATATATATGTATATGTATTATATCATGTCCAAATAACGATACTATACACCAAACTCGGATGGTGTAGAGGACTGGTCAGTTCCCGGGCAGTGGTGTCTACAGTTTGACCACACATTGGCAGTGTTTGCAGGGGGGAAGCCTGGGAGTCATAGTGTCCTGTTCACTGCACCGGCCTGTTCAGCAGGGAACGGATCTGGGCTGGATGGATGGTGTGAACCTCCATGCACATTACACTCTCCCAGCAAAACCCCTCGCTGGCCAGTGAAAATATGTGGCTGGCTAGTGTCTCCACACGTGTATGTACCGGTATGTGTATGTGTATCATACTAATTGATTTAGTTGATTATAAATGATTATTCACCCCGACCTGGCCTAGAGGTCCAGGCACCTAGGCTTATAAGCAAGCAGTGCACCGTGGATTCGAGTCCCGCTCCCGGCAATGTTTGCATGACTCTCCCCATCTCTCTTCCCCCATTTCCTGTCCATCTATGAAACTATAATAAATATATAAAAAGGCATAAGAAATCCCAAAAATATATATATATTTTTTGCTCAATGTATTTTTATTGAATTACATGAGATGAAAGTAAAAGTAAAAGCAGAATCGACATGAGACAAACAAAAAGGAAAACAAAAACAAAACACAAAAATACAAGTCAGGTTTACCCAAAATATATATATGTAAAAAAGTGGAGGGAGGAGAAGAAACAATTCTAAAACAAATGGTCAAAAACCATCGATAGTTGCAGCCGTACTCTAAACTTCACAATGGACTGCTTCATCTGAATCTGTGTGCTCCTGCAAATGTGGTGTCTAGATAATGGAAAGAGTTGGATTCATTAAACATAAACAAGCCCATATACTTAACCAAAGTCTCCCAATGGTTCTATACTATTTCCCTCTAGACCAAATCTCTTCACCAAAAATAGCCGTCCTGCAATTTTATATGAATATTCTCCCCCTAGAACAGTGGTTCTCAACCTTTTCATGCCGCGACCCCCAAAATAATCATGTTTTAACTGGCGAGCACTAAGAATTGAGGCATTACATTTTGTATATCACTGTTCTATGAGGCGTTGTGAGCTTGTAGATCGTCTATTTTCACAATTTCTGCCTCTAATATTTGTTTGGCCAATGTTTAATTTGTCATTTTAGAGGTATAAAAAAATCCTTAAATTGTCACTTTATAAATGTGCAGATGCCCTTACACTTTGTTGGTTTGTTTACTGTTGAGTGAGAAAACAATGTTGCACATTAAGCTAATCATCTGGGGACCCCTCTGGGGGTTCCGACCCACAGGTTTAGAACCACTGCCCTAGAATAGGGACGCTAAGTGTCATTAGGTCCAACGTGGTTAATTAGCAGAGATAAATCGATCAAAGAAGTTATGGGGACACCGAGATGTCAGGCCGTTCCTATAAGGAGTAACTTAACTGCTGGGGGCCTTATCTGGGTTATCTGAGGTCGCCTCACTCTTGGAAGCTCCCCATAAAGGATGCTCTGCACATGAAACATCACGCAGACACTAATGGTGTATTTGAGTTACATTCACATGTCAGCTTCTGTGACTATATGTAACCAAGACACGCGCCGCACGCACACGCACGCACGCACGCACGCACGCACGCACACACACACACACACACACACAAACCACTTAAAGGGATAGTACCCCCCAAAAAAACGTTTCTCTTATCGATTACTCACGCCACGGAGACTTGAATTCATGGATATCGTTTAGTTTTTGTCGCATTCCTAAGACGATCATTTGATGACAAGCAGTCGTTCCCTGTGGAGACACAACGAGCCTGCTTTGTTACCTACAGTATGGAGACACAAAGAGTCTCCTCAAATTATTGGCGTAGGAATGCGACAAAAACAAAAACCATGAATTCAAGTCTCCGTGGGGTGAGTAATCGACAGGAAAAAAAAATCATTTTGGGGGTGAACTATACCTTTAAACCCTCTCTAGACTTACTGTCACCTAAAGGGGTTTACACTTTGACAGATTACACTTTGACATGAGCATCTCTGAAAACGGTCTGAAACAGTCTGAAGCTCATATCACAGTGTAATCTGCCCCTCGCCCCTCAACAACAGCTGACCAGTACAGTAAGTAGTCATACAGTCAGGCTATACAGACAATTAACTTGATTGGCTTATAATTGCGCATCCCCACAATGACATCATAAAAATATTAACTTGTTTTTTAAGATGATTCTTAAAGTGACAGTAACCCTCTAGGTAACAGGCCCCCTTTAATAAACTGCGACCTGAGTTGGCGCTGTACTTGGGCCGCTTCTTCTGCCTACAAGAAATCTCCTCAATGCGACGCATGGTGAGCTTGTAGATCGGCTATTTGTGGCTCCCAAGAACATGGATGCTGGGGTTATAAGCAACAGTACATGGTTGGCACATTTTGCAGACACTGCTCCGGGCGGTTTACGACTGATCCCAGCATTTGATATTTGGAACAGCGGCGCATAGGGGCAGCAGAGGCACCGTATCTACTGGTGGTCATGATGGATGGACCGAGACAGCCCCGAGGCCAGCTGCTAGTGACGCGCCGCACTCAAATTTTAACTGCCGCTGCAGCGTCGGTCAGCCATCTTGTAAATTCTTTGTGGACACAGCTATCCGACACTAGAAGCCATCTCACAGGGGGTGGTTTGGGAATGTGTGTGATATTTAGGATACGATCTTGCGGGGAGCATTGGCGGAATGTGTGTGTGACTGCGTGTGTGTGTGTGTGTGTGTGTGTGTGTGTGTGTGTGTGTGTGTGTGTGTGTGTGTGTGTGTGTAAGGAAGTGCATAAGAGAGTGAGTGAGAGAGACAGAAAGAGAGAGAGGAGGGAGGAAGAGGGCAACGGAGTGAATGAAAAGTCAGAGAGAGAAAGTGAGAGAATGACACACACACACACGCACGCACGCACGCACGCACACACACACACACACAGGCGGTTCCCAATCTCGTCAGCTCCACATCAGCAACAGCAGGGAAAGGACATACGTATGTTTATATACAACAACCAGAGCTTTCATCCACTGCATACACACAGACACACCAAACACGAAACACACACGAAACACACACACACACACACACACACACACACACACACACACACACACACACACACCTTTAATTTGCGATATCCTCTCTGTTTCACCTGTACGGATCCATCAGCAACCAAAGACACCTGACACAAAGACACGCACGCACGCGCACACACACACACACACACACACACACACACACACACACACACACACACACACACACACACACACACACACACACACACACACACACACACACACACACACACACACACACACACACACACTCTTCACACAGACGTGGACTATCACACCTCTAATTGCCCGTATGTTCTTTCCTCTCTACGTGCTTCCACCCGCATTGCTGGGGTTGTGACAATATTAGTAATCATATATCATAGTCAGTCTGTTTTGAAATCCATCCATTATAGGTGAAATCCCCTCCCTCAAATCTGCTTACTGTAAAGTTGTGTAATGTTGTTTTCATATTATTCTTTATAAGTATAAGATAGGGCTTAATTGGTTCAACAAGTTTTGTATTGATAATCTAAATCTGCAAAGTACTGTAACTAGCAACTAAAGCTGTCAATTAATAAAGTGTAAAAAGTACTGTATTTGCCTCGTGGAGTAAAGAGTAAAAGTAGTGTACCTCAAAATTGTATTATACACTAACAGTACTTGAGTAAATGTACTTACAGTAGTTACTTTACACCACTGGTCGCCCATGCTATTAGGCCCCGCCTATGTACTGTATGTATAACATTATTCCTTATCATGTAGGATGTGAAATGAAGATATCTGTGTAATTAAAGGTTCACCTATTATACACATATTTTAGACATTTTTTACACATATCCACATATTTTAGTATTTCAGCATGCTACAACTGGTCATATGATGCAAAATGCATCATATGATGCATATACTGTAATGCAGTCCAAATAGAGTGTTAAAACCTCACTATAGATCATTGAAAAGCTGGTCTTCTTGCAGCCTTTGTTTGGCATCAACATATGATTACATTATTATTATTATTAAAGATAGTGAAATGAACACACAAGATGGTCCTGTGTGAGCATGCAACAGGGAATATACTTTTGGTCTATAATTAGTCTAAGTCTAAGAACTGAAAGGCCAATCTTTTAAAAAGTGGTCCCAAATTAATGATCTCCATGTGGCCGGAAGGCCGGGAGGCAGAGATTATACACGTAATTTCACACTTGTCTGTGTGAGTGTGTCCATGTGTTCGCCTGTCCGGGTGCATCTGTGCGTCTGTGTGTGTGTGTCTCGGAAACCACTGACCAATCAGCATCAACATTTTCATGCATGCTGCCAGTATGCCAAGGAAGCAAATGTTCTTATTCAATAAAATGCACTTTATCTTTATTAATTCCTCATTCTTTATTCCTTATTCATTCACTACTCGCTACTCTTCCTGGGGTCCACAACAAACATAACAATCTACCTGGTCTTGGCTTGGCCATCTGGCCAGTGATGTATATCGGGACCAGTTACCCATATATGGAGACCCCTGGTACCCATATATGGGGATCCATGTACTGTACTGTATATAGAGATATGCTGTGAGACCCAAAACAAGCTTACTCAGTTATTCGTTATGTGAAAGTCCTATGACGTCTATGACATCTGACATCATACATACAATCCCTTTTATGCCCATATATGGAGATCCCTGCAGTCTGTAGAACCAGCCACATACTAGCCCTTACCCGTTCAAAGATATGAGCTCCAAAATGATGTGCAGTGTGTGGGTTATGGGATGTGCACTGTGCATACAGTATATGAGGGATGGAAAGTAACTTTAACTGGTGCTTGCATGATAATATGTAGGAGCATCAATGTAAGAAATACCCGTTTCGTTTAATGGATGTGCAGTGTGTGGGTTATGGGGTGTGCACTGTGCACTGTGCCCACAGTATATGAGGGATGGAAAGTAACTTTCTGGTGCTTGTATGATAATATGTAGGAGCATCAATGTAAGAAATACCCGTTTCGTTTAAAGGCTACAGAGATACTGTGTACCGATCTACATGACAACATCTGAAAGAGGGCCAGCCAACACCCCCCCCCCCCCCTCCCCCCCGCCCACCCACACACACACACACACACACACACACACACGCACACACACGCACACACACACAGAGCTGGTTAAACATGTTGCCCCATGCTAGATGCAGAATAGATATGCCTCATGCTAGATGCAGAATAGATAGTAGTTACACCATAAAAATGCTAATATACAGCATATGATTTGTGAAAGTGACAAACGGGCTTCACAGTTATGTCAGGTGTGTTCATATGCTAATGGTGATGCGATTTCAGATCAATTGCTCCAGCCACTGAGGAGAAACGCTGTGACAGACAGACAGACAGACAGACAGACAGACAGACAGACAGACATTCGCAAAATTATAGTATACTAGCCCTTACCCGTTCAAAGATATGAGCTCCGAAATGATGTGCAGTGTGTGGGTTATGGGATGTGCACTGTGCACACAGTATATGAGGGATGGAAAGTAACTTTAACTGGTGCTTGCATGCTAAAATGTAGGAGCATCAATGTAAGAAATACCCGTTCCATTTAACGGCTACAGAGAGACTGTGTACCGATCTGCATGATTTTTGGACAACATCTGTAACAGGGCCAGAACCCCCCCGTGTGTGTGTGTGTGTGTGTGTGGGTTTGTGTGTGATTGTGCATGGCCTGGACAACAGCGCCCCTCCCTTAACATGTGTGGTCACAAAAGGTACTGTAGGCTAAATAGATATAGATACACCATAAAAATGCTAATAAACAGCATACGATTTGTGAAAGTGACAAACGGGCTTCACAGTTATGTCAGGTGTGTTCATATGCTAATGGTGATGCGATTTCAGATCAATTGCTCCAGCCACCGAGGAGAAACGCTGAGACAGACAGACAGACAGACAGACAGACAGACAGACAGACACTCACTCACTCACTCAGACATTATAGTATAGATTATATATGGGCTGTCTTGGCCATCTGTCTTGGCCATATACTGTATGGATTCTGTTAGTGTGGTATGTGGCCAATGTGGCCTCCATATATGGGCATTCCCATATGAAGTCCTGTTAGATATGGGCTTATTATGGATGACATCAGGGATCTCCATATATGGGCATACAAGGGATTCTGGAGAATTTCCATATATGGACTTGGAGATCCAGGTGATCTGGCCCCCTGGTTTACAACTTCTAACAGCGCTGAGTCGGCTCATGCGACCTTCGCAACTTCTTGGAACTCTGATGCTTTGTAGAGCGAACCGGCCGTGAATCCACCAGATTTAACTGGAGCTTTTGTGCTCCGAAGTTGGCAATGCATGGGTGGACCGCTTTAAAAAATTCCAAAACCCTGCAATACCAGTTTGGTTCGAGCCGTTCAATGTTAAGCATAAACTTCCAATCCTAATAGCGTCTCTGTAGTGCCATGCTAGGATCGAATCATAGCGCTGTTTTTTTTTAATCTAAAATGCGTTGCAAATTATTTTGATAGGTTTAGGCATAGTTTTTGTGCCCGAAAAGGTGCCAAAGTTGAGGGTCCGTAAGAGACCGTAAAAGTCCTAAAATTGACACTTCACTGTCATCTTGGGACCTCTTCAAAATCCTGTCCCGATCCACAGGTTGCGAAGCAGAAGCACTGCACTAGAGCGGCCATTCTCGGGCACCGGTACAATGGGGAGGTCTTCCAGAGCCGGGGCACCTCCTTCTCCAGCCATCTTCTGCCCGGGCAGATGCTGCTGCCACACGTCTTGAACACCCATGGCAATGGGTGGTTTCTGGACTTCAAGGCCACGTTCACACCGGTCTTGAAGAGCTGCTTCCTCACCCGGCTGGTTGTGATGATCAGGGAAGAGGGGGGGCGGGGGACGGGGGGACGTTGGACTTAGTGCTTTGTGTTCTTACTGCTTACTGTTCTGTGTGTTTAGACAGTGAAGAGAAACAGAGGAGGAGGCGTAGGATTATGAGGGGATTATGTGTGTGTGAGCGTGAGTGTGAGTGTGTGTGCGTTTCTGCATGAGGAAGCTATGTATTTATGGCTATATACTGTAGTGCACACTAGGTGTTTTCAGGATTCAATATTGTCCATAGCGCGTGTGTGTGTGTGTGTGTGTGTGTGTGCGACTGTGCGTGTGTGCGTGCGTGTGTGTGTGTGTGTGTGTGCGTGCGTGCCCCTGGCAGCTGCGTGCCTTGCTCAGAGTAGTCTTGGCATCGGTTCTTCACTGTAACTGCTCCCACATGTTGGCACAGCCTGGCACAGCAGGGCACGCTTCTAAGGTGCCAGGGGTCTGTGTGTGTGTTTGTGTGAGCGCAAGCATGCATGTGTGTGTCTGCGCGTGCGTGTGTGTGCGCGTGTACGTGTGCTTCTGTATCCATGCGTGCGTGCATATACGTGTACAGTATGGCTGTGCCAAGGGGCTGGGTGGGCCTATGCCACATGGTGGTGTGGGCGGAGGGGGAACAGCCTCCTCCACTAGCCTCCTGACCGCAGACAAATTACTCACTCCTCAAAGGGGAGAGTGAGCCTCGCACACGCGACAAGAAGGAAGTCGGGGAAGGGAGCTTCTACACTCCTTATCGGAGAGCGCTGATTTGCATATTACAAATAATCCATGCTTAAGTCCGCGCATTTACTCGTGTTTCCGCCATCGCAGTGGCATTCTGCAGCCGATGAGACGTCACTCAGGATTTACCAACTGGCTAGGCCTGGCACAATGTGGGTGGGCACAGATGTGAGCTTGTACATCGGCTATTTTAAAATAGCGAACATTTAAATATTTATAGGGACATAATACAGTCATATGTCATGGAAGTGGACTTCCCAAGCAATATGGAGACGTTTTAATTTAAAAAATCGCTTCATAATTGACTAAACTATGATCAAATCAAACTGTGGTGTCTTTCTTTGCATCCTAGATAGCCGCGCATCGCTGCGCCGCACCTCTCCGCACCTCTCCGCACCTCTCCGCACCAGACGCACCTCTCCGCAAATGTTTTAGTTATTTTTGCGTGGGCACAAAAACGAAATGGGTGGGACTAGGCCTAGTCAGGCCCACCAGTGTGGCTACGCCGCTGGTGAGGACACTCGCTTGCTGTTTCTTTGGAGGCGCATGCAGTGTCATGAGACAGGAAATAAAGAGGGCCCTTTGATACCAGTAGCGAAATCGACTGTGCAATACAGCGACGGTGCAATGACTGACCTCTGGCTTATGATAACGAGCAAGAGTCTAAAAGCACTATTAGCAGCCCTCCGAGGACATGCAGCTCCTTAGGGAAGTGGTTCTCAAACTTTGACATTTTGAAGGTCTCCCCTTAACTTTGACAGGGTATAAATGGAACCAAATGGACCCTGTACACCAGGGTTCCCCAATTAGTTTTCCCCAAGGGCCGAATAATGTCTAGGGTACCAAGCCGAGGGCCACAACATTGCAGGGGGCGACGGCGGCGTTCCCGCTACTCCAGCGACAGTTCAGATATCGTCGTTGTCGGGTGAAAATCTTGTATGTCCAAAACCGTTTGTTTTGCAATTTTGTCATTTTAAAAATTATTTCAACTAGTGAAAACAGCTGTGCGAGGCGTTGTGTGCTTGTAGATCTGCTGTTTTCACTACTTTTGTGCGACGTCTTTGTATGATTTGCGAAAGAACGTACAAATTTGGAGATACGAGATTTCCACCCAACAACGATGATATACTAGTGTTGTTGCTGCTCTTATATCACCATTATTACTGGGATTGGTGGGGGCCAGACAGTAGCCGCCCGCGGGCCGCCAATTGGGGAACCCTGCTGTACACTGTCAAAGTTACAGACTTGGAAGGGTCAATTTAGACCCCCATAAAGGACCCTGAAATCGACTTTGAGCCTTAGGGTTCATCCTGAAATGTACCAATTAGTTTAGATGAGGGTGGTGCCAAAGGAAAGTCCATGGGCCACACAAATAGTTAGGGTTCATCTTCCAGAAATGTCATGGCAATCAAAACCAGCTCATATCCACAAGTCATTGTTCAAGAATCAAGGTTGTCGCTATACCTATTCCTAAAAACTGACGATGTCCATTCGTGACCAACAGTACGACTTTAAGACTTACTTATAACAGGTTTAGGGTCAACAATTTAGTTCTATGACTTCCGAGATATGAGCTATGTTTGTTTTGGCTAGACCGAAGATACTTAATACCATAAATTACACAGGCCTTATCTTAAGGGTTTCTGTTTTGAATGTACAGAATGTACAGTAGTCAGGGACATGCTGGCCATTGGGAAAAGCGGGACAATTCCCGAACGGCCTGTTCATTCCCGGCCTGGGCCATTAGGAAAAGAAATTAAATAAAATGTCGGCCTTCGTTCCATTTTGGGGGCTGGGGCGGCCAACAAAGTAAATTGTCACTGTCGGGCAGAAACCTCGTATCTCCAAGTTTCAAATGTATAAATTTTTTCGCAAAGCAAAGCCCTGCTTCACCATACAAGGCCGTCGCACAAAAGTAGTGAAAACAGCAGATCTACAAGCACACAACGCCTCGCGGTGCGAGGACATACAAGGTTTCCACCCGACAATGACGAAATATACCGGTAACTCATGTACAGTAATTGGCCCACGGGCTTGTCACTTGTCATGATCTGAAATGGCAAATCTTTGAGTAGCAGCAGCGCTATAGAGAGAGATCTCTCTCTATAGCGCGCAATGAGGGCCTCTCCAACTCTTTTTCCCGGGCTGAATCAGGGGCCCAGCATGTCCCTGACAGTAGTAAAACAATTGTAAAAGAAAACCCCATACGTTGTTGAACAGAGTCCTTCAGGGCTCTATAGTAGTAACGCTTCTGTTTTCACTGTACAAATATCTTGGCCGAAAAATAGCTGATCAACAAGCTCACAGTCACAACAGCTTTGATTTGTAGAGGGGTGTGTTTTATTCATTTATATACATTTGGCGATCAACTCCTACCACTCTGACGCCCACCCGGGTAGACCATCCATGAGTAGGAGAATAAAAGGTGGAGTGAACCTCTCTGTGGACAGAAGAGAAGAAAGAGTGATTCGGGGAGGAAAACAATAAGTTCAAAGGCAACTTTATCACCAGCGTGTCACCTAGCCTCTATGTCATGCCTGCCTGTTGCCACCTCTAGCTCTGTGCGTGTGCGTGCGCGTGTGTGCGTGTGTGCGTGTGTGTGTGTGTGTGTGTGTGTGTGTGTGAGAGAGAGATAGCATAGCCCGTTCTGTGTTATTCATTTCACGTTCTCTGTTGGCTCAAAGAAAACGTTTCATCTGTAATCATCCCTTCATCTTCTACGCTTGAGACCGTGTGTGTGTGTGTGTGTGTGTATGTGTGTGTGTGTGTGTGTGTGTGTGTGTGTGTGTGTGTGTCTGTCTCTCTGTCCGTCTGTCTGTCTGTCTGTCTATGTGTATGTTTGTGAGTGTGTGCCTGTGCGAGTGTGTGTGCCTGTTTGTGTCTGTCTGTGTGTGTCTGTCTGTGGGTATGTGTGTGTGTGTGTGTGTGTCTGTGTGTGTACATACAGAGAGGCGGTTGTGTATGTACAGTATGTATAAGTTGGTGTGGGTGTGTGCTTGTGTATGCATGTGAAATTGTGGTGTGTGTGTGTGTGTGTGTGTGTGTGTGTGTGTGTATGTGTGTGTGTGTGTGTGTGTGTGTGTGTGTGTGTGTGTGTGTGTGTGTGTGTGTGTGTGTGTGTGTGTGTGTGTGTGTGTGTTTCATTGTGGGCACGTTTGTCATCATGTTCTGTATATCTGGCATATGTGTGTGTGTGTCTGTGCGTGTGTGTGTGTGTGTGCGCGCACGCGTGCATGTGTGTATACACATAACACGCATGCCCGTGCTCTTGAGCACAATGTGCGTTCACCCACCATGCGCACACATCAGAGGGAGCAAACCGTGGCTATGGAACTCATCTCTCAGCGTGTGTGTGTGCGTCCACGTGTGTGAGTGCATGTATGTGTGTGTGTGTGTGTGTGTGTGTTTGTGTTTTGCGTGCCGATGGCTCTCCGGTCTTTCATCTCATCATAACACTCGTCACTCTGTCCTCCATCCATTGCTCCGTCCCACAGTTCACTCAATACCGGGGGGGGGGGGGGGGGGGGGGGGGCTGGTTTTGTTAACCATGATAGGATCTCTCTGTCCACGGGATTCTGTCAGTCACACTCACACACATGCACGCACGCACACACACAAAGTTATCATCTCTGTCAGGTGGAAACCTTGTACGTCCAAAACCGTTTCTTTTTGTATTCTCGTTTCAAAGACGTTTTAAAAGCAGTGAAAATAGGCAACGCGGCTATTTTCATCGTTTTCGCGCGACATAGTATAGGACGAAGTAAGTATAGGGCCTTAACATAAAGTTGAAAGAGATACGAGGTTTCCGCCCAACACAAAAGATATGTACTGTATACACACGTATTCGTGAGCTTACGTGGAACGCCGTCACGTTCAATTACACACACCTGTGCATACACTGCACAGCATACTTCACAGAGTACAGTAAATCCGGAGTCATTTTTACAGACTTTCTGAGAGTGTAAAAACTGACTCAACGTTAAATGAACAGTTACGGGTACACTGTTAGTCTCTCAAATCGGGATGTCCTTTATTGGCGTTTTGTCCGATATCCCATTTTACAGATACTGTCCAACCCAATCAACCGATGCCGATATGAGAGCTTCTTTTTCTTTCTTTTTTTACCAAAATTGTGAGGTAACAACATCACCTAATTATCTATATATTATCTTATCCACAACTTTCCAACATCCCATCGTGCATTGCGCAGAAGGCGAGCGGCATTTCCGGCGTCGCAGCCGAGAGTGATCTACAAGCTCACAACGGTTGCATCTGCGACGCGACGTGAGCTTGTATGTCTGCTGTTAACCGGAAGTGTCCCGTAGATAATGCTACAGTAAAGTCTTGTGGATATATTTAACACATGACACATAACACATGCCTCATTTTATTATAAAATGAGGCATAATGTGTTGATTCCACATCAGAAAACCGATACAGATATTTTACAATATTACATTTTTACTTTTATATTAGCCTACTGTATACGTATATCAGGGGGCCGATATAATCGGACATCTCTACTCTACTAGGACTCTCGTAAGATAATTTAACACATTTGTACTGTGTAGTTCATACAAATAAGCGCGCGCACACACACACACACACGTACACACCCACTAAATGTGAGCATGTTGTTTTCACGAGGTATTCTCTGTGGGAGGCATACAGTAGTCCCTACATATTACACCCTTCCTCTTCCTAGCGCACGCACACGCACACGCACACACACACACACACACACACACACACACACACACACACACACACACACACACACACACACGCACACACACACACAGTTTCCATGGTGACGGATGGGCAGCCATGCAGAATGAGTGCGTACTCCCTTGGGGCATCTCCTTTGTCCATCTTTCTATCACTCTCTTTTAGTGATGACAAGATCTCTCTCTCTCTCCCACTCTCCCTCTCTCTCTCTCTATCCATCTCCCCCCCCCCCCCCTCCCTCCCTCCACCACCCCCTCTCTTGTTATTATGCATAATGCATGTGGCTCAATTCATAAGCTAAAATTTCATCAATCCAAACTCCACACACTGGAAAACAACAGACAGCGCTCTGTTCCCCCAAAGTACAGTAATACAGGGGTGTCGCACCGAATCCTGTGCCCTGGTGTGCTTTAGCTATTGAAAAATAGCAGATCTACAAGCTCACAGCGCGGCACCGAGTGCCGCGCTGCGAGCTTGTAGATCTGCTATTTTTGAAAGATCGTGAAAATCTGTGCCAGTCTTTGAATAATTAAAATCCTTGAAAAACCTATGTTTTTATGTCAGTGGTGCTCAAACTTTTTCACGTCAAGGACCCCCAAAATGATATGTATTTGGCCATGGACCCCCATCTCAAAAAATGTAGTTCCAGGGACCCACCCAGAAGCAAAATTTGAGTTACAAATGTTCGCTTAAAAAATACATATGTTCAAAGATTTGCACACATTTTCACAACTTTTCAAAAATAGCAGATCTGCAAGCTCGCCTCGTGCCGCGCTATGAGCTTGTACGTATATCTGCTATTTTTCAATAGAATTAAGGCCCCTCCACCTTTGGTCATAGTAACAGTCCCACAATAGTCCCACTTTCCCCCCCCTTTGTGACGCCCCTGACACAGTATTTATCTCCTGCCTCTGGAAAGCAGACTGAAATGCAGCGCAGTGTGTTGTTACAGATGCAGTTTCACAACGGAACCCGAGTCACCCGTCCGCTTAGTGTGTGTGTGTGTGTGTGTGTGTGTGTGTGTGTGTGTGTGTGTGTGCGTGTGCGCGTGCGCGTGTGTGTGTGCGTGTGTAGTTTTCGTTTTTTTGATAAGACTTGTCCCGCAACCTCGCCCTCAATTCACTCAGTTCAGCTTGAGGTACTTTGAATGGCGTTTCTCTCTCGTTGCGACAGGAATGAGAGTGCGAGACGGACAGACACACATGGGGGTGGAGGGGGGGAGAGAGAGAGAGAGAGAGAGAGAGAGAGAGGTAGGGAACAGATGGGGTGTAAATGGTGAGAGATTGTGAAAAGAGGACTTGCGTCTTGTTTGTGTTTCATTCCAGGATGCGATTCCCTCTGCTGCCCGTGAGTCAGAGGCGTCAATTGGGTATGGCAAGCTATGGCAGCTGCCATACCTTGGCCTACAGGGGGAAATAACAAAATGTACTTTTCATCGTGCCTGTTGCTAAGGTATGGCAACATGACTGGTGTCTTGCGCGCGGGCAAGACACCAGTCATGTTGCCATACCTTAGCTTTTGCCGAACTGACGCCACTGCCGTGAGTCACTAGTGGCGTGCATGTTGAGGCGTTTTAGACGGCGTGTAGAAATACTTCAGCCAACAGTCACGACGACGACGACACCGACCTCAGATGTAAAAAAAAGGCGCGCATTTTCAACAAAAATGTTTCTTCGTACAACAAAATCCAAACAACAACCTTACTTACGAACTTGATTCATGGTGTTTGAAATTGGCCGATGAGGCTTACCGGTATTATCATGAATCTCTGTGTCTGTCTGTCTGCCTGTGCGGGCATATCAAGCCGAGAGTTGATCCAGAGGCTTTGATTGATTGATTGATTGAAGAATTTATTAGAAGTTTTCATAGGAAAAGGTACTTTTCATGAATTTCATGAAAATTTCATTTCAATTTCATGAATTTCGTAAAAGACACAATGAAAAAATAAATGGTATTTAGAACTTAAAAGGTCAGGGGTAGGTAAGGTTAGGCTAAGTTTACTGTTGCCAGTTTCGAGTAGCAGCCACCTGTAAGTGGCTTTTCAGAGGCTGTTTTAAAGGAAGGTAGGGATTTACACTCCTTTAAGGCCTTCAGTAGGGCGCTCCACATCTTAGCGGTACAGCAGGAGAATGAATTCGACCCTTTGTTTGAGCCGAATCTGGGTTGAACTTGATCTGTGGAGCTGCCTCTGGTGATGTAATTGTGGACGTTTTGGAAGTATTTTGTCAGGTACACATGGGTATCTTAGTGATGTGGTGTATGCCGTACTCTGACTGTCATCTACTGTGAGCCACCCCACACTTGAAAAGTGATTAGCGGTAAGGTGAGCCCGGCGAGTTGGAATTCAGTCAGACCAACGGTTTCTGAGAACCGGAAAATCACGCATATCTGTGTCTGATTGTCTGCAGAGGACATACTGTCTGTGTATGCGTGAGATGCAGGCACCGGCTTTTGGCCAACGCGACCGAACGCGTACTCTGACAATGGGTATTTCATAAACAGGTGGGACATGTATTTCCAAATTGCATAGTTTTCCGAGTAGGCCGATGCCCGCGGGTAGTGCACTGAATACTCTAACGGGTACAGCAAGAGCAAGTACACTCTGACAACAGCTACAAACACCCCAGGGGGTGTTGCGGGCCCCAGATGACAATTGAAGGACTTTTAAGATCTTAATACCTAAAAAAAGACCATTACTGCATCAAAAGTAATCGACAAACTATACTATAAAATTGTGAAAATAGCTCACCCCCTTGTAGATTGTCAATTTTCACATTATTTATCTGTGGAAGCGAGTCAAACAAAATCGAATGCCACAACTCCTGCAATTCCAAGCAGAGGCTACATAAACAGGACACAATAAGAGCCTGAACTCTCAAACTCATTAGCTGTCCATTGCAAAAGAAGCTGAGACGAGCCCACTGCATCTCACTGGTCATCCAGACGATGGGATCGGGTCAGGCTGCCCCTCAGAGGGGAGTGTTGCAAGGTTTTCATTTCTAAATGGGAGCGCTTTGACGCAATCAGGTGAAATGTTGAGAAAATAATGTGCGACCGGCCAAAGCCTCAGGAATCCATTGCTCTAATGCCCAGTGACTCTTACCCCATTCACCCAGGATAGCCCATAAATTAAATCAAAGTACCACTCTTCTTTTCTGACCTTGCATTCACGTGTGTGTGTGTGTGTGTGTGTGTGTGTGTGCATGCATGCGTGGCGTGTACGTGTACGCGTGTGTGTGTGTGTGTGTGTGTGTGTGTGTGTGTGTGTGTGTGTGTGTGTGTGTGTGAGAGAGAGAGAGAGAGAGAGAGAGAGAGAGAGAGAGAGAGAGAGAGAGAGAGAGAGAGAGAGAGAGAGAGTGCGCGTCCTTTGGCATGTGGAACATGTTGCTCTGCTGTTTTACAAGCAGGGTGTTAAGCTGTCCGTCAAATGCCAGGAAAATGCCTGGATCCCCTTCCCTATCTCTCTCTCACACACACACACGCGCACGCACGCACGCACGCACGCAAGAACACGCACACGCACACGTACAAGGCATTGCACACACATTAAAGACAGACCTACACACATACATATCGTCGCTGTCAGGTGGAAACCTTGTATGTCCAAAACCGTTCGTTTTGCATTTATCATTTAAAAAAATGATTTAAACTAGTGAAAACAGCCGATCTACAAGCACACAACGCCTCGCGGTGCGAGGCGTTGTGTGCTTGTAGATCTGCTGTTTTCACTACTTTTGTGCGACAGCCTTGTACGATGAAGCAGGGCTTTGCTTTGCGGAAAAACGCCACATTTGAATCTTGGAGATACAAGGTTTCCACCCGACAACGCCGATATATCTTACCATATACACAACCATGTACAGTAGGTATACACACACACACACGCACGCATACACGCTCGCGTTCAAAGCCATTGCCTACACACGCATACACAGCGATCCCACACGGTGAACCACACAGCCACCGTGGCCATTCCCGGGGCCAGGCTCTTAAACACGTCGAAAGTGGCCGAGCTCCTCTCTCTTTACGTCTCTGCTTTCAGCGTCTCTCCCATCCGCGCGTCCATCAGTCATCTCGCACGCGCAGGGGCGTCGCACCAAATCCTGGGCCCTGGGTACAAGGGTTCACTGCGGCCCCCCCCCCCCCCATGAATGTTCTTCCCATTTTAAACTGGGAACGCATTATTACATTATTTTGTGCATTAATTATTGAAAAATAGCAGATATACAAGCTCACAGCGCGGCACCGAGTGCCGCGCTGCGAGCTTGTAGATCTGCTATGTTTGAAAAATAGTGAAAATTTGTCTTTGAAATATTTCAAAAGCTTCTAAGGTTTTTTTGGAAAAAAAAATATGTATGTCTGTGGTGCTCAAACTTTTTCATGTGAAGGACCCCCAAAATGATATGTATTTGGCCATGGACACACATCTCAAAATATTTAGTTCCAGTGACCCCCCCCCCCCCCCAGAAGCAAAATTTGGGTTACAAATGTTCGCTTAAAAATACATATATTAAAAGATTTGCACACATTTTCACGACTTTTCAAGGTCTACAAGCTCGCAGCGCCGCACTCGGTGCCACGCTGTGAGCTTGTACATCTGCTATTTTTCAATAGCTAAAGTATAAAATAATTAAGGCCCCTCCTCCACCTTGGGCCCTGGTAACTCAGTCCCACTTTCCTTCCCCTTGTGACGCCCCTGCACATGCAGCCGGCCTCTGTCCCTAAATATCCTCCTCTGCTTGGATACAGGGCAGAGTAATAAGGATCTCGCTGCTGCTGACCAGATTAAACTGCGATACGGCGGGCGGGGGCCGCCTCGTCGGCGCACTTAGCACCTGAGATTGCCTTACTTCGGGATAGATGCATGCAGGCCCGGCCCCTGCAAACATAAAATACAGCTCGTAGAAGATATAAGGGTGGCTCCATTACCACAGCTGTTTGCAGTCAGAAAACGAGTGTGGGAGCAAAAGGTTCGACCGGGGTTATACGAGTATGGGGGGGGGGGGGGGTCGGGGGGCAAGAGGAAGGAGAGAAAGAAAGAGGGAAAGAAAGAGAGAGGGAGAACAGGGAGAGAGAGAGAGAGGGAGAGAGCAGGCACGTGCACACGTAGACATGAAAGGGGGCTTGAGCCCCTGCCCTTTTATCCGTCTGTAAAAAGTGCTCTCTCCAGACCATGAATGCAGTTTTTACTATGGTGAAAGAAATGCAAATGCCCCTCTTTCCATGCCATACCTGAAGGCAGCGTTCAAGAGAATTGCCTTGTTCAAACTCTCCTGAACTTGAATGCAGCGTCTTATGTTGAAAGAATTGCCCTCTCTGTGTAGAAATCCATGCCGTTACGCCACATCTCCAGTATTGCCTTTTTTATGCTTAGTTCAGTGTGGCATCAAGTACTGAAAATAGCCGACCTCCAAGCTCACAACGCGTCGCAGCGTGACGCGTTGTGGAGGTCGGCTATTTTCAATATTTTCATCAAAAGGCCCTTTGGAAATTTCAGCCCCTGCCTCTCTAACATTCCCTGCACGTCCCTGGGAGAGAGAGAGAGAGAGAGAGAGAGAGAGAGAGAGGAGAGGGGAGAGAACATACCTGGGGAGAGGCAGCGTAGAACGCTTTTGGACACGCTATAAAAGCGGAGAGACAAAAGGCACGGAGCTGAAAGGCACAGAGGCAGCGCAGGGGCCTCGGCGGAGAGGGGAGAAACATCAATACGGAGTGCGTTTAAAGACATACGAGTGAAAGAGCGAACTGAAAGAGATGTACAGTGAGAATAACAGTGGGAATAACCATGTGGGAGAGAGAGAGAGAGAGACAAAAGAGGTAAAAGCAGGGGCGTCACAAGGGGGGGGGGGGGGGGGGGGGGGAGTGGGACTGAGTTACTAGGGCCCAAGGTGGAGGGGCCTTCAATAGCAGATAGACAAGCTCACAGCGCGGCACCGAGTGCCACGCTGCGAGCTTGTAGAGCTGCTATTTTTGAAAAGTATTTTCTTAAGTTGTAACTCAAATTGTGCTGCTGGGGGGGGGGGGGGGGGGGGGGGCGAGGGGGGGTCCCTGGAACTAAATATTTTGAGATGGGGGGGTCCGTGGCCAAATATATTTTGGTGGTCCTTCACATGGAAACATTTGAGCACCACTGACATATAGAAACATAGGTTTTTTTTTTTTTAAACTTCAAAGACTTAACAGATCTAGAAGCTCGCATCTGCTATTTTTCAATAGTTAAAGCACAAAAATAACGCAGTGAATCCTTGTACCCAGGGCCCAGAATTTGGTGCGACACCCCTGGGTAAAAGGAACGCTAGCAGCAGGCTGGGAGCAGAGGAGAGTTGGAGGGGAAAACACGGCCCTATCAATACAGTGCCAACGGCTTTTTTTTTTATTCCTCACGCCGACAGAAGGGCTTCTGTTCTCCGCCGATGTCGAGAGGAAATTGACGTCTCTTATCGTCCCACCTTTGCGTTCGTTCCCGTTACAAAGTAATCACAGCGAGACGGGGCGGACGACACAAGGGCTGCGCGGGTCCACCGCTGGGTCTGTGTTGTGAAAATATTATGTGGGCTGACAGAATTAAAGCAAGGAAGAAAGGAAGAGAGAAAGGAAGAGAGAAAGAAAGAAAGAAAGAAAGAAAGAAAGAAAGAAAGAGCTTTAAAAGCACTTTGATTTAACCGCTGAGAAATATGCGCTGGTCATTGTTTACAAAAATGGAAAACACTCAATTTAAATGAGACAAAAGAAAACGAACCAACCCCAAAATACCCCTATTAAACATGCACTGAGAAGCATTCAAGGCCCAGAACTACTGTAACCAATGTCTATAATGGTAAAGAGAAGGGGTGGGCAATTATCTTTTCCATGCGGCCACATGAACAACAGAAAATATTGTGGAGGGCCGGGCCAAAAGGCAGTGCTCCCCGCAAGATGTGCTCCCCGCAAACTAAAGACACGCACGGCTTTACCTCCGGCTTCAGTAAATAAATACTAGTTAGCAGTCCAATTTTTGTTGAAAACCCGGCATTCTGCATCGACTTTTCTTTTTCTTTTGCCACTTTAGCAATTTTTGATGGGTAAGGTAAGGCAGGTCGTCTTGACATGTGACCAGTCTGACCACCTGCTTGTTATTGACACAACGATCCAATGATCACACACACGCGCTGATGTACGCATCGCGTCCATATCTGCGTGAATAAAAAACTTAAAAATAAAAGAAATGCAGCTTTAGTCGATGAATTTGCCATTAACCCTACAAGGGCCGGTCAGAGTGAACCAAAGGGCCACATTCGGCCCCCGGGCCGCACAATGCGCAGGTCTGGTAAAGAGTAAAGAAAAACCCTGACAAATAAGAAAGAAGGAAAGAAGGAAGGCAAGAAAGAATGGATGGACGGACGGACGGACGGACGGACGGACGGACGGACGGAAATAAAGCAAGGAATGACAAAACGAAAGAAGGAAAAGAAGGAAAAGAAGTAACGAAAGAAAGTCTTTCATACGTGTCATGATAAATTATATGGAGCCCTTTTATATCGGCAAATAACATTCTCATTGTCCTCCTTACTCAGTACAGCAAAGCCCGGGTCATACTTAGTTTCTGCCCGGGTGTCACACACCAAAAATAGCAGATCTACAAACTGACAACGTGTTGTGCACCTGGACAAACATCCACTCCCTGATTCAAGGCTGTGGCGCCAAACTGTGGCCACAACCTTGAGCAGTGTCCTCATCGCTAAGACTCTCTGGGTCGCACGCCGTCTACTGATGGACGGTGGCCACGCCGTGAACAGTTGTGGGCCTGCGTGGCTGCTCGCGCGGTACGTGTGTTCTTTCCCTCCCTCGCACCGTACGACCCCGCCGGACGGCTGCCAATCAGAGCAAAGTCATTAACCAATCGCAGCGTGGCATTTTTCTCGTCACCGCGGGAGCTAACGATAATAATAATCCGGGGGATCTCCCTGATGACACGTTTATTTCATTTAAAAGGGACCAAATTAAAGTGTTTAAATGCAGAGCGGGACGTGGCGACGCTGGACGCACGGGGGCCTGCACGGGGGGGGCGGAGAACTGCTGTTCCCCCTCTGTCTCTGTCTGTCTCTCTCTCTTTCTCTCTGTCTCTCCCTCTGTCTCCTCTTTCTCTCTCTCTCCCTCTCCTTTCCCCCCCTCACTTTTACTCTTACGCTTTCCTCAATCTTTTATCAATAATTGATTCTTTCGTTCCCTTTCCTTCGTTTCTTAATCATTCTGTCTCTCGTCTTCTCTCTCTCCCTCCGTCCCTCGACCTCTCTCTCTCTCTCTCCCTCTCTCTCTCTCTCCCTCTCTCTCTCCCCCTCTCTCCCTCCCTTCCTGGAGCGTCTTCATTAACTGCGTGAGAGGGAACCAGAGACGCCGCACGCAATTAATGCAACATCACAGCACTGACGTTTATCACCCACGCACACCCACACACACACACGCGTGCACACACACACACGGGGGATTGCACATGCACACCGAGTGGCATAGACACAACAGTGCACTGCTCATTACTCCTGTGTAGGTCTGTTCTCCATGGTCTAGAGGATGTGATGGGGGCTCTGGGACCAAGCCCCCAGTCCTCTGACACACGTGCACGCATGCATGCACATGCACACACACAGGTACACACGGGCTCACAGAAAGCAAGTCTGTACGCACACATTCGGGCACCCACACACACACAAACACACACCCATTTACGGACAGTACACACACACACACACACACACACACACACACACACACACACACACACACACACACACACACACACACACACACACACACACACACACACACACACACACACACACACACACACACACACACACGTACATGCACAGCAGCAGACAGACACACAGACAGACACGCACTATGGTTCACCTGATGCAGGGATCAGGTTGAGGGAAACCTCTGAAATATTAGTCTTTTATCTCAGAGAGAGACGCGCGCATGCGCACACGCACACGCACACACACACACACACACACACACACACACACACACACACACACACACACACACACACACACACACTCATATACAGTACGCCATACGTTCTCTGAGCTGACATCAATGGAGTCATATCTTGATTAGCCTGCTTAGGTGGTCCTGGGGAAATACACTCATATCTCCCTCTCTCTCTTTCTCCCTCTCGCTCTCTTTAACTCTGGGGTCCGTTTCTTTTCTCTCTGTTCCCCTCCTCCTCCTCCTCTCGCTCTCTCTCTCTGTGTCTCCCATCCACCTCCCCCCCACCCACATACGGTACACCCCCACCCCCTCTGTCTCTGAAGAATGTTATCTCCGGGGTGCAAACATTTCCAGATATCTTCACACACACATGCCCGACGGCATAGGACCTGGCGGTTGTCTCCCTGTCCGTCCCTCTCTCTAAAGGCGTCGTGCATATAGCACTGACCGTGCCCGCACATAGCCCATGGTCTCTTGTACAAACGGCTGGCCCCAGCGCGACGCCATTAACCCCGGTTTGTCAAAAGCTACGACCAGCGAGACACGCTAAAGGCCAGTAGGTGTGCGTTGTGGTCAGATTTCCAAAGCTAGCATTGGAAAGGCTGCAAGGAAATGGGGAAAAAATTCCAACATTTCTTTAGTAGTCAACCAATTTATAGAGAAAGTGTAGATATTCTCAGAGGTGGAAACAAAAGAAGTTAAACTGAAAGTAAGCGAACTGTCAGTGTTTGTACTATACTGTAATAGTAGGGCAGGAGAGAGGCTACTCCAGCACCCGAACGAAGTTTTTCTAAACCTGTTTTTTTAGGACCCTTATGGTGTCTAGTTATGATTTCTTCTTGTTGCCGTGCTCAACTGTCCCATGGGGTTAATTTTTTATGATTTCTTGCACCTACCCATTCACTTACTATACAGTAAAAAAAAAATCCCCTTTAAGTAACATGTGAGGGGTCTAACTAGGGGTTTTTCATGATTCTGAATCCATTGCAAGCATTTGTGTAGCATGAAAAACATTCCTTGTGCTAGAAACGGCCCCACAAAACTATGGTTTAGTGATAATAGTGATGAGTCATCACTTTTCACAGTTTTGTGGGGTCCATTTTTTGTGCAAATAAGTGCTTAAGTGCTTTGTTTTTATTCAAAATTAAAACAAAACAAGGTTTTTAATATCTTACTCACTGCATGCGCAATGTAGGCTATCTAGAATATATCGTCACTGTCGGGCAGAAACCTTGTACCTCCAAGTTTCAAATTTGTACTTTTCTCACCAAGTAAAGCCCTGCTTCATCGTACAAGGCTGTTGCACAAAAGTTGTGGAAACAGCCTATCTACAAGCACACAACCCCTGCTGTTTTCACTAGTTTAATTCATTTTTAAAATGATAAATACAAAACGAACGGTCTTGCACATACAAGGTTTCCACCCGACAATGACGATATGAAAGTTAATGTTTGAATTATATTACAGAAGAAAATTAACTTTTACACATAAAACACATTTTTTGAGAGCGACATAGTGTATATAAAGGACGGGTGCATGTCATGTAGTCTACATTCACCACCGTCATCAAACCAGGAAGAGGAGCACACACCATAAAACTGTCACACGGAACACCATCATCACCCGCTCTTATCTTCCTATAGTGTTTACCTTTCCTCGCCTTTGTGTCCATCAGCCATATAGATGACAATGACACACGGTTCGGATTGTGACGTGTGTGTGTGTGTGTGTGTGTGTGTGTGTGTGTGTGTGTGTGTGTGTGTGTGTGTGTGTGTGTGTGTGTGTGTGTGTGTGTGTGTGTGTGTGTGTGCCTCTTGGCCATGCGGCCTTGTTGAACTTATTACATAATAACCCTTGACTGACACACCGAGAGAACGTTTGCTGAGGAGTTTCCCGTCAGTTACGGTTACAGAGATAGTAAAAGAAGCACTAAATCAACTAATCGGAGCAGCATGCAAAACAGGAAGACCTTGTTTTTCGTTGGAAGATTGTTTGATATGGGCCCGTGACTGTGACAGAGAACAACTGTTTCTGTGTACAGGAGAGTTACACTGCGCGGTAAAAAGTGAATTAACTCGTCTTACATCTCGCCTTGATTTTAACAGGCGGTTTCGGTCAGCGGGCGCGTTGCCGGTGACTTGCCGTTTTCTTGTGATGTGCAGATGTCACTGCATCATCAGACTTGTATTGTGAAATATATAAAATTGCAAAATTGTGTTGACTAGGGCATTAAAGAAAAAGTCGACAAGTCGACTTCATTACACAAGTCGACTCCCACCAGAGAAAGTCAAAAGTCGAAGTTGAAAAAAATAATCCTTTGTATTTTTTTCTATCATTATTTTTGCTCCAAGTGTGCGTCTGTAGAGCATTCAAACAGTAGGATTGCTTATTGTCAAGGACGGAATGATGATTGATGATGATTACATTTGGTATACATGGTTCTATTGTGAAAATAGCAGATCTACACGCTCACAACGCCTCACGATGCGAGGCGTTGTGAGCATGTAGATCGGCTTTTTTCACAATGTCTGCATCTATATACTTGACAATTTGGACAATGTTTAATTTGTCATTTTAGGGGTATTAAAAAGTCCTTAAATTGTCACTTTAGAAATGTGAAGATACCCTCTATATACTTAAACTTTATGTTGGTTTGTTTACAGTTGAGTGAGAAAACAATGTTTCACATTAAGTTAATCATCTGGGGACCCCCCAAAATAATTGTGGGGTCGTGTGTGATGTGATGACGTCATCAAACGATAAAGTCGACTTCAACTACATTTTTTACTGAGTCGAGTCGACTTTCAAAAATCACAAGTCGTTAATGCCCTCGTGTTGACTGTGCCTCAGTCTCAACCAGTGTGGTGGTTCTCAACTCTACCAAGGATCCATGCATAGGTTCCCAAGGTTTTCATTCTAAAAGTCTATTCAGGGACAAACTTGAGAGAAGATATGAGAGGGACGATATGAAAATTACATGTCACGAAATTTGCGATTTACAATATTATCGCAATAATCAAAATGGGTCCGCGTCAATATGCAGACGGGCCAGTATGCCAACAAACTAAACCTAACCTTAACCCTAACCCTAACCTTAGTAAAACTATGCCTAAACCTAACCCTAACCCTAACCTCAGTAACCGTGACGCGGGTGATTAGCTAACCTGCCGACGCTGGTGAGTAGCTGACCTGCCAACAGGGGTGAGTAGGCCTAACTAACCTGCTGACGCTGGTGAGTTCCTACTCGGAACAACGGACCGACGGAACAATGAGCGGACCCCAATCAAAATATCCCCAACATCCATTATCCTGACAAAGAGATTTTGTAGAGAGTGATAAAAAGATTGTATCAAGTCATTTCAAATGTCATTTCCAGGTCCGTTTTACAAATTAAAGAGAGTTTTAGTGGTACCAGATATGCAACTAGGCAAATAAAAGGTGAATTGATGCATGACAAGAGGATCATTTCTCGATAAAGATGTGTTTTTTTTTATCATGATAAACGATAATAACGATTATCGTGCCATCCCTAGCTAGAATAGAGTAGCAACGACCCAATGACAAGAGGGTAGAACCAGTGGTGTTTGTGGTTACAAAAAAATGACACACGTTTGGAGCCACAAACATCGGCCACTGTGTTTCCTGCCGTCCCAATTAATTAAAAGAACAACTGTAAGGACAACAGATTTGATCATTGGAGCATAGCAGCAGTCGCATAACGGTACAACTGCGGTAATGTACGCGGCCCTGCTCCTTTACTGGCAACTGAATACATCCAATTACCGTTCAGCTTTATGGACGGTTAGTAAACTAGCTTGTAAGATTTCCTATGATTAATGCATGACTAAGCCAGAATGTTCTGTACGGGAGATGTTTAGGAGCTGGAGTGGGAGTTGAGGTGTGTTTGTGTGTCTATACGTGAGTGATGATAGGCGCTACAGTTCAATGGGAAGACTGGCAGCACCCGGGCTGATGGAGCACTGGGGTGGTGACAGACAGGAGACAGTGACACAAACGCGCGCGCGCGCGCACACACACACGCGCGCACACACAAACACATACACACACACACAAATGCATATTGTCGGGTGGAAACCTCGTACATCCAAATACTGTTCGTTTTGTATTTACCATTTTAAAAACGATTTACACAAGTGAAAACAGCCGATCTACAAGCACACAACGCCTCGCGGTGCGAGGCGCTGTGTGCTTGTAGATCTGCTATTTTCACTACTTTTGTGCGTTGAAGCGGGTCTTTACATCGCGACAAAATATGCACATTTGAAACTTGGGAGTTACGAGGTTTCTGCCCGACAGTGACGATATAGGCCTACAGACCTACTATATACAGTACAGAGCACAAACATGCATGCACAGTTGAGCGCGTGCGCACACTCTCACACAACGGATACAGGTAAATATACACAAACACAAGCAAATAGAAACAAGCACACGGCGTCGCTCCCGCACCCACTGACACACGCAGGCCTCCATCTCCGGAATATACGCTCTGTGTTTCTCTGTATGGTTGAGTGGCCTTCATTCAACACATAATGACTGTGTGTGTGTGCGCGCGTGTTTTCTTCTTTCGAAATGTCTTTACTCGCATAAAGTCCTCGCGTGCTCGACTGTCTGCATGGGAGGAGGGAGGAGGGAATGTGTTTCGAGATGTTGACAGACGCAGAGAGCTCACTGTTCCTCATTGTCACCAGAACTGATGAGGTGGGATGATCGGTGACTGGGGCCAAAAGCATCGCAGATGCGTTTCAGAAATGGGAGATCGAGTGAGAGAGAGAGAGAGAGAGCGCATTGGAGCTGTCATGGAGGGGTGTTGTTTTTTTTCCAACCAACATCACATTGAAAGCACAGGGCACTTGTGCACAACACGCACGCACGTGATCACACACCCGTAAACAAACACACACATGCACACACAACACGCACCCATGTACACATCACATGAACATCCACACACAGAGAAGTGTGCTGTACAAAAGTGTACATAAAAGTGAAAACAAGTTGCATTATTACTGTAGTTCAAGACCCGCCACGGTTGTTTGACTCCGAAGCAAGTTTTGGATGCTAACATCCAGAACCCTTAAAGCACTAGCATAACTGATTTGTTGTGATGGAACAACAAGCACCTTGGCTCACTGTGGAATGACGTTCTCCAGATGCTCCCAAGATTGTCGTTTCAAGCCCCACCAATAAGGTTGTCCTACTCTTGACTTCAACGCATGTTATGAAGGCTGATATCCAGACTTAAAGGCGCACTGACACGGCCCGAAATTATAATAGTATGATACAGTAGGTCACGTGGTCTCTCTGAAAACGCTCTGAAGCTCATGAAGTAAGTAGTCTAAGTACAGTCAATTAATTTGATTGGCTTATAATTGTGCATTCCCACAATGACATCATATTTTAAAATGACTTTTTAAAGTGACAGTACCCCTTTAGGTAACAGTACCCCTTTAAACACTACTACTGATGCTACTAATATTTATAGGAGACAGCTGCAAAAAATGCTTGCCAACTGAAAAAAATGGCGAAGTGAGTTTCAGTTGAAGTTGTAAATAGTTGTGAGTTTCAGTGTATTGATAAGATTTTGCTCTTTCATGTAAATGTCAACACAATCAGCAGGAAATTCTGCAGGGAATTGAACCACATCCCAGTACACCAGGAATACCAATCATACATCACATAACTTCATCTCTCTGCTGTCGGGCCGAAACCTCCTATAACTCCAAAATGTAAATTTTCTGGAAAATGAGCTCAAGTGGAGTTAGGAGGTTTTGACCGAAGGGCTTTTTCCTACTTTTCATTGGTTCAATATTATTTTAACCAACACACAGACGTAAAGGGTGTTCAATAGCACATATTTATGAAAAAAGAGAGGGCCAGTCGGGTGGAGTTAGCTGGTTTGGCAGAAAGTGTGGAGTTAGGAGGATTTGTCCCAAGCACTTTTTACTACTTTCCATTGGTTCAATATTATTTTAACCAACACTCAGATGTAAAGGGTGTTCAATAGCCGTGATTTATGCCAAAAAATCAAAAACCTCAAAAATGGAGTTAAGAGGTTTTGGCCAGACAGTGACGATATACCTGTATAACATAACTATAATCTTCCTCCAATCTAAATTCCTTGACCCTTTATGCAGACATCCCACCTCTCCCGGAACTTCCGGGAGTCTCCCGGGAATTAGCGCCCGGCGCCCGCTCCCGGACACCCGCGATCTCCTGCAAATGCCGACCATATGGATATGGTGTAGTTATTGCTCAGTGCTTAGATCCGGTCTAGAGCCGGCCTACACTGGCTCGGTAATTTGCACACATCAACACATTCAGGCACACAGACCGGATCTGCAACCTGCAATGCCCCTTTTACCTCCTCTTGTTTAGTCCTCATTTGTCACTGAACTGTCAATCTGGCTAAATGCAGTGATGTTACTACGTTTTCAATGTAATGGGTCCTGGGACCCACAGGTGGTCATTCAAATGGGTCCCAGAAAAGTTTTATGAGTCCTCAATACAATGTTTTCGAGCGCTGTGAGCTTGTAGATCGGCTATTTTCAAAATGTTTGCCTATTTCTTATATTTATTTTACAATTTGGCAAATGTTTGAACTTAGAACTATTAAAACTACTAAAACATGTGCCCCTAATGAATTTGGGCGCGCAAAATGGCGTCGGACGTCGGTGGAATCAAAACATTGACGTTTCTATCGCCTGTTTAAGACTTTCTACGTGGATTTTATTTGTGTTAATGTAGGGTAAAGTAGGATGCTTTCACCCATGAACAATGGTGGTGTTTAACATGGACTCCAATGGAGGCGCGTCCCCAGGACCCCAGGACCATGACATGAATGAGTCCCTGGGCGACTTGAATGAGTTTTTGATGCGGGATGCGCACGTAATGACATTCGCTGTGGGAAGGGTGGGACGTGTCTACTGGTGACGGCAGCCTGATCTTAGAAGTGCCAGGAGAGAAATAATCTCGGTATACGGTTGGTTTTAATCTTCTTTATTTAGATCAGGGGTTTTCAAAGTGGGTGACGGGGCACCCTGGGGTGCCGTGAAGGCAGTCCAGGGGTGCCGCGAGATAATTTGATAATATTTGGAATTTGTTTGGACACTGTCGGGCAGAAACCTTGTATCTCCAAGTTTCAAATGTGCACATATTTTGGTAAAGCAAAGCCCTGCTTCATCATACAAGACTGTCGAACAAAACTAGTGAAAACAGCCGATCTACAAGCACACAACACCTCAGGATGTCACAAATATTCTTTGTGACACTTTTATAGGGTAGAAATACAGACAAATGATATTTTTGCCCGCAGCTTCCTCAAGCTCTGACGGCTGCACCCACGACCCGGCCAGGCGGAGATTCGCGCTCTGCGGAGTACACCCTTTAGTTGCTTGCGCCAGCAGAGGGCGCAAGTACTGCGTTCGGCTGCGTATGTATGTCGGTGTGTCCTTCTTAGTTTAAGCCCGTAGCCCAATGAGGGACCAGCATTTCTGGCAACGTCGTCATTAACAGCCAATGAGGGACCAGCATTCCTGGTGATGCCAGTGGTGAGCGCACGTGCGCTCTTCTGGTGCACAAGTAGGCCATACATGGCCTACTTGTGCACATGGCGCAAGTTGGCACCTCGACAGAGTGCAGTTCTAGTTCTATGTCACACACACACGTACACATACTGTACCCTGGCATGCAAGAGTGTGTGTACGCACGCACGCACGCACGCACACATGCACAGTAGTTATTGGCATTCATACTGACATTGAACCTCTCTTTCACTCTCTCTCTCTCTCTCACACACACACACACACACACACACACACACACACACACACACACACACACACACACACACACACACACACACACACACACACACACACACACACACACACACACACACACACACACACACACACACACACTTCCCCACAGACAGGGGATATCATGAATTCTAGGCCTACAGTGCCGAGGCGTTCAGTAATTGAAAACAGGGCTTTATAATGTGAGAGAATGACAGCGCTGAAAGATTATGTGAACTCAAACATTAACACAATTAAGTGTGTGAGCACTGGAGTATGTCGCAGCATTAGACAGTGTCTTAATGGTCCCTCAGCACAAAGACAGACGCGCACTTGTGCGTGCGAGTGTGTGCGCTCGTCGCACGCACTCACGCGTGTGGGATTGTGTATGTGGTATCGCATGTGATTGTGTCAGTTTGTATTTGTGTGCGTGGGTGGTGTGCGCGTGTGTGTGCGTGCGAGGGAGGTGTTTGTGTGTGCGTGCGTGCGTGTGTGTCTGTACATATCTTTCTGTGTGTCAGTGTTTGTAAGGTGTACGTACAGTATGTGTCCATCTGCATGCACGTGGACATTTAAGTGTAACACATGCGTCACCGCAGAGCCACAATAAAGGTGCAAAACCAACAATTACACTGCAAAAGTAATAAGCGTGATAGCTTAAATGTTAGTAGTCAGCGGATGTCGCAACAACATGATACAATACCACCATAATGTCGTTATCAGCTTTTATTACAAAACTCCATCCAGCTCCCGGGAACAGGGAAACAAGAGAGGGCATGCACCAATGACAAATACAGTAAATCTTTTTACAGCGGTGATATAGCCGTTAACCATTTAAGGACGGCCTGCAACGGAAGTTATCTACTTGCTCAACTTCCTTATAGTGACTAGAGTTCTCAACAGGCCTGAATGAAATGAAGGCCTGGCCCTAACTGGACCCTAACTGGGCCGGCCCAGCCCGACTAATTAGTATACATTTTAGGCCCTGCCAGCCCCGAAAACGTCGGGTCGGGTCTTTTTTCATTGATCCCGAGGCCCTACCCGGCCCGACTAATTAGCATACGTTTTAGGAACCTAATCTACCCTAAAATGTCGGGTCGGGTATGGTTGGGTTCGGGCAGAATTTGAGAACTCTAATAGTGACGCAGTTCCTAGTGAAACGGTCCAGAAAGGAGGGACATACATTAAGTAGCGCTGGAGTGAATGTAATTTGACGGTCAAAAAGTAGGCAGGCCATAACTCATTGAAGACATTATTATGTAAAGACGGGGCGAGACTGACAAGGCAGCGGCTACGGAAACAAATTTGTGTTCATAGGACACAAAGCCGTCGGCTGCGGCTTGTGATTGGCTGAATCGGAGGCAAGCGCAACACAATGTGTTGCTGTGTGGGGAGGACGAACAGGGAGGCGGGGGAAGGGGAGAACCACACGATCCAGCGGCTCGCAGGGAGTAGCTGAAGTTGAAGTAGATGACGTTGATTGACACAGCATCTGTCAGTCATTCTGACCTTGTGAATTATTAAATAGCGATAACGTTCGTCATCACGTATTACGTTTTTGTTTAGGGGCTGGGCTTAGGGCTGTAATTGTCTTGTTCAGCCCATTCTCACCCCCTCTGCTTCACCCATCCGACACGTCCTTTCCTGCTTCACCCGTGCGACGCTTTGGGAACACCTATTGCGTCTACGGTCGGACGCGAACGGAGAATTTTAGGACGAGAACATAGTGTCTTGGTACGCATGCGCCGACACGTGTATACTAGAATATTTTACAATGACGGCCGTCACAGGGAATCGAACCCCGGTCTCTAGATTTGCATCACCATGCTCTACCGACTGAGCTAACCAGACGACAGGGAAATTCCTTTTTTTGTGCTTTTATCTTTGACAAAACGTGGATGATAACGTAGTCCCTTCTTTGAGCCGTATTCGGACGCGGAAGCAGTCCCCTGGTCAAAATTTACTATTCTGTCCATAACGGCACATAATTCGGTAACGCGGCTGAGTCGGCTCATGCGCCGTTCACACCGTTCGCCGCGGCGACTCGGTCGCTACCGCTCCCTCGGCGGCGTCTCACGGGGTTCATGGGCGCCTGAGACAGCACTGCTCCGTCGTTTATAGTGGCGTGAGCGGTAGCGACGGGTGGCTGGTAAACCAGTGAACCCTTCAAAGCGGTATCGAATCCCGCTTCGGGAACTGCTTTTTTTTCCTTTCTTCTTAGACCACGCAATGCGTCCAACCCGTGAAACAGTAGGCAATCCCAAAGCGTCTATCGTCCGACGCAGTACAGTACTTCACAACGCGTCGGTTGTATGACGCTTTAGGGGTGAGAACCTGTTGTCTTGTTATAATACTCAAACACAGGATTTTCTTCACTTTTTTGCCATCTACTGTACTGATAGGTATGGCTATATTATCACTACAGATATGCTCTAAAAGTGAGAAAAACATATTTTTGATTTCACTAGGTCTTTAAGTCCTAGTGAGGTGCGGTGCGAGGCATCGTGTGCTTGTAGATCGGCTATTTTCACTTGTTTTTTGCGACACTCTGTATGGTGAAGCAGGAAGGGAATCTTGGAGCGAATTTTTGAAACAGTGACAATATACTTCCTTATATGACTTCAATAACCAATCTACTTTTGTAAAATGTTCTAAGAAATGTTGGAATGTTTTTTTATTTTATTTATTTATTTATTTTTACAAATGTCTAAAGATTTTCGCCATAATGACATATACTCCAAACAGGGACGGCAGGTTGAAAGTCATTAAAGACAGATGCTTTATCAGACAGTATAGAAAATGAGTCAGTTGTCTACTTGTGATTCCGCGCCTTAGCAACAGTCGTGGGGCTGGGGATGCTGCTGGTGGCGGCGACATTCTGATTTATCTAGGAGGCTGCTCTCAGGTGCTGTTTTGTTAACAGGATTGCAGCCATTTATAACTGTGTTTCATTACTGTACTAAGAGCCGATAAGATGATCACTCACACACACACACACACACACACACACACACACACACACACACACACACACACACACACACACACACACACACACACACACACACACACACACACACACACACACACACACACACACACACACAATTACACACATACATGGGCAGATGCACATGTTGGTGTGTGCGTGCTCACCCGCGCTGTGCAAACACACACACACACACACGCGTGCACACACACACATACTGTACGCACACACACAGTTTTTGGGGAAACAGAAAGGCCCAGATAAACCTACCGAGACACTCACACACACATACGTGCACTGAGCGTGCGTGCACACGTGCATGCTCAAACACTCACGCGTGCATGTACTGTACTTTCACACACACACACACACGCGCGCGCACACGCACACACACACACACACACACACACACACACACACACACACACACACACACACACACACACACACAGGCGCTAATTCAATCTGCTGACAAGGAAACATGGCAAACAACATCCATTATGGCCACAGAGCTAATTGGTAATGTTGAGGGGAGGGGGCAGCCCAGGAGAGAGGGGGATGATAGAGGGGAGAGGGGGAGGAAAGGCAAAGAGGAGGGGAAAAGGGAGAAGAATAGAAGTGGCGAAGGCTGAAAAACAGGGAAATGGGGAAAGACAATGCTGGAAGGAAGTGATTCTTTATACAGATGGTTGTCACACATACAGTAGGCTATACATTAGTCTTTCATTCATCCTCATTCTTTCTCTTCTGTTCAATAAGGACAAAGGACAGTAACACATTAAGCCGTGTCCATGGAATATATGGAGCGCTTTTGTTATCATGTTCTCAAAGTGTGGTCCGGGGGGTTTCCAGGGGATCTCCATCAAAATGAGCTAATACAGCATCACGATTAATCATTTTAGGGACTTTATCAATATTACTTTCGCTATTCAAAAATAGCAGATGCAAGCTCTGCACTTGTACATCTGTTAGTTGTTTAAACATTTACAATCATTTACAATCTTTCAACACAAATCTTCTCTCCTGGGGGTCCCTGGCACAAATTATTTTCAGATGCGGCCAAATAAATATCAACTTGGTGTCCTTGACATGAAAAGGTTTGAGAACCTACTGGTTTAGAGCACTGATTCCCAAACCTTTTCGCTCGATACCCAAAAGGGGAATTTGATGTCTCCCTGTCCCGGTACCAAAATAGTGAAAATAGCCGCTGATCAACAAACTCAGGCGTTGCATCGCGACAAACAATAGGGTCCCGACCCTCTGTTTATAAATCAGTGGTTTAGACTAGAGCACTACCAGTGCACTCAGTGAGACACTGCCCTGCGCTCAAAGCTTGTACTGTACGGTAGGTGTCAAAGGTCTCAAACCCCCTGCATAGGAAGTGACAAAGACGTGCAGGACTCCTCTCCAGAAGTTCAACTATGTTCTACCCGAGGCGCCAAGGCCGCTCCGCCGCAATATGCTGGACGCCAAGGGCGCTGAAATGTGACGCACGGCACTACAAAGAGGAGCGTTCCTATAGCGCACTGGTTCCCAAGCACTGGGTCGGGACCCATTTGTGGGTCACGGACACATTTGTATGGGTCCCTACATTTTTTGTTTCCTACATTTTGTCCTTACTTATTATTATTTCAAAGCATTTTCAGAAAACATTCCCAAAAAAACTATAAGCTTTTCATGAAGTAATTTCATTAATACATAAAAGAAAAATCTAAGAGATTCCAAACATTAGAAAACAAATGTTTAAGAAGTAGTGAAAATAGCCGATCTACAAGCTCACAATGCGGCGCGAAGCGACGCATTGTTAGCTTGTAGATCTGCTGTTTTCAGTAGTTAGGGTCCCAGGCAAACATCTAATTTCTCTTTTGGGGTCTCGAGCTAAAACATTTGGGAACCACGGCTAAAGCGCATGCGTCATGGAAACACATGAAGAAGAAAAAATTAAACGCTTTCTATGGACACAGCCCATACAGTAGCTGCGGATTTCTGCATTCAATTCCCCTAATTATTCACAACATTTCTCCCTCCGTCTCTCGTCTAAACCCGCTTCTCGTGCGTGCTTTGAAATCGGGGCTTCGTCTGAACGCGGGGGGGGGGGGAACTCCGCCTCCCGTGCCTCTTCATGACGGGCTGCAATAACTGGCAGCAACTGTAAAACCGCAGGGGGGAGGAGCAGTGGGAGGGGAAGAACACGCCCCAATAAGGGCAAATGAATGCTTCCCTTTGACTGGCAGCGGACATTAAGGCCCCGAGACCAAAATAAAGATGGCGTCCCCGGGCCCCTTGTGATGGTAAACTGGTAGTGACATTTAATAACTCCCTCTGTCCTGCTAAACCCCCACCCACCACCACCACCACCACCACCACCCGTCCACCCGTCCACATCCTCTGTTGCTCACTGGGTAGCCTGTTACAATCACAGATAAATCTTCCGAGGGGAGAGGAACGCAACGACAACTTTGTCTCTTGTTTATTTATGTCCTCCTCACCAGGGACGTGCAGAGAATGTTAGAGAGGCAGGGGTTGAAATACCTAAAAGGGCCTTTTGGTGAAAATGTTGAAAATAGCAGACCTCCAAGCTGGAGGTCGGCTATTTTCTGTACTTAATCATGGTCTGGAGAGAGGGCACTTTTTACAGACGGGTAAAAGGGCAGGGGCTCAAGCCCCCTGTGATGTCTATGTGTGCATGTGCCTGGTCCTCACACCTCATCAGCAAACAGAGCGACAGACAGAAAAGACAGCAGAAACATAAAGAGAGACTAGAAAGGCAGCCGAGAGTACAAAGAGAAAGAATGGAAAATGAAATGAAAGTTTGAAAAATAAAAGAAAAAAACAGGGAACAGAGCGAACGAGAGCGAACAGGAGTCAGCCTGGGGAAGAGCCAGATAAACAGAGAGGCGAGGAGCGACAGAACCGGGGAGGGAGGGGACAGATTTGAGCAGATTTGGAGGGCAGGCGATAAGAGGAGAGATAAAAGCAGAGGCGAACAGAAGGAGGGAGGGAGGGAGGGATGGATGGATGGGGGGGGGGGGGGGGGGGTGGAGGTACGGCGTACATTGTTTACATGCACAAATACATCGGCGAACATGTCTGCTTACTTATGTCATTAGCTCAGGCTACTGAACACACACGCACACGAACACACACACACACACACACACACACACACCCCGAGCGTACGCACCCACGTACACAGATACCAGTACACACACACACATTGCCTGGTGCACAATGGGCACGCTGCCGCACGCACACATGCACGCATGTGCGAGCACACACACACACACACACACACACACACACACACACACACACACACACACACACACACACACACACACACACACACACACACACACACACACACACACACACACACACACACACAGTGAGTGATGACATGTCGGTAAAACAAAAGATTCTGTGTTTCAACAGCGGGAAACATCCTCTTCATTCTGGCAGACATCCTAATCCTGTTCGCAGCTTTGTGTTTGTGTGTGTGTTTCTCTGTCTGTTGTCATTGTTTGTTTGCCTGGTTGTCTCTTGTCCTATCAGCATCGTAAAGAACCTCCACACGCAGGCTTGATAGAATATACATGACAGATAGCACTATCTTTGATCAATTTTGCATATATAAGTAACTGAGCTGTGCAGGATATGATGCACAAAGTGTTCCAAGTTCAATATAAATCTCCTTACTCCATATCCCCCATCCACCCATTGCCACCAATTAACACCCCCACACATCTTTCCCCACTTCCCCTACAGCACGTTATAGCTAGATCAAGATAAGATACCCAAAAATATATAATAAAGAAAACAGAAAAAGCATTCCGCAAATGCACCGGGTGGTGAAACTCCTGGCCGCACTTTCCACGCCCCTCAATTTTGTGACCTTAACATTTAAGCTTAACGGGTAAAAATGGGAAAACAAAATACATCAGTGATTGTCATTCTAGGTCACAGTCATTCTATACTAAAAAGGCTCCCCAGAACGTACTAAACTTTTTTTTCTTTATATTACCCTGTTTTCTCAAAGGACAGGTGCATTTCTTCTACCACTTTCTGTTAAAGTAGGAGGTTCAGTTGACTTCCATTACAAAACACTGTTTATGTTCACTGTTATTCCCTTTCAAATATTGATAAATCGAATGCTGAAGCCCAAATATGTTCTTCATTTAAAGGTTTCTCAGAATGTTGCACATAAACAACATATACGTACCGTATTCACAGCCATATTTGTGACAGCTCCATTGACACCTGGACCCAGGGGTGTCGCACCAAATTCTGGGCCCTGGGTACAAGGATTCACTGCGGGCTCTCCATAAATGTTTTTCATAGGGGGAGGTGGTTTAACCCATTTAGACTGGGGGAACACATTATTACACGTTATGTTGTGCTTTAACTATTGAAAAATAGCAGACATACAAGTTCATCTTTGAATATTTCAAATCCTTAGGTTTTTTGATAAAACTATGTCAGTGGTGCTCAAACATTTTTATGAGAAGGACCCCCAAAATGATATGTATTTGGCCATGGACCCCCATCTCAAATATTTAGTTCCAGGGACCACCCAGAAGCAAAATTTGGTACTCGGTGCCACGCTGTGAGCTTGTATATCAGCTATGTTTCAATAGCTAAAGTTTAAAATAATTAAGGCCCCACCACCTTGGGCCTTAGTAACTCAGTCCCCTCCCTTAGTCTAGTATTGGGAAGAAGGGGTTATCATCATGGCCCCAAATAACTTTTAACCTTTTAATATCTTGCAATTGGCGACGAGTCTCTTACAAAATCGTCAAGAGTGCCTCTCTCGTTACATAAAGCTATATAACCTCTCCATCATTGGCAATAGTCAGTGGTGTGCATGTGTTCCCCACACTCCCGCGCCCCCACCGGTGCGCTCAGGTTCACCGGGAAAACCGCGGTCGCTTGTGACGCCCCTGCAGTACATACGTATATTCCACAGCTATATTTCCGACAGCTCCATTGACACCTGGACCCATACGAATTCATAAGGAAGTTTAACGCTCACAGTTTTTGACAGCAGAGCAGTGTTGTTAAGTGAGCAGCAAGAACAGAACATTTGTTGTGGTTGAGACCAACAGGCTTCTGGACGATGGAGGTGGAGGTGTGCACAGTATACCATGTACTGTAGCAGACCCTCGCTTCCTCCCACCCCATCAATAAACATGCTTTATGTTGAGCTAAGTTCCACACTATGAAAATGAGAGAACTGACATCAAAGCAGGAAGTCCACGGAGGTCACATCTGCAAGTCATTCTTGTACCAGGCTAGGAGGTGTTGTTGAAAGCGAGGCAGCAAGCGGCTATTGCATTGTCAGTATCGTCACCGTGGTGGCTGGCTTTAATCTCATCTGGACGATCCCTCAGTAGGGATGGGACGATATGAAAATGTCATATCACGATTATTGTGACAAAAGAAATCGCGATTTACGATGTTACCACGATAATTAAAATCCATTATCCTGGGGCGGAACATTTGCCAAAAAATAGCAGATCGCATTTTTTTGGCAAAGACACTTGATAGAGAGTGAAAAAAGACTATCAAGTACGTGTATTATAAGTAAGCTATTTACCATGAGAGGGAGTGGGTTGTTCGCTGATTTACCACTGTTTCAGGGTTGTGGCACGAGCCGAAGCTGAGTGCCAAACAACCCTGAAACAGTGGTAAATCAGCGAACAACCCACGACCCTCGAATGGTAAATTGCTATTCTACAACTTCTACCATAAATGAAAGAAAACACAGTTGTAACTTGCAAGGTTATTTAGTTACAATCAACTGCAACACAACAGTGGGCAGGGTCCATGAGCCAACTCAAGGTTGTTGACTGATTTACCACTGTTTCAAGCCAATCAGAATCCAGTATCTGAACATGTGACCACAAAAAGTGGTAGAAAGTACCTTTTATCAATTCTAGAGGGTTTAAGTGGTACCGGATATGCAGCTCGGCAAATAAAAGGTGAATTGAACCCAGTGCCCGACGATGGACGATATCACGATAAATAAAATCTCTGCGATACGATTATCGTGAGTGTTTTTTATCGCGATAAACGATAATATCGCTTATCGTCCCCTCCCTACTGGACACAAGAGCAGTGTTGGGCAATATTACGAGTAATATATTACTTATTTTAAAAGTAATAATATTACATTACTTATTACTTTGTATCAAGAGTCATATATTACATATTACTAGGTTACTTTTATTTTTATAGTTTCCCTGCATTTTCCACATTGGAACAATACTAAATGTCCTTACAGGAGGAGTCAAAAATCAAACCAAACAGCTGAACTAAACAAAATGAAAATAGCCAATCTACAAGCTTGTAGGCCTATGCTTTTTTTGCCACCAAACCAATTGTGACTTATTTTTTCTCCTTTTTTATATTAACTACTTGAACCCTAGCACCCATATTCTAAGAACTTTAGCCAAAAATAGCAGATAAGCTCACAACGCCTCGGCTATTTTCGGCAAGAGGGGAAAAAGAGCAGACTAGAGTGAAAGGTCAATTTTTTTAGACAGTTCAAGTGGTTAAATATCTGGAAACACACATTTTTATGAACCCAAAATACACTGATGTATTTTGCTGAAACTACCGGTATATGGAATCTATGAAAAGGTTGTGGGGGTCCCTGATTCATCTCTCTCTCAGCTAAGGGGACCTTGGCCTGAAAACATTGAAGACCCCTGGAGTACAAAATACTCTGAATTGGTATCTCAGTCACTCAGGTAGAACATCTTCTCATCTACAGACATACGACACACGAGCCACAGGCAAAGGGTTCGGGTTGACAGTCTTAGGAACCAGATCAACTTGGAGAACGATACAGCACTGAGGTCAGCATGAGACCATGGGAGCTCTAGTCTACAGATGAGCCTGTTCAGCTACAGATGTCTCTGTGTTTGTACATCACATTCCAGCCGGTCGGACCCTGCACCACTGGAATACATTAATAAACACTGTAAAGAGAACATGCCTGCAATTGGTAATAACATGTTTTTTTATGTGAAGGATTTAATGGTGTTTGGTCTAGTGTCTCTGTCACCTCTGTCTCTGGCTATTATCAGGAGGAAAAAGACTAAGACGAGGACTTAGGCAATTCTAGATTAAACAGGTATCACTACCGTGTCTGTGCACACCTGGGTTTATCATCGCTGCAAAAGAGAGACAAGACTTCATACGAAAGAAAAACAATATCTGCAAGTTGGTGTGGTTCAGACCACAATACTATACACAATACTAATATAGTACAATACTTTACTTTACTTTAGTCATATTTATTTCGAATATGTCAAATTAAAAAAAGCACAATTCTGCACTTCAAACCCAAAGAAAACAAATAAAGAATATCCAATTAAAACAGGCAAGTAATAAAAACAACAAAAAAAGGAAACAAAATAACATATCCGAAAAGGAGTGAGAAGAAGTCAAACTTATAAACTCCGACCCCTTTTGTACCTGACTTAGTTCACAATAAACTTAAAAATACTCTTCAATTAACCAATGCAGACTCTTTTTCCTCTCTTTTTGTCATTCTAATGGTGAAACAGTAAAACAGAATCTCGCTTTAAGTACATAAATGAACACAAACCAATCCAATTTGCAATATATATAAAACAGTATTTTGGGGGAAAGTGAAAAGCTGTATCAATTTTATGTTACCCTTCAAGGAATCTGCTGTAGCTGCACAAAAATCAATAGGTCACCAATATCAGTGTAATGTGAGTGACACCACTGTACGTGAGAAAGGCAAAAGAGGTTTTAGTTATACCTGCCTTTCTTACGCGTACTTTTGCCAACTTTATTTTGTTGACTGTAATGTACCTGTATGAGTGAGTAAGAAATAACCCCTCTTGAATGTTTTGAATCTGGGTAGCTTCTGGAGCATAATACAGCCTGAGGTCTGCTCAAGTGTGCTACGGGTAATAACGAGTCAAACCTAGGTTCCTCTCACGTGCTCCATCGTCAGTCAGAGTTAAGCTCTCAATATTATGTCAGTCTCCCACTGACCCACCAGTGCCCAGTCAAAATATCCTCCAACAGACAAACAAAAAACGAGAATTAGCCAATTTATCAATTAATTCCGGAGGGGTTGGGACTACATGGGAGATATTGAGAAAACAGACCATGCAAAACAAAACAAAAAACCGACCCGTATTTGCAGTGGAGGCAATCCCATCTGGTTCCAGTTTATATCTCTATATGCGTGTAATTTGTGCTACAAATGATCTGAACACTGTGTAAACACATTTTTAATACGTTGGTGGGGGAGGAACCTCAGGACGGGAGTGAGTGTCGTAGTCAGTGGTTCAATTTGCTGGAGGGATCTATGCCTCTGCTTTTGGTATCCCCCCTCTGGTCATCCATCTCCGGATATCGTTGTTGTCGGGTGGAAACCTTGTATGTCCAAAACCGTTTGTATGATTGATATGATTTAAACTAGTGAAAACAGCGGATCTACAAGCACACAACGCCTCGCGGTGCGAGGCGTTGTGTGCTTGTAGATCCGCTGTTTTCACTACTTTTGTGCGACGGCCTTGTATGATGAAGCAGGGCTTTGCTTTGCGAAAAAATTGTCACATTTGAAACTTGGAGATACAAGGTTTCTGCCAGACAGTGACGATATGTTTTATCCCTGCATCTGGTCAGACTGAATTAAGTACCTTTCGGTGGCAAAATCTCGATATTTCGATGTCCGGTTGTTTCGAATCCCCAGTACTCCGGTTAGGGTTAGGTTAAGGGTAAGGGTAAGGGTAAGGGTAAGGGTAAGGGTAAGGGTTAAGGTTAGGTTTAGGGTTAAGGTCAAGGTTTAGACTTATTCACCAGGTTAGCATTCACCCGCGACGGCAGGTTAGCGTCCACCCGCGATTCAGACTACTGGCTGCTCGAAACAACAGCACATGGAAACATCACTACGCACCCCCTTTCGGTACCTTTCGGGAAATGTAGATTGTCTGATAGACAGTATGTTTCATATTTATGTTTTCTATTATATCACAATATAATCATTTAATTGTATACTTTAAATGTATATTATAGACACTCTTGAATT
>NC_137825.1:45115869-45148369 GCF_963921795.1 Nannobrachium achirus
TTCCTCCTCCCCCCCCCCCCCCCATCCCTCCCGTGCTCCCACAATGCCGAGCAGCGGCGTGCATCAATAACGGCCGTGACAGCGCGAGGGGGGGTGCGGGTCAGACAAGCAGCCGCCGTATCCCTGGCAACCACCGCCACGGCCACCATCGCCACGACAACAATCGCCGCGCGCGCACACACACACGCGCATGCATGTATGAATGAATGCACAGACTTACGCACGGCACACGCACGCACACATACATACACATACACACGTGCACACATAGACATCAAAGGGGGCTTGAGCCCCTGCCCTTTATCCATCTGTAAAAAGTGCCAGACCATGAATGCAGTTTTTACTAAGGTGAAAGAAACGCAAATGCCCCCTTTCTATATGTCATACCTGGAGGCAGCATTCAATAGAATTGCCTTGTCCAAACTCTCCTGAACTTTAATGCAGCATCTTATGTTGAAAGAATTGCCCTCTCTGTGTAGAAGTCCAGCATCGAAAATAGCCGACCTCTAAGCTCACAACGCTTGGAGGTCTGCTATTTTCGATATTTTCACCAAAAGGCCCTTTTAGAAATTTCAGCCCCTGCCTCTCTAACATTCTCTGCACGTCCCTGCACAATCACTCACAAGGGGGGGCGTCCCCACCTTTCCTCCTGGCCCTCACCTCTCTCTTCCCACAGCTGTGACATGCATGCACGTACGCACACGCGCACACACACGCACACAGGTGCGACATAGCCGTTTGTGACATACCTATATCTGATCGCACAACGACACCAGAGAATGACGTTGATAGGGAAATATAATTGAGATGATTGCCTTTCGTCATTCTTCGGTGTACTGCGTATAGATGCCAGTGAATCAGCATTCTTAACTCTATACCTGCAAAGTCAAATCCGGAGTGTCGATTTAACACGCCGTGTGGGTTCCGCTGTGCGTGTTCCACGTGCGTTTCGCTGTCAGAAATGTCCTCGTGCCTCACGCCAGTGATTAGCGACTCGTGTACCATTAGCTGTTGTGTTTTGGGGAGAGCGTTTATGACAAGCGTGTATACCTTTGCGGTACATTCAAATGGTCCAGTTACATCTAGGCAGGTGTTGAGTGCAAACAAGCAAAAGAAAAATGCTCCGCACACTACAGGACTCTCCCTCGACTCATTAATGTACACACACAGCGACGCTTTGCCTTTTGCCGCGCACACACACACACACGACACACAAACACACAGACTAGAGATGGGACGATATGAAAATGTCATATCACGATCATTGTGGCAAAACAAGTCGAGATTTACGATATTATTGCGATAATTAAAATCCATTATCCTGGGGTGGATCATTTGCCAAAAAATAGCAGATCTACAAGCTCACAACACAATGCGTTGTGAGCTTGTAGATCGGCTATTTTTTGGCAAAGACATTTGATAGAGAGTGAAAAAAAAGAGTCAAGACTGTATTAGGTTCCCTATGTATAAGTACCTTTTACCAATTATAGAGGCTTTAAGTGGTACCGGATATGCAGCTCGGAAAATAAAAGGTGAATTGATCCCAGTGCATGATGAAGGACGATATCACGATACATTAAATGTCCACAATACGATTATCGTGAGTGTTTTTTATCACGATAAACGATATCTCTTAACGTCCCATCCCTACACACACACACACACACACACACACCAGCCTGCGTCGCAGCCCCTATAAGCGCCGAGGACGCGTGAATTGAAATGTAGGGAGGTGGGCGGACGAGCGGATCCCCATCTGCGCCGAGCACGCACCGCGGAATCCCAAGTGTTCGCTTAACTTCTTGCCAGGGCTGACCCCATAGCCGAGCGGTTAGGCCGCGCGTATGGGCTCAAGCGCCGCGGCGAGTCCCCCGGTTCGTCTCCTCCAAGCTCTACAGGAGGCCTGAAAGTGTGTGTGCCGGGGGGGCAAGAATGAAGCGGGGGGGCCAAGAAAGGAGCGGGCCGAAAGATGGATGGAGCTAAAGGTCTGTGGATGGATAGCGAGGGAGAAGAAAGGGATGGATGGGATGATAAAGAGACAGATGGTGGACAAAGGCCTGAGTCAGATAGATAGATAGGATAAATAGATAGATAGATAGATAGATAGACATAGGGCCAGAGAGCAGCGAGACACTCTCTCCCTCGGCCACACTCTCCCTCGCACGCGGTGTTTAATTAAGTTTGCTCTCCGGTTAATTTTTAGTAATCTAATTAAGTAATTGGTCATTTAAATGTTAACAGTCCTGCGGTGGCTAGTCTGCGAGACATGTCGCCGCGACGGCATCACTCGCGGTGCCGTCTCTCCCGGACAAGCCTAGCGTGTGTGTGTGCGTGCGCGTGTGTGTGGTGGGTGGGTGTGGGTGAGACAGAGAGAGATGCCACCTTTGATTCTGTCCATGCCATGGACGGCATGCACCGTGCGTGCTTCTTGGGAGTGTAAAATGTAACCGAATGGACCCGTAAGGGTCCATTCGGTAACATTTTATGCTTCCCAAGAAGCTCAGTCGCGGAGGAGCGCGGAGCAGAGGGCGAAGAGAAAGGGAAGAGGAGCGACACAGAGAGCAAGAGAGGTGGAGGAATACGTCTCAGGCAATTGGCAATAAAACGAAATAATGGCCAACGCCGGCTGACAGCTTTTGAAAGTGGTGGCGGAGCCCCGTTCGTTCGTTCGCGTGAAGCCCGGAGACGACGACGGCCGGCTCGCAGAGTTAAATATCATATCTAATAATCGTGTTTTTAAAAGAAATCATATTGCGGTTGTTAAGAGGGACGGTGCGAAATGTCAGATCTGAGTTCGTTTCGCGCGCTCCTCTGATGGATGTGAAGCGACGAACCGGGGGCCCCGAGCCTACGGAGAGAGGGAGAGAGAGAGAGAGAGAGAGAGAGAGAGAGAGAGAGAGAGAGAGGGAGAGAAGGAGAGGGAGAGAGAGAGAGGGTTATTTTCCTTTCGGACGGAAAACAAGGCAGGGGAGGAGCCGAGGCGCAGGCTCCTGCACCCAATCGGCTGGCTAGGAATCCACGGGGCCAATGGGAGCTCGCGTGGCAGCCCACACCCCACGTGGGCCCTGAGTTCCAAACAACACCGGCCGTGCATTCAGCCCCGCGCCGGCCAATCAAGGAGGCGTAAAGTGTTAATCTCTACACGGATTGGTTGGCAGTTTCATATAGCCCCTCAGTCATCACGTTTAGACCATTTCTGTTAACCCTTTCCCACCACGCAGGGAGAACAGAGCGCGCCGTGCTATAAAATAACCCTATACTGCAATAGCCAAACGTGAATTAATGAATGATGCCAGGGACGGTTTGTTTTAGTAACAAGATATATCCGCTGATCCCGAGCATGTTTCAAAGGAACATTTTTTTAAGACGCATTTAAAAGGAGAAATATCTGGGGGTAATAGCACTGTAGCCCATGGGGGCAAAAAATAGTCCTGTTAGGCTTTCGGCTTATATGTGTCTCTCTGATCATAATCAAATCAGCATGCAAGAAAACCAATGAGATTAAAAGCATGTGATAAATGGCTGCTCTGCAGTGAAGTAGAACCCACATTCACACGTACACACCCTAAACCGTGGCCCTGGCCACGGCCTACGCCGATGCCATACCTTACGCGGGCTCTCTCTCTCTCTCTCTCTCTCTCTCTCTCTCTCGATATGCGATGTACATGATCCAGACATTGTGATGTTGCGGGACTGATTGCAAATGACTGGAATCGTTGAAATACAAGGCGATTATATCAGGATTGGTGGGCTGCTGGGGAAAGGTCCCTTTGTGATTTTCCACAGAACACCTTTGATATCCCCATGCACACCCCTCTCTCTCTCTCTCTCTCTCTCTCTCTCTCTCTCTCTCTCTCTCTCTCTCTCTCTCTCTCTCTCTGTCTCTCTCTCTCTCTATGCTATTTTAATTGCAGCAGTCGATGATTTAGAGTTTGATAGCGTCCACATGTTGACGTCTTCTGCGTTCGTTCACTACTACTTATGTTTCTCGGCGCGCCCCCCCTCCTCCCCATTAACGAAACGAAAGGAACATTAAAACGGCGATTAAAATAGTTCCAGAATCCTGCCCTCCTGTGCTATGCAGTCACACAGGCACCAACAGTGACAAACCAAGCATCAATCTTCTGATTTTTTTTCCCCACCCCTTCAAAAAACATATAGGTTCCCATAAGGGAACCCATCCCAGGCTGGAATGGGCCGACACCGCCCCTGAGTGGCGGCATTGGGTATTACAACTGCGAACACCCCCTAACGTGGATATATTGATGCAAGACAGTACACGAGCAAAGGTCAAAGAGAAGTGTGTGTGTGTGTGTGTGTGTGTGTGTGTGTGTGTGTGTGTGTGTGTGTGTGTGTGTGTGTGTGTGTGTGTGTGTGTGTACAGTGCACATGTGCGTGTGTGAGGGAGAAAGGACAGACAGAAAGAAGAAAGAGATAGAAAGAAAAATAAAGACAGCCAATCTCTGTGTGTGCGCACGTGTGTGTGTGTGTGTGTGTGTGTGTGTGTGTGTGTGTGTGTGTGTGTGTGTGTGTGTGTGCTTTCGCATGCTCGGGTGTGTGTGATAGAGTGTGAGTGATTGTGTGAGTGTGTGTGAATGAGAGTGAGAGTGAGAGCGACAGATACGTGTGTGTGTGAGAACAAGAGAGGTTGGGTGATGTTTGCGCGCGGTTGTGTTTGCGTGCACGATGATGTGTGTGCAATTCATGTGTACGGTGTTGGTGGTGATGGTGTTGGGTGGAGGTATCGACAAGGCGGGAGGGAGGCTGACAGCGGAGACCATGGGATTGGCTTACCTCCATCTCATCAGCCCCCACCACCCACCCAAAAAATATATATCCGTTGATCCGAGCATGTTTCAAAGGGACATTTTTTAACCCATTTAAGCCTAGGATTATTGACTGCCTTAACCATTGAAAAATAGCAGATATATACAAGCTCACAGCGCGGCACCGAGTGCCGCGCTGCGAGCTTGTAGATCTGCTATTTTTGAAAAATCATGATTTTTTTCTTTGCAAGTCTTTGAATGTATCTATTTAAAAGCAAAAAAGAAACCTAGGGGTCCCATGGACGGGAGGAACAGAGTTCAGGAGGAGAAGAGCTGGGTGCAGCGAGGTGAGAGAGGAGAAATGGGGGGGGGAGATAAAAAATAAGAGAGAGAGAGAGGGGGGGGGGGGGGGCACGAGGCGTTGAGAGGAGAAAAGACAGGGGAAAGGGGGCCTTCAGAGAGAGAGAGAGAGAGAGAGAGAGAGAGAGAGAGAGAGAAAGAAAGACTGGAGGACAGAATAAGACAGATGGACACAGGAAATGGGAGAGGGGATTGGGGGGGGGGGGACGCGGGGGGGGGGGGGGGGGGGGGGACGTCGGCTACTCGCTCGAGTAGCCGAGAGGAGGGAGTGACCGCCGCTTGGACCGATGCGTTGACCGATGCGTTGCAAAATCACGAGTACATATTGAACTCTTTGAGAGAGTGTAAGATCTTTTTTCTTTTGGGAAGAGTTCAAATAACACGATTTTGTGACACTGTAGGGCTGTCACAATTATTACATAATCGTCTAATCGCAATTATTTGAGGTAATTGCAATTACTTTGCATAATCGCGTCATAATCGTTTCCGTGTTGAGAACTGTTAATATAGTTACAAACACTTTCAAAAAGTAGTGGAAATAGCAGATGCCACGCGTTGTGAGCTTGTAGATCGGCTATTTCCACTATCAATGTTCTTTTTTAAGTATAAAATTGTCAAATATGTCAGTAATTTCTTTGTATATTTAAGTTAGGCTATGTGTCATGATTGCCATGTGCAACTTCAAAGCCTTTAAAAGCCCAACAGAAATGTAATTGTCAACGACAAAAACACAATTAAGTCGTTAATCGCCATTATTTGAGTGACAATTAATCGTCATGTAAAATGCCATAGGCTAATCGTGACCGCCCTAAGACACTGTGTTGTAAGCAGAGGGTCGCAGGTTTGTTTGTCCCACCAACGGGACGCCTGGTCAAAAACACGACTTAAAGCGAGACACCGTGGCGATTCATCCTCGGGGACTGCAAATTGCTCCCATGACCACATTAACCCCAGCATTAACCCTGGTGTCGCTATTTTGGGCAAGTCATTACATGCGAAACATTTTCAAATATTTTCATCTACAAAGTGTCACGGCGTGTGTATCCTGTAGAATGGCTATTTTAGGATAGCCGGAGTATAAAACAGGGCTTTAGTTGTAGATCTATAGCGTCGTTGTCGGGTGGAAATCTTGTATGTCCAAAACCGTTCGTTTTGCATTTTTCATTTTAAAAATGATTTAGACTAGTGAAAACAGCCGATCTACAAGCACACAACGGTGTTGTGTGCTTGTAGATCTGCTGTTTTCACTACTTGTGTGCGACGGCCTGCAACGATGAAGCAGGGCTTTACTTTGCGAAAGAACATACAAATTTGAAACTTGGAGATACTCCGCCCGACAACGACGATAGGGGTTCAAAAAAACCTGTAAGGGTCATTTAGGTGTCAGCTGTACTAGGTCAACGTGGCCTGCAGCCATGTGCTTGTGTTTGGGATCACCACCAGGTATGTGCGTGACAGCGTTTGAAAAGTAAACCTTATTTATTCCCAAGGGGAACGTGCGGTAGAACTGAGCCTATAAGTATAATTGAGGATTTGTTTGTATTGATTATGTTTCTCTTTCATCTCAGCCTATAGGTTTCAAATCAAATTTACATTTACATCTTTCGCCTAATTTCTCAGATTCTCTCCTTATTACACAGCATAATCCGGTATGCTAATTTAACTCTGAAAGTGTAATTAACAGTATAAATACTCTCTGAGTTTGAAGTGACCTTTCATAAGTTTCAATAGACAAGACAACAGACAAAGACAAATCACGTTGCTACATTCTTCCAGAACCCCAAGGTGTCCTTTTCATGCAGAAGGCCATTTAGTCACTATCATACAGCTTCACAACTTAACTTTTGTTGTTATACTGAGGACGGTAGACATAAATAGGCTGCAGGCTGTGCATACGTCTTCCTTGATAGTCCAAATAATCAATGCGTGCATCCTGTTTGGGTCCTGAAAACTAGTTGATAACTTGATACTGAGGATACACCTAGGGACAGAAGATGAGAGGAGGGGGCGGGGGCAAGAGGAGAAATAGACAGACATACATTCAAGAGGACTAGAAAGCAAGAAAGCAAGAAAGAAAGAAAGAAAGAAAGAAAGAAAGAAAGAACGAACAGACAACAGCATGAAAGAGAACTAGAAAGGCGGTGGTGGCTCAGGGGTAGAGAAACCGGCATTAGAACACAGAGGGTTCCGAGTTCGAACCTGGGCTCCCCCAGAGTTAGTGTCGAAAAGTCCTTGAGCAAGACTCTGAACCCCTAGTTGCTCCCGGTGAGCAGGTTGGTTTCCTCTGCCATCGGTGTGTGTAATGTAATGCCCCATCTATGAATTCCATCTTCCATTTATATTAGATATTTGTGATGTCAAGTGAAGCATGACCAAATGACCAATCCTGTCCGACTGGACATTATATTGTCGAATCAGAAAAGGGACAGAAAAAGGTCCATTGAACTCAAATGGACTTTTTGGGGGTTTTGGGGTTACAGAGAAGAAAAAGAAAAACAGGTTTAAACTTTAGGTGACATAAACGTTCCTGGACCCAGAACAACAGCGCGGTTGCCTCTAGCAACCGCACTAACAAGCGAAAGCAGCAGCGCAAAGGCGTAAGGAGGGGACGACGATGAAGAGGTGTGGTGGAATGATGAGGAGGGGAGGAGGAGCAGTGTGCGGGACGAGAGGAGAAGGGGGGAACACGTCAACACGAGGAGCAGAGGAGAAGGGGTTAGAAGGCCAGGAGAACACTTGGGTTACGGTGGGGAGAGTGAGAGTGTGTGAGAGTGTGTGTGTGTAGGGGGGGGGAGGCACCCTGCAGTTCCAGGTAATGGGAGAATAGGACTTAATAGGGTAGAAAAAGCTGGGGGCTGTTAACTCAGAAATGGTCATTTTAAATTCCCCCCTCCCCGCCCTCTCTCTCTCTTGTCCCCTTCTCTCTCTCTCTCTCTCATTCATTCTGTGGACTCTCATCCCCGGCTGTGCTTGCGCGCTCGCTATATAGGTATCTTAAACCCAGTTTCCTTCCCTCTCTGTCCATGTAATTTGCCACCGCCACCCCCTCTCCCCACCCAAACCCCTGCCCGCCCACAATACACACACACACACCTCCCACCCTTAACTATCCCACTGCTCACCATCCCGCTGTCCCTCCATCCTTCCATCCATCCATCCATCCATCCATCCTTATCGTCACTGTCGGGCAGAAACCTCGTATCTCCAAGTTTCAAATGTTTTTTTCGCAATGTAAAGCCACGCTTCCATCCCACAAGGCCGTCGCACAAAAAGTAGTGAAAACGGCGGATCTACAAGCACACAACGCCTCGCACCGCGAGGCGTTGTGTGCTTGTAGATCCGCTGTTTTGACTAGTCTAAATCATTTTTAAAATGACAAACACAAAACGAACGGTATTTGGACGTACAAGGTTTCCACTCGACAACATCCTTCCCATCTTCCTCCTGATCTCTCGCCCTCTGACCGTCTCCTCTTTTTCCCCTCTCAAAGCTCCTCTCTCCTCCTCTCTCTCTCCTCCTCCTCCTCTTTCCATTCCTCCGTCCCTCTCCTATCCACACCTCTCTCTCCCCCTCCCTCCCTCCCCGGTCTCCTCGGAGGAGGGTGTAATGATAGCTATTTGAGTGTCATCAGAGCAGCGCCGTAATGGCTTCTAAAGCACCATTCCGCAGTTGCCACGGTGAACCTGGCACACAGCCTCCCCCCCACCCCCCCCCCCCCCCCACACACACACACACACACACACACACAGGAAAAAAAAAAACATCTGGTTGCCTGGCCATGGTACGGGCGTCGCCGTGCCAACGGAAGCGCCGAGCACGTCAACACGACAATGACAGCGGCCCCCGGGGGCCACAGTGAGCGAGCTAATGACGCGTGGGATAGGACGTACGCGCGGATGGGAGGGGGGAGCGTGCAATAATAGTGATATTAGTGAAAGTAATGAAAATAATGGCACTGATAACGGTAACGGCAAACTGCTATTTTTTGGGGGGTGGGGGGGGGGGTCGTTTCCCTATTCTTGTTTTTTTAATGTCTTCTTCCTTCCTTGCACTTGTGTTGCGTTGTACAGAGCAGAGGTCGTATAATATACATATAGCCACTTTCAGCATAGCGTCCCTGTTCCGGGTTTGGACGTTTTCAAGCATTTTCGGAGCATTTTCCGATGCGACGCGCTGCGAGCTTAGGGGGCAGTCCTCGCGCCGCGAGAGCGTTGTGTGCTTGTAGATCTGCTGTTTTCACTACTTTTATGCGACGGCCTTGTGTGATGAAACGGGGCCTTACTTTACGAAAAGACTCATCTGAAACTTGGAGATAGGAGGTTTCTGCCCAACATATATATATTGTATGACAAAATATATGACAAAATATAAAATGGGGCTTGAGTGGTTACTTAAAAGGGTAAAAACAGAAGCGAGAGAGAGAAAATACTAGAGATGAATGAGGCCCAGAGAAGAGGAGGAGATGGTGAGTGGGAGAGAGAGTGATGGAGACAGCGAGGAGAAAGGGAGAGGCTGTCTTCTTGATGAGGACGAGAGGACTCTATAGTATGCAAATGTGGGGCTCTGATTTCCGATTCATGTCCGTTATTTCAAAGATAAGGAGTATTGAATTCACACACACGCACACAGAAGCGTGCGAAACGCACACACACACACACACGCACCCACACGCACACGCACACACACACACGCACGCACACACACGCGCGCGCAAGCTCTTCTTACCAAGAGGAGATCGGTTGACTTGGCCATGTGGAAGAGCATAGTGAATGTATAATGCACTGTGAAGTGATTTGATCTCCAAAAGTGAGTATCTTTTCAAATCTAGACGGGTCGGATGGTGTTATGAGTGAAACTCGTGCTTCCCAAAAGAATCTGTATGGCGGCTAGATCTGAAATGGCAGATCTACAGGCATAGAAACGCGCTCTCAAAAGAGCAGGTTTACAATTAAAAAGTAATTTTAAATGTACATATTGTGAGATTTAACATTTAAACTATCTAAAATATGAGACATACTGTGCAGTAGAGCTATAAGCACACTATCAAACGATCACTTTAATGTCCACACTTGGGCAGATAAAATGCTGAGGCAGCATGTTGGTCATTCAGTCTATGGAACAGGAGCGCCCCCTATTGGTATACAGTACAAAACCTCCCTATGCACTTAATATGTGACTACAACATGCTGGTTCTAGTCAGAAGTTAGCAGTCATTTTAGTTTCAATTGCTTCTCCTACTCTTAGTCTAGTTTTAGTGTGTTTAAGGACAGTGGGTAGTGGACACTGCTTTCGCATTTTCCATGTACTTAAATAGACAGGAAAGCTGAATAGTATTTCTCAATCTTTTGAATTTCAAGGTCTCCCCTTAACTTTGACAGTGTACAAATGGAACCAAATGGACCTGTTAGGGTCCATTTGGTTCCATTTGTACACTGTCACACCCAAAAAAATAATCTCTCAGTTGAACACATTTTAAATGTGTGAAACTTTTCCACCCATTTTATATGAGTACATTTATATATGGGATATATGTAGTCCCAAGTCAAATCTACATTCAATGCAATGCATGTTGTTCAATTAGTCCAACTCATTTTCATTAATTTAAGCCAAGTTAATTATATGAACTTGATTAATTTACGTTTGTCCAACTCAAACAAATGTTAACGTAAATGTGTTGGTTCAACTCATTTTTATGGAATTAAGCTAAGATAAATAAAATACTTTTACATTTACATAAGAAGAGTTCGGTTTCAGGTTTTCTTCTGGATGATTTGTTTCAAGTTTTACAATATCAACATACAGATGCATAATGGATATATGCAATAGCAGTGATTATTGAATAATCAGAACATTTAAGAGAAAACCAACGCAATAACCTCAAAGTTACCATGAGTTCTTCTCTTTTAGCCTAGCATGGGGAGGGAGCTCAAGCTTAAACTAGCAGCCTAGCAGTTAGGGTTAGGGTTTAGGCTCAAATACTGACAAATCAAATTCTGACATATGACAGTCATCTTGCCAAGGCAGACACATTGATATGATACATTTAGCATTTTTAGCTCCCGAAAGCTTAAACATTTCCCTGAAAACCTAGAAAAATGCTGTTCCCAGCATGCTTTGCATAACATGTGACCAACTTATTTGACCAATCAAGGGAAAGGGCTGGAGTCACTTCTCAGATCTGTAAAATGTACTTAATAAAATTGAGTTGGATTCAAACAATATTCTCAGAATGATTTCAGCCTTAAAAACGACTCAATAAAATTGGTGAGAGGCGTGGTTTATGGGACTCTGGGAGTTTTCATTGGAACTCATTTTCAATGTGTTTTTAAATTCCATTACTAAGATTTGAGTTACATGAATGTAATATAAATGCATAATGTTAAATGAATAGATTTTGTATAAGCACTATTAATTACATTTGAGTTGGAACAATTTAATAAAAATGCATATATTGTAAATGTATATATTTAAGGTAAGCACGATTAATATTTGTTCAGTTACATCAATTCAATACATTTGCATATATTATAATTAAATACATTTAAATAAAGCCAACATAATGTAAATGTATCACATCTGGCACTATTAATAATATTTGAGTTATATCAATTAAATGTATATGCTTATGCCTTGAAGTGAAGTAATTAAATAAAGCAAACATAATTTATATGTGTCACATTTATAGGGGGGTTGAATCAGTTTTTTGGGTGCAGTTACAGACTTGGGATGGGTAAACCCTCCTAAAGGAACCCACAGAGTCCCTGGAATCTACTTTGAGAACCACTGGAGTTGGAGTATGGGATTGATAAGAAAAATTGTTATAGTTAATATTGACTATTAGTTTTATCGATAAATATGGAACTTGTGACTGTGTTTCACTGTTACCATGCTAATGCCATGTCCAGATTACAACCCTGGCTCTGTGGAATTCTGTGCAAAGCACCCACAAGGCCAGGTCACTGTCTGGTGGAAACGAGGACTCTCTGCCTTATCAACTGTGGCCCCTAAACAACAGTCTAACTGCCTTTGTGGAAATCTACTAGGACGACCCCCACGTGTTTTTGTGGTAAGTCTGGTAAGTCTGGCAACCTCCTCCTATTAGCAGGAACCTATGAACCTGTCCCACGCCTAACTGTCATATCGTCGTTGTCGGGTGGAAACCTTGTATGTCCAAAACTGTTTTTGTATTTATCATTTTTGAAATTATTTAGTGCGAGGCGTTGTGTGCTTGTAGATCGGCTGTTTTCACTACTTTTGTGCGATGGCCATATGATGAAGCAGTGCTTTACTTTGCGAAAATAATTAACACATTTGAAACTTGGAGATACGAGGTTTCTGCCCGACAGTGACGATAAACTGTATTATTTTATATACGAATGTCTGACCACCATCTTGTCAGAGAGAGCATGAACTATTGAACCATTATTTCTGTACTGTACCTGACTCTGACTCTCTCAAAGCAGTCAATCTAAATATACATTTTGATTCATTCTCGAGGTCTTATTTCTTTGTGAAGTCTTTTTGTCCTGTAATCCATCTCATCTCTCTCTTCTCTCTCACATAAGTCATGATAATACGGGCATCATAACTTATGGTGCCTGTTGAAGTTGCACTTTTGTTTGATCACCCAGAGTCACTACCACGGCGGCCTTTGGCTTTAAAAGTACCATCTGGGGTTATCATTTTGTCCGACAATCGTTGCATGACATATTTTTAAGCGTGGGGTGGTCACTGATGAGAATCGAACCCCTAGTGTTTGTGCAAAGTCCAACTCCTTTCTCCAGCAGCAGCCGTATGCGCATGGCGTCATAAGACAGCAAGTTGACACAGATCAGGGGTTGACAATAAGGTCTCAGAGGCACCTGTCCGTTGGGCAAGTACAGGTCATGTTCTACTTGCCCAAAGGTCATGCCCACTTGCCTGAAAAGTAAATTGTCCATTATAAAATGATAGGTAAATTTTTAATTACCGTTCAAATTTAACACTTATTTCTTTACTTTCTGGGGCTGTGCAATAAAAAATGTCATACCTCAATACCTCCAAATCCAAATCCTATAGCTATGATTGAAAATGTCTATGGTTTCACACTTATATCTCGTGACAGATATATCGTGTTGTCTTTATAGATGGTTGTCTCAAATGAGCACTTGCCCGGTCGGGCAACCTGAAAGCAAACTTCACCTGCCCCAAAGTTTTAGTTACCTGCCAGGGGCAGGTGGGCAATTGGGCATAGCCTGGCTTGGCCAGACTCTATACTAATGCAGCTAAATAACTGCCGTATAGATCCCCTCCTTGTTTTAACATGGGTGGATGATGGTATAGCTGAGCTAGGCTAAGGTGGGCAAGCCTTAGTGTCAATGCCTGCACATGCAGTATGCATTGCATCTAGCAATCAGGGATGTCATTATTATAGTTGATGGTAGCTCTCTCAGAGATCAAGACCATAAGATCATTTCACTCATAGTTTTATGATGGGGAAATGATTTTTTCCCCCCTATGGTAACAATATTTTTGCAAGCTGTGTGTCTTAAGATGACCAAAAATGAATAGTAACGCATAATGCGGTTTACTTCATACTCTCCATGACAACAATGTTGTGGTTTGAGTAGGTGTGATTTCTGTGGTGAGAGAGAGAGAGAGAGAGAGAGAGAGAGAGAGAGAGAGAGAGAGAGAGAGAGAGAGAGAGAGAGAGAGAGAGAGAGTGTTGTTGATCACATTTTGGGTAAGTTCAAGTCTGGGTCACAGGAGAAGTAAATCTATGAGTGGGTGGATTCTACTATGACCCTCAGACCTTCCTCTGACCTGTGTGTGTGTGTGTGTGTGTGTGTGTGTGTGTGTGTGTGTGTGTGTGTGTGTGTGTGTGTGTGTGTGTGTGTGTGTGTGTGTGTGTGTGTGTGTGTGTGTGTGTGTGTGTGTGTGTGTTGCATTGCGTTGTGTATATTGTTAGGGGTGAATAGGTCTATGTGTATGTTTATGGTTTCTTGACGAGCAGATGGCCACTGTGTGTGTGTGTGTGTGTGTGTGTGTGTGTGTGTGTGTGTGTGTGTGTGTGTGTGTAACAGGGAGAGGGGGTAGTGGTAGTAGATTAGCCAGGTTGGGATAAATGGCTGGAGGATTAGATGGGACTCGCAATGGGCACACATGTTTACTCTGCAAACACAACTTATATCAGGCTGATTGGCTGTTGATAACACACACACACACGCACACACACAGAGGAGGCCTCTGACCCAATACCCATGCACCGACCGCATAGTAAGAGAGTAAAATGGACCCAAATGGACCCGTAAACTCTCGGCATTAAATGAACAGAGAATTTGACCGTGCGCCTTCCCACATTCAGTCACGTAGACCAGCGGTTCTCAAAGTGGATTCCAGGGACTCTGTGGGTTCCTTCAGGGGGTTCTAAATTGACCCATACAAGTCTGTAACAAGTCAGTGTACAAATGGACACTGACTTGTCCATTTGTACACTGTCAGAGTTAAGGGGAGACCTTGAAATTTGAAAGATTGAGAAACACTAATGTAGACCGTCACCGTCAGCCTCACCAAGGCTTTGACACCAAAGCAGCTTGCCGCCTCCATCCTCCACACCTCCACGCCTCCCCGACAACACACTCACACTCGTCCCGCTAGCGCCGACCCACACAGGGCCTGAAATCAGAGAAGGTTCTGTAACCCAAACCCCTCAAGCCTCCGCAGGTAAGGGGAGCCGCATTCGAGCTATACTGCCCCAAAGACACAGGGAGCACTCTGGTTACCATGAGACTCCGCGTGTGTTAGTGCGTGTGTGTGCGTGCGTGTGTGCGTTTGTGTGTGTGTGCGTGCGCGCACGTGCATTGTTTCCAGTTACCTGTCTTTGTGCATGCCTCATGGTGAGAGCAAGGCGAGAGGAGCAGGTCTTAGGATAAAGCGGAGGGCGAGAGAAAGGCAGGATTACACACATGGTAGGTTACGGAGCGAGGGGCAGAGAGAGAGTGAGAAAGAAAGAGAGGAACAGAGCCAGAGAGCCAGAGAGAGAGAGAGAGAGGATGAAAAGAATGAGTGACCGAGGGAGAGACTTAAGACCACGAGAGCGAGCGCTCTTTGTTGTTGAAGTTTAGTGGCGATGGAGGAGGGCTTATGCTTGGGTGCAGAGTGAGTGGGATTGCGTTTCTTTCCGCCTGTCTTTGACCTCGCGGGACCCTGGAAGGATGTTCTCCTCCTCGCGCCGGGCCTGCTGATCAAAAGTCCAACCGCCCCGGGAACCTGGACCACAAGTCAGCGAAGGAATTCAAAGGAGCGTGAACGCGTGTGTATCGAGAGAGAGACGGTCGGACCAAGCTCTGTGGGATAAAAGACAGACAGAGAGAGAGAGACGGGAAGCAGGAATAGGAGGAGAGCCGAAAGCTAAAAGCAGAGAGAGAGGAGAGAGACTTTGGAAATATTTCAGGGAGAGTAACGGGACAGGTGAGACGAAGAGGGAGTTGGGGAGAGAGAGAGAGCTGTCGAGTGGGAGGCGGAGAAAGAGAGGCAGCGAGAGAGAGGTCGCAGCAGTGGGAACAGAAGAAGAGAAAGAAAAGAAAAGAGAGGAGAAGAGAAGAGGTTGTTGAAGTGGGGATAAGGAGACTGAAAGAGACGGAGAGGGACTGACAGAGGGCTGCAGAAGTGGGGATAAGCAGAAATACAGAGGGAGAGAGAGAGAGAGAGAGAGAGAGAGACGGGGTGCGCGAGAGAGAAGGTGGGGGGTGACGTCAGATTCCGGATTGAACCATCAAGTCCTTCGCCGGTTCTAATCCTGATTAGGGAACATAAACAAGGAAGGAGACCCTGAAACGACAGAACGTGAGAGATAGGGCCACGAGAGCCTCGTCCCAGGGGAGAGAAAGAGAGAAAGAGAGAGAGAGAATAAGTGAAAGACTAGAATTACAAAGAAGGAACCTTTGTAAAAGAGACCTTTTTTTTTTAATCTGGGGAGCCCGGGACGGCAAAGCCACAGATACTCCACAGAGGAAGCCACAAACCACAGTAAGTAAATTAGGAAGGCTGCGGGTGGAGAGATATAAAACCAGGACAAGGGCGGAGAGAGGGGTGGGTGGTGGGCAAGGAACGGTGGTCTCTGGAGCACTTTATATACTGTACCTTAATGAATTGATTTCCTGTCTTTCGGCCATTCTCGTTTCATCATTCCCAATTTCCCCATGACCTCACCGCCCGGCTCCGCACCCGCCCCCCCCACCCCCATTGAAATACATGCCTCCTCCTTCCTTTTCAGTCTTTACCCCCTCTCTCTCTCTCTATTAATACAGTGGTTCTCAACCTGTGGGTCGGGACCCCCAGGGGGAGTCCGCAAATTATTTTTTTGGGGGGGGGTCCCCAAATTAACATTACATTTATGTGCAACGTTGTTTTTCCTCACTCAACAGTAAACAAACCAACAGAAAGTTTAAGTGTATAGAGGGTACCTGCACGTTTCTCAAGTGACAATTTAAGACTTTTTAATACCTCTAAAATGACAAAATGAACATACAGGTAGGCAGAAATTGTGAAAATAGCCGATCTACATGCTCGCAACGCGAGGCGTTGTGAGCAAGTAGATCTGCTATTTTCATGTAGATTTATGTAGATTGAGATATTAGATTTATGTAGATCTATTTTCATGTAGATCTGCTATTTTCATGTAGATCTGCTATTTTCATGTAGATCTGCCATTTCCACAAAACCGTAATGTAATGCCTCAACTCTTAGTGTCAGGGTGGGGGTCCCCACTTCAAATATGATTATTTTGGGGTGCCGCGGCCTGAAAAGGTTGAGAACCACTGTACTAATACACTCCATTCCATGACATCTTTCCCCACTCCAACCAACCCCCCCTCCACCCACATCTCACTCTTTGGCTGTCCTGTCCCCATCTTAGGTTACAATGCCTGCCAACGGGAATCGCCCGTTGAAGCTCCAGTTTGGACTGATCAACCACGAGAGCCGCTACCTCACCGCAGAGGCCTTTGGCTTTAAGGTACACACACAAACAACCTGTGACATAATTCCATCTGGGTGGTGCGCTTTCATCCAACAGCTGTGACGTGTTGTGTTTTTAAGCGTGGGTGGTCGCCCGCAAAATCAAAACCCCAGCGCTGTTTGCCCGGCCCCAACGCCTTGAGCTATACTTCAAAGTGCAATCGCTGTTCATTTATCCATTTGTAAGTCAGAGAGTGTATGTTAACTGTAAGCGGAGTTAAATGAACACTTTTACTGTGTACACTGAGGTTAAATGACCAGTAAGACGTAAGGGTGAAAAGCGACCTCGCCCCTGGTCGCGCCATGTCTTGGCCATCTGGCCAGTGATGTATATTGGACGAGTTACCCATATATGGAGTGCCCCGGTACCCATATAGGGAGATCCATCACAGATATGGGCTGACATCAGGGATCTCCATATATGGGCATAAAAGGGATTTGGTTCCCCTGGCATCACAGGGATCTCCATATCTCCATATATGGGCATACAAGGGATTTGGTTCCCCTGCCATCACAGGGATCTCCTTATATGGGCATAAAAGGGATTTGGTTCCCCTGACATCACAGTGATGTCAGAGCGTGATGTCAGAGCGTGAGAGTGAATCAACAAAAAAAGACAAGCGTTACCCAGACAGACAGATACGGTCAAGATGTGACAGTTCTGATAGTAAACTGCGTCCTACGGTCACAATTAACACATGGGAGGCCAAGGTTTCTAACATTTCTAGCTGTTGCTGCTGCCGTCGTTCACTTACGCTTTAATTTTGAAGAGCCTCGGAAGCTTTGTGCGTGTGCACGTGAGTGTCCACTGACGATTGAGGAAGATAATCCATTTGTTTACAAACGCTCGCGTAACTAAAATCCAAACCGGGCCCGACCATCGCGGTAAAGTGTCGCAGTGAAAACAATCAGATCTCTGCTTCCCTGGCGTTCTTTGCACCTTATTCATAGATAAAGCCCTTTTTATGTTTCAGCATAGAATAGAAATCAATGCAGCCTAGACACGGCATTTTGTCTCTCTGCGAGCTACGTTATGACGTATGGACTAGGGTCTTTCACTGACAACACAGGATGCATGCAGCTCCATGTAACCAAGTCAACCCTTTGTCTCGTTCCTGAACGAGACAACTCCTTTTGGAAGAGCGACCTCTATCTCGTTACTGAACGAGTTTGGCGTACAAATTGTTAATAATTGACTATGTGAGAACCGATTCTCATACTAAATGTTTTCAAGGTACAGATGTGAAAAATGCCCCCTGGGACTCTGATAGTCCAACAGCACTTCCTATTTCAGTCATACGTATATCAGATTGTCACATTGAGTGACATCACAGCCTATTCACATAAGCCGATGACAGCATACTTGTCTGGTTTCTCTCTACTTTCTTCTAGTCATCTCGGTTCTCCATACATCTGGCCAGCTCATTTGTGCTTTCTGCACCAGCATCTTTCTTTAGTACATGCACGTAGGTACTGTAGGTGTGGGACGTCCTCTCAATCGATGCCCGTGTGTTGGTTCCCACAGCACAAGCTTATAGGCCGGGAGTTCTTAGTGTCGGTGGCAGTGGCTATATAGTCTCATCCTCCTGACTGCTATCTTCTATGATACATACGGTAGTGCCCCGTACAGATGTTTGTTGGTGATGTACTCGTCCTGGTTGATGTTCAGTACCACACATGACATTCTAGTGTCACACCCGTGCTGGGACTTCTGCAGGGCTTGCGTTAATGTCCAGCATTCACAGTTGTAGAGTAGAATGGACTCGGCCGTCGCAGATAAGAAACTGATCTTGATGTGTCGGGGGAGGTTGGATTTCCACACACTAGTCATGCCATTAAGAGCAGGTCCTTTTCCGTGGAGCCGACCCATGCGCCCAGTTATTTAAAGTCAATGACCTCCTTTAGCGCAGTACCCTCTGTTGTTAGGGGCGGCATTGGCTCAGGGGTAGAGAAACCGTTATTAGAACACAGAGGGTTCCTGAAGGGTTCCCAGTTCGAATCCGGACCCCCCCAGAGTTGGTGTCGAAGAGTCCTTGAGCAAGACTCTGAACCCCTAGTTGCTCCCGGTGAGCAGGTTGGTGCCTTGCATGGTTTCCTCTGCCATCGGTGTATGAATGGGTGAATGTAATGCACAATCTATGTAAAGCACCTTGGATAAAGGCGCTATACAAATTTACCATTTTATGTTCTTGGGGGATCTTATACTTTATGACCTCGGTTTTCTTTGCATTTAGCCTGAGGCCAACCATGGCACACTCTACTCCACTCAAGAGCTCCTGTGCCTGCTTTACGTGGTCAGATAGCAGGCAGATGTCATTAGCATAGACCAGGTCTGTGAGGGCTTCAGCAAGGTGTCTCTTAGACCTTCTGGGCACGATAGTGAAGTCGAGCTCCAGCTCCTTTCCTTTAACAGTTTGACTGCCACGGGAGGGATATACCGCCCGCCACTTCCTGCGCAATCTTGCCAATTAAAAAGTTCGGAGGGATATACCGCCCGACCCTTTTTTTTCATATTACTGTAGTACAGTCTTGGATCTCTGTGGTAACCAAGATACAGCCCTTTTGGACGATGGGACGGTCGTCATGCATGACATCAGTGGCGTCAGTTCAGAACAAGCTAAGGTATGGCAACATGACTGGTGTCTGGTGAAGACACCAGTCATGTTGCCATACCTTAGCAACAGGCACGATGAAAAGTACATTTTTATTATTTCCCCCTGTCAAGGTATGGCAGCTGCATACCCCTGCCATACCCAATTGACGCCCCTGCATGACATCACACGCTCATGTTACCAAATTCAAGCATGCTGGTTGGCCGGTTCCCCCCAGACACAAGGGTCTAGAGGCCCATTATACACACAACAAGAGTTCAGTGACTTTACCGTAACCGGACACACAGCAATCAGAGGGAGAGAGAGATATATTGAGAGAATGAGCTAGAATTAGTTATAAAATCATTAGATGTAGTATTATTTAGAGAGATAGAGATAGAGAGAGAGATCGGAAGGTAGAGGTTTTACCTAGGAGGAGTGGGGGAAGGGAAGGGCTAGTTTCTTTGTAGGTTGGAGGGGTCCATTTTGTAAAAAAAAAAAAGAAAACATAAAAAAACAGAAATCAGGGAAAGATGCCAGGGCGAGGAGGGGAAGCCAAGTGCAAACGTAAACACACATTGCCAGTTCGCCACCACGGGGCCAGCCTGAAATCACGGAGGTTTTCCAAACCGAAGCCAGTGATCGCCATCCCAGTTACCGGACCGTTGCTCCGCTGATCAGAGAGCAAGTCATGGCCGCACATGGAGACCAAGCAGGCAGCCGAACCATGCCCCGTGGCCGTGGACACTCAGCCCCCAGCCTCCGCCGATGGCGCGGCATGCATGCTGCCCGTGGCAGACCACCGATCGCGGCGGTTTCTCCCCGCGCCATGCCCCGTGGACAGTCTAACTCTGGACAACAAGCCCGCAGTCTCCGGCGGTGACATGCATGCTGCCCGAGGCAGACCACCGATCGGTGCGGTCTCTCCCCGCGCCCTGTAGGAAGCACTGCTGAGCTGTGATCAGCGAACCCGGTAAGCGTTACAAAGTTTATGTTCTCTACGATTCACTTTGTTCTTTACGTCTGTCTTTCAATGTTATATGAGATCAGTGCTGTGTTCTACCTGTAACGCACGTATACGGCGTCTGCTGTCGGAAAATAAAAGGCAGGGGCAGGTAGGATTAGCCCAGGGGGTCGCTGGAACCTCCATAGCACCAGGGACACGCGGGCACGGCGCCGCCAGGCGCCGGCCTCTATACCTCCGTGATGGAGGAACAATAAAATATGAATGGCGTCTGCCCTCGTGAACCTTTCAAAGTAGCGTATTTGATAGGGATTATGTACTATAGCGTCTGCCCTGGCCAAACGAATAGTAGCTGATCGTATGCCCTCAAAAAAAGTCTAGAACACACCACTGTATGAGATGCATAAAGTGTGTTCCTGTGGAAATGAGCCATGAATCTGTAGGTCTACTTCTTTCTAATGCAAGCTTGTAATACATTCTTCAATCAATCAATAAGCCTGACCTGCTATTGTTTTTTTTCCACGTAGGGTGCATTTGGTAATATACAATTCAATTCAAAGGAGCTTTATTGGCATGAGAAAACATACGTTTACATTGCCAAAGCAAGTATCACAAATACAATAAAAAAAACAGTTGAAAATATACAGTTGGAGGGGGTACAGCATTGTTCAAACAGAGCTATGTCGCATTGTGTCATTTTATATATATACAGGGTACAAATAGCAGCATTATTTTCCTCATAGTACATAAAGGTATCAGCTCTGTTTCATACTGTATGTGCAGTAGGTCTAGATGTCAATCCATGGTTTGTGGTGTATGAAGTTCCTCCAACTTCTTCCAGTAAGAATACATTTCTTTATAGTTTAGTTTTTTATTGTGTGTGTATACCTAGATAGATAGTTTAGTAATACAATCTGTGTGTGTGTGTGTGTGTGTGTGTGTGTGTGTGTGTGTGTGTGTGTGTGTGTGTGTGTGTGTGTGTGTGTGTGTGTGTGTCTACAAGCACACAACGCCTCGCGGTGCGAGGCGTTGTGTGCTTGTAGATCTGCTGTTTTCACTACTTTTGTGCGACAGCCTTTGCTAAAGAACATACAAATTATACAGAAGCACGATCATTTAGTATTTTTTATTTATTTCTATCATATACAGGGCCCGTGGAGTCTGACTGGATGGAGGAAGGATGGGAGCCCGATCTGCAACCAGACCAATGACAACGCAGAGGACAGTATGATGGCGGAGATAGCGAGAGCGGAGGAGTCAGGCATAGGTCATACACACTGTAGGTTCGCTGCCTGGACCAATGTCACTCTAGGGGAGCTGAAGAACTTTCTGGGACTTCTCTTCCTCACAGCTATCGTTCACAAGCCGGAGAGACATGCACTGGTCAAAAAACATTGCCATGCCGTACTTTCCCAGAACAATGGCAAGGAACAGGTACCAGGCCATTTTGAGGTACCTGAGGTGCACGCACGCACGCACGCACGCACGCACGCACGCACGCACGCACGCACGCACGCACGCACGCACGCACGCACGCACGCACGCACGCACGCACACACACACACACACACACACACACACACACACACACACACACACACACACACACACACACACACACACACACACACACACACACACACACACACACACACGGTGAACAGTACCATCTTTGACCTTGATTTGTGGTGCCTTTGACTCCTGAATGTTGGCTTGTTGAATGCCTTTTTGAGAATACAGTACTTTATTTTGACTTTTATATTATTTTATTTATTCTTTACTTGCTGCACATTTATTTTATTTTACTTTTATCCAGTTATATTTTATTTTTGTGAAGTCATATTTGTGATTTTTTTTTTTTTTGAAATATTTGTAAATATTGTTGAACATAAATATGTTCATGCTGGATGTGTGAGGTACTCACCAGGGTTAGGGTTCGATGTTGCCATAAAATAAAAGGTTGACATCGCTTTTCTGACTTTTTGTCTTCCTGACCTTTTAGACCAGGTAAAAACACAGTGAATTCACAGTGCATAGTTCTATCAAAATGTAAGGCAATTTCCACCTTCTGAGTCATTTCATACTTTTTCACTTTGCCCCCTTGAAACTAGACAATGGTACAATATTTTTTTCACTTTCTTTGCAGAAAATGAAAGTAGGCATGCTATTCTTTCTGTCAAGGGTACTTGTGTTCCGTTACCATTTACCAATTTGTTGCTATGGCTTCCTAAAGTTTTTTTTCTTTGAACTCAAATATCTCAGAATCTAGATTTCTGAGGTTATTGACTGGTTTGCGCAGTGTGCACTCTCGAGCACCTATCTCCAAAACCGCTCACCGAAATCACTCCAAAATTATTTTGGTAAAAAAAAAAACCCTCTTTTACCTAACCTCCCATTTTTGTTCCGATGTGAATATCGGATCATTTTCAATATATTCCCTGGAATCGGGGCAGAATGAATGGGACCTAATGGTGGCATTGGTCAGGGTGGGGGGCCGGGGGGGTCTGGCAATCAAAGTGTTAAGAGCTTGTCTCAGATCATAGTCCAATACTATTATAAAAAGGAAGGGGGCTAGGGTGTCTCCCTGCAGCACTCAGGTTTGGATGTTGTAAAGTTGAACTCCCTGTTTGATAACGCATGATTTGCATGTTTCTCTGTGGTATGTTCTTCTTGAGTTTCATTAACTTAACACAAGGCATTTGGAGGGAAACTATTGTCCGAGCTGTAGTACTTTGAGCGGGTTAAATGGGTGTTGCTGCTGGGGATCAAATCCCCAAGCCAAGGAGTGCCGGTGAAATCCTCTACCCCTAGAGCCATATAAGAGCACATTAACTATTCTGTGCTCACAACTACCAGTAGTATCTATCTACACAGTAGAATCCTCAGTGTTCATTTAACTATGTGCGTGTGTGAGCACTTGAATGGGACTCTGTTGGTTCCATTGAAAAAGAGTTATTAATCTGCTGTGCCACCAAAACCTTGTTGGGATAGACGCAGGGCAGCCTTTTCCTGATGATTATTCTACAGTACAGTATATTTACAAGGAGGTGGCTACTGTCTGTGTGGAAGAGGATACCCGTTTCACATGGTTTTTAATGGTAACTGGAGTTCCACCCACACACAGATCATGACAAGGTTCTAGGTGAGATATCAAAGCCAAACACAGAGAAGGATTATTGTGTACAGAAGGAGGTAACTTTATCCATCATACGAGATGCTTGTTGGAAGACCGGGAATAGCAGCACTAAACGACACACCGTGCATAAAGGCCAAGTAACCCGGTGGCCTTCGTGATCTGATTCGAGCACAATCGCATTCTTCAGAATATTCCTCAACGTGAGAGCTGCCTTTATAAAAACAAGCCATCCTCACGATATCATGGAGATTTAATTTATCATGAAATTATCCTCCGTCATGCACTGGGATCAATTCACCTTTTATTTGCTGAGCTGCATATCCAGTACCACTTAAACCCAATTGGTAAAAATGACATGTAAATAACTTACTTGATACAGTGTTTTTTTCTTCAACTCTACCAAATCTCTTTGCCAAAAAATAGCAGATCTAAATAGCCGATCTACAAGCTCGCTTGTAGATCTGCTATTTTCTGGCAAACGTTCTGCCCCAGGATAATGGATGCTGGGGATGTTTTATCGCGGTAACATCGTAAATCGCAATTCTTTTGGTCACAACAATCGTGACATGAAGATTTCACATCGTCCCATCCTTATTTCTCTCCCCCAGATCAATGCGTCGGCTCCCAGCCGGAAGAAGAAGCAGATCTGGACGCTGGAGCAGGACGAGCAGGACTGGCAGGTGGTGTACCTGCGCAGCCACCTGGGACGCTACCTGGCCTCCGACAAGGACGGCCGGGTGACGTGCGAGGCGGAGGGCCGCAACGCCGACTGCCGCTTCCTCATCGTGGCGCAGTCGGACGGGCGCTGGGCGCTGCAGTCCGAGCAGCACCTGCGCTTCTTCGGCGGCACGCGCGACTACCTGTCCTGCTTCGCGCAGGCCATCGGCGACGGCGAGCTGTGGGCCTCGCACCTGGCGCTCCACCCGCAGGCCAACCTGATGTCGGTGGCGCGCCGGCGCTACGCGCACCTCGCCGCCGAGGACGGCGAGATCGCGACGGACCGGAACATTCCGTGGGGCGTGGCGGCGATACTCACGCTGGAGTACCAGCAGGGCCGCTACTGCATCAAGGCCTGCGACGGCCGCTACCTCAGCAACGACGGCAAGCTGGTGGGGCAGAGCGGCCGCGCCACGGCGTACACGCTGGAGCTGAAGAGCGGCAAGCTGGCGTTCAAGGACTGCGAGGGGAAGTACCTGTCCCCCATGGGCCCCACGGGGACCCTGAGGTCCGGACGCTGCTCCAAGCCGGGCAAGGACGAGCTGTTCGACCTGGAGGAGAGCCACCCGCAGGTGTTGCTGATTGCCTGCAACGGCCGCTACGTCTCGCTACGACAAGGTGGGGATCGCGGCACACACAAAAATCACTCGCTGTGCAATGTTGTTTTTGACAGTGAATTTTGATTTAGTTTTAGTCATAGTCTTTTGAATACAATGTCATTTTGTTTTAGTCATAATTTAGTCACCTGAAAAGTTTTAGTTTTAGTCTAATTTTAGTCGACTAAATATCATAAGATTTTAGTTGACTAAATCTACAGTTGATTTAGTCAACTAAAATGTATTTTGGCAGGCCTTGATGGCATCGTAATGACTGATTTTACACTTGGTTGCGTGCTGAAAATAGCAGATCTACAAGCTCACAACGCGTTGCAGCGCGACCCGTTGTGAGCTTGTTGATCGGCTATTTTCAGCACGCAACACCTGAGAGCATAAAATGACTCTCTTCTCCACTAGTCCCTCCCTAACGTTTTAGTCTAGTTTTTATTTTGTTGACGAAATTGTCAATTTATTTAGTCTTAGTTTTAGTCACCACAGCTTAGTTTTTGTTTAGTTTTTATTTTGTTTTCGTCAGTGAAAAAAACGCAGTCAACAAACATTTTTCGTCATAGTTTTACTCGACAAAATCAACACTGTCGCTGTGTATGTGAACATGCGTTTGAACAAATATACGAATGCACACACGCACACAAACAAATTAGAGGTGATGCGTTAGGCCGGCACACAAACAAATTCCGCTCGCTGATTACGTCACCTTCTCTGCTCCACTCCTCTCAATATGAAAATGTTGCACTCTCTATGTCGGGTCAACCATTCATTATCTGTTTAATTGCTGCAGACAGCATGTCATCTCACAAACATAACATGCATACACACACACGGACACGTGGACCCGCGCACACACACATGGTACGCTTCAGGAAACCTAGTTAGATTCTACATACCAACCTGTCAAGGCACACACAAGCTGATTAGAGGAGGCCGTGCGCGGAATCACAGGAGCCAATTACGAGTACATGGTCAAAGGTTTCCCTTAGATGCTGGCCGGCGGTAATCACAAGAGGACACGGCTGACACACACACACACACACACACACACACACACACACACACACACACACACACACACACACACACACACACACACACACACACACACACACACAACTACAGGCATGTGCACACATAGACGTCAAAGGGGGCTTGAGCCCCTGCCCTTTAGACCATGAATGCAGTTTTTTACTATGGTGAAAAATGCAAATGCCCCTTTTCCATGCCATTCGTGAAGGCGGCATTCAAGAGAATTGCCTTGTCTAAACTCTCCTGAACTTGAATGCAGCATCTTATGTTGAAAGAATTGCCCTCTCTGTGTAGCAATCCATGCAGTTACGCCACATCTCCAGTATTCACTTGAAATATGCTTAGTTTAGCGTGGTATCAAGCACCAACAATAGCCAACCTCCAAGCTCACAACGTGTCGCAGCATGACGCGTTGTGAGCTATTTTCTTTTAGCTATTTTCGATGTCTTCACCAAAAGGCCCCTTTAGAAATGTAAGCCCCTGCCTCTCTAACATTCTCTGCACGTCCCTGGACCACTACTACTATTACAATTACTACTACACAGCCTATACGTATGCACACTGTACACCGATACACCCTGAGAAAGCTGAGCTTTGGCATGCGGAGGAAGCACTTGGGCGAGTGGACGGTGAATATGCGCGGCGGCCTATGGGGAATAGACCTCTCTCGAATGATTGACAGCCGATAGGGGTTGCATGGTAATTATGGGTAATGTAGTCCGTGGTGTTCATGTGCCTGTCTCCATTTATCTGTGGAAGGACATCACACTGGCTCTGGCTGTATCTTTCCAGGAAAACATGATTGATGTGGCTGATATGGGAGAACCGAGCGCGTCATCCCGCTTTGAACACGCTTTGCCCCCCACTGACTGCCAGTGTTCTGTTCATCTGTTCTATGCAGAGTGGAGGACTGGGTCGCTCTAAAGCAGGGGTGGGCAACTTTGATGATGGTGAGGGCCACTATATTTCCACCTTCACTTCAGAGGGCCACATTGCATATTGCTACGTCGTACTTTGTCATTCTAGTATCGCATACAATAGAAGCAAAAATAGCAGATCTACGAGCTCAAAACGCATCGCGCTGCGATGCGTTTTGAGCTTGTAGATCTGCTATTTTTTGCCTCTTTTGAATTAGAATCCTGAATAATTTTTTGTTATTTTTTAATTGGAATCCTGAAATGTACAATAGTATTTAATTTCAAATGCATTTAGTTATACTCATGTTAACTTTATGAACCTAAATACAAATTCAGTATGTTGGATATGAAAAAAGACAAACATCTTAGTACTACTATACTAGTCATTAAGCTACTAAGATAGACTGAAGTAATTAAAACGGTCATGTTTGCATGTTTGGAATTGTAACAGCTGAAATCGATAATATATCAGTATTCTGATATTAACCTGCGGGCCGCATGTGACCCCCGGGCCGCCAGTTGCCCATGTATGCTCTAAAGCAGTAGCTATCAACCCTTTCCGAGAGCGTAAAATGAAATTTACGTTCTCAAGAGTTAAAGATCTATAAGGGTCCATTTGGTTACCAACCCTCTGGTCACCAACTCTCCGTCATTTAGCTGGGGACCACCTGGAGCCCCCTTCAAGGACCACTGGTGGTCCCCGGACCACTGATTGAGAGCCACAGCTCTAAGGAACCGCGTCATTCTAAAAGCTGAGAAAACTGTGTTAAAAGGATATCCAATATGTATTTAAATAGACCTGATAGTCATTAGTTTCAGGCCAGCAATCGTTTTTCTGGTTAGATAGATAGATAGATAGATAGATAGATACCTTTATTATCCCAAGGGGGAAATTCAGTTGTCCAGTTGTAGCACAGCAGTATACAGTTATTTACAAAGTTACAGAGAAGAAAGAAAGATAGATAAGAGGGGAAAAAAAACAATAAAGAGAAGGTGCATCAATAGAGGGGGCGAATAATATATAAGTATTTATACATAAAGTGTCTTACAAAAAGAGACCGTAACAGTCAATGCTAGTTAGGGAGGGGTCGTTTTTTATTGAGGGGTGTTACTGGAGGAAAATAGGGGAGGGTCATGCTATTTCAATTTCAGTCCTAGGGAGGGTCTGCTGATTTCACTTTGAATTCAAGGGAGGGTCATGCAATTTTTCAAAAGCAAACAATGGCTCCAGAGGTACAGGCACTTATGCAACCATTGTCAACAGCCTTCTGCTTAATTTAATGACAAACCCTGGGTGCCATCCCTGGAAATGCCCCACAGTCACTGCAGTTAGTGTGAATGAACTGAAGTGGCTGTGTTTATGTATTTTCCTAAAACAATGGAGAGCTGTGTAAGGCAGAAACAATGGTTGTCAGAACTGTATCCCCCCTCCCTAAAGTAAAAAGTGAAAAGGTGCTAAAAAGAATTAACGACCGCTCGTTGAAAATGCGCATTTGACCCAGATTTGACGACAGGCAATCAACAGCACAAAATGAATGGCAGCAGTTACAAGCCTTCTTCTGTGTTGTGCACATGTGTCAACTGTTTAATCTGTAACCTAGATGTCAAATAACCTGTTCTCAACCTGTGAGAACTTCTCACCTTTTATGTGATGTCCACGTTGACTTTTACACTAGCAGCACTATAGGCTACTCACTGTGTGTTACTTTAGTTTGGAGGGTGTGTTAGTTTATATTTGGAAATGTGTTTTTGGGATGAAGTGCAGCTGGGATCTCAATGCATTATATTAGCCTATTCATTATTGTTCATTGTTGCTGCCGCCCGCACCCGTTTTTAAAAAAAATCCTAATTATTTACAGTAAAAAAAGAAAGAAAGAAAAAAAAATCTCTGTTCTGTTCTCACCACTGGTTAGGAATATAATAATATAGGTTTTATAGGCATAATTTTACTGTGGTAAATGCCATGTTGTAGGGGAGGGTCAATCTTTTTTATTTTAATGCTTGGGGAGGGTCACTGATTTTTTCCCCAATTGAGAGGGAGGGTCATGGCATTTTATAAAAGGGCTTATACATTTTCTCCAGTAACACCCCTCAATAAAAAACGACCCCTCCCTTAGTGCAACAAGTACTGTATCTCACTGTCATTGTTAAACAAAGCAAAATACTCAGAAACTACCAACACAACCTAATAGTGCAATGTCAAAAATCAGTGCGAAAAAAACAAAAAAACAGCTCAGAGAAGAAGAAACTAGGAAGCGTGTCACCGCAAGACGCACATGAGCACTCTCCCTGGAAGGTCCTTAGGGGTCAAAGTCAATACAGCAATAGTTCCGTCAGTCTAAGTTAGGAAGGAAGGTTAGACCTTTTTCTGGAAATTTCTCAAACTTAATACAAAGAAATGATGGAGAGACTTTCACAAAATAAGGAAGATATTAGGCTACTGGGCATCAGACAGAGCTACTTTAATATGCTGTTGGCTGGTGACGGTTTATGCAAAGAACCTACCGCGCACTTTGTGCTTCGTATTACTTTCGATTGATTGAATACTTCATTAACATTTTTGCAAAAAAATAGCACAGAGGTACAGTTATACAATAATGCTAAAAGGATAACACACAAAGTAGCCTCTCTATAAGTACGGCAGCCAGCAATCGGCTGAGTACTGCCAAACCTCAAACGCCCGCGTAGGTGAGAGGGCTCCACTGGTTGAAACAGTGAAAGTGGCTGTTGGGTTTTCCCACCAGGGCCAGTGGACAAAAAAAACATTTCCTGCGGTTGTTCATTGCACATTAATGCTTTGTTGCCGGGCCAAGCTTGTTGGAGTGGGTTATTTAATCAGCATGTGGGCACGTCAGTAACTCAGTACAATACCATACTGATGAATTACCCCCTTCCCCATGTGTGCTTCAAAGTCATCCTAATTTGGCCCGATACGATCAAAAAGCAGCACAATATGTGGTCAGTGTTTAAACAAACAGCATTGTGGGTTCACGTCTATTCTAAACCATAAAATCCATGGGCCATACGAGATGTCGGTATCCGAAAGGTGCCAGAGGTTACCATGCATTTTTGAAAAGCTCTATATCTGTAGATTATATTTTGGTATGATAACCCTTTCTGAGACACAGCTAAATCGGTGTTATCAGCCGATAGAGTTGGTGTCCCATTTACTTTACTATACAGGAAAAAAAGCTAAAAATTAATCTGCTTTAAGTAGCATTTGATGGGTCTAATAATAAAATATGGATCTATAAATCCATAGTTAAAATAAGACAAAGAGACCAAAGGACGTATATCTTAGATTGCTGTATTGAGGAGAGACAGACAAAGAGACAAACAGTTCTAAATCTCTTCCCACCCTAACGGCAGGACAGAGGATTCTCTCTCCCAAAATGGAAGTTACATTCAGTATATAAAGACATACAGTTTATGACAGTAAGAAGCGTGGAACTTATTCATTTGTTCCTAAATCATAACAAGGAAGTAGTAGGAACTCATTGATTCGTTCCTATATTATAACAAGGAAATAACAGGAAGAAAGTGCCACGTAGTGTTGGTAATATTCCACCACTCGTGACTTATATCATAGTATCACAGTATATCAAAACATGATTACAGTCGGGGCAACCAAAGTTACTATGACCCGTAATCTATTAGCCTGAGCTTTACAGTATCCACAAAATGTGGTCTCTTATACTGTGAGTTCAGTTCATAATAATATCTTATATGGTCATATGAGCTTCATACACCAATAACATAATTATGTATCATAATTTATCCTAACAGGGTCAAACTAGGGTTTTTTCATGATTCTGAATCCATTGCAAGCCTACTTAAAGCAGATTAATGTTTTCCTTTTTTTTTTCCTGTATAGTAAAGTTAATGGGACACCAACTCTAGCGGCTGATAACACCAATTTAGCTGTGTCTCAGAAAGGGTTATCATACCAAAATATAATCTACAGATATAGAGCTTTACAAAAATGCATGGTAACCTTTGTCACCTTTTCGGATACCGACATCTTGTATGGCCCATGGACTAATAGGTTTATTAAAGGCGCCTGTGGGCCCCCTGTGAGCTCAGTCAGCCCCTGGTCATCTTGAAGGCCAGAGAGGACTTATTTGGAATTGGAACTGGGATATGGGGACGGATAAGTGCGCAGCAATCGTGTTTGTCACCATACTTGGCCATGACGCCCATCCTTTTGGCTGCAGATTCTTGTCTGTGGTGTAGTGTTACCTTTTAGCCCTGGGTGCTGTAACTGTAGAGGCGCCCGGCACTCATTGTTCCTGGTTAGCAGTGGGAGCTGGAGGCAATAACCAAATGGCCGAGTCCAGGCAAACTGATTGGCCTCGGGGCTGGATGACAAGAGACCGACAGAATAGATAAAGCATGTGATACATATACAGTACAGTACGCACACGTCGCACACGTGTACCCAAATAAATGCATGTTCATATGATCATACACATGCAGACAGAGACAAGTAGAGGCAAGCATGTGCAGGATACATACCGCCATGCGCACATGAATACACAAACACACAAAAAGACTCATATGCTCACATGCATGTGAATTCATTATGTCTGTCTCTCTCTTTCAAACACACGCACACACACACACACACACACAAGCGCGCGCGCGCTCGTGCACACACACGCTCGTGCACACACACACGCGCGCGCGCAAGCACACACTTTGTCTTGTGTTGCACAAACACAAAAGCTTTCTCTTTCTCTGACACACTCACCCACATACAGTAGAGTAGACTGTCCTGTTGCAGAGAGTGGTGAGGTGAGTTGAGCATGTTGAATTATTGATAAAGCCAGGCCCTTGTGCATGGAAGCTAGGGTGGGGGGTGGGGGGGGTCTGCTTTCAGAAACCCAAGCTGCTTCTAACCTCAGGGCCAGGGCCTCCATGCGGCCAGGGCCCCTGATCTTTTTTGGATGTGCCCAATAGCTGGATAATTAACGGATACTTCAAAAAAACAAGGAGAGTGGGCAGTCCATTCCCTGCAGTATTTGTAGTCAGACAGACAGACAGACAGACAGACAGACAGAGGGAAAGCTGCACAATGCAGGCACAGCAGAAAGGGCCATGGTGGGATTCAATCCCAGGCCACACAGCACAGGTCTCAACTGCTATGACAGCTCGGAGCACAGCTAAACAGAACAATATCTGACATTCTATGTTGTTACTTTTAAATCTGGAAAGATAATAAGAGTTTATTTAGGATAAAAAGAGCCAAATGCTTTGGACAGACTAGGTCTAGGCTGCCTTCTTCATGGTATAGAGATCACACAGATGATGCAATTTACAGATCAGCTGGGAGTGGCCAAACAACAAACCAGTTAAGACCAGTTCTAATGGTGGGACAATTAGTAATCTCCAATGGGAAACAGGTGAACTCAAATT
>NC_137825.1:45153369-45265869 GCF_963921795.1 Nannobrachium achirus
GAGGTCGGCTATTTTCAACATTTCTACCAAAAGGCCCTTTTAGAAATGTCAGCCCCTGCCTATCTAACATTCTCTGCACGTCCCTGACTGTGTGTGTGTGTGTGTGTGTGTGTGTGTGTGTGTGTGTGTGTGTGTGTGTGTGTGTGTGTGTGTGTGAGATTGAGGGAACGCTTCATGCCCAGGCATAAAGCTGTGTGCTGGTATCTGTCTGTACAAATGTGTAAGCGTTTGCATGCATGTGTGTGGCTTGTATCCGTCTGTGTGTGAGCGCCCAATGGCTTACAGTAAAACCTAATTGATACTTTGTCATATGGCTGTGTAGTTCGCCCCAATACTGCTAATTTTCAACTACAAACAAACACATTTTGGGGCAGCACAGCCATATACAAGCCATACAATAAGTATGAATTAGCCGTCAGCGAGTGTGGTTACAACATCTTGGTCGGTATGCTTGACCAGCTGAGGTGTCAGAGATGGCCTCTGTGATAAAGCGTGTCTTCAACGCAGCTAGTGATATCCTGCAGATTCCTGTCTCAGATTCCACCCCCCCAATCCAATCTCTCTCTCTCTGTTGTTGTTCTCCATTTCTTCTCCTCCGCCGTCTTCCGTCTCTTTTCTCTCTGGTCTATCAGATGGTCGTCGCGAGGCCCCAGCTGAGCCCTGTCCGCGGATCATATCTGGGCTGAATTAGTGTGAAATAGACACACTGGACTGGTAAACAAAGCATGACATTGAGCTGGAATGAGAGTGGATGACGGGCATCTGAAGGCCAGTGCATGGCTGCATAGTATAGGAGGGTGACTTTGAGAATTCAAATGAAATTGAAATGAATGTTAACTTAATTGGTTACACCAAGTCACTATATATTTACTTAAGAGGATTGACTTAGAACAGTGGTTCTCAACCTGCGGGTCGGGACCCACAGGTTATTTTGGGTGGGGTCCCCAGATGATTAACTTAATGTGAAACATTGTTTTCTCACTCAACAGTAAACAAACCAACATAATGTTTAAGTGTCTGCACATTTCTAGAGTGACAATTTAAGGACTTTTTAATGCTTCTAAAATGACAAATTAAACATTGTCCAAATTGTCAAATATTAGAGGCGGAAATTGTGAAAATAGCCGATCTACATGCGTTGTGAGCATGTAGATATTTTCACAATAGAACCGTGTCATACAAAACGTTATGCCTCAACTCTTGGTGCTTGTCAGGGTCCCCAGTTAAAATATGATTATTTTGGGGGTCGTGGCCTGAAAAGGTTGAGAGCCACTGACTTAGAATAACAGCGCGGGCGGGTGGCTGTGCTGCCTCTGATAGGCTGTGGCATATGAACGCAGATCAGCGTCCAAGTATTTCTTTTCAGCGCGTGTTCTCCTCCTCACAACTGAACGCTCACGTCTTAGTTGGCACAGGGGTCGAGAGGGGCAGGTAATTATCTGTACATCCTGCCAAGCATGGACTGCAAAATCCTCTGGTATTTTCCTGATTATCATTTTTTGTTGGGTTCTTTTATTCTTTCATTGAGGGGATTGAAGGATTGGGGCGGCTGGTACTCCAAAGCTGATTATGTCAGAGACCTGCTGTGACAGGGGGGGTGCCGTGGGGAGGAGGGGGGTAGAGAGGGTGGAAGGAAGGAGTGAGGGAGGGAGAGAGAGAAATAAAGAAGAATGTAAAGGGGGGAGGGGGCAAAGAGAATAAAGGGTGGTAAGGGGGGGGAGCGGAAGAGATAAAGGGGTAACGCGCATGGATCAGTGTTGTCCTTGGATTAGGAAAATGATTCAGGGATATTCGGAGATCCATCTAATGCGGGATTTAGTCCTCCTCAATCTGCATCACGGTTGAGTGACTGACGACAACCGCCGTTTATTGTACTACAAACATTTAGGAATAGGATAATATCGCGGTTTGGTAGGTTGAAAATTAAGTGAGTGGTGCAAACACAACACACAGCCATAGCTGAATGGTTAGATGCCTAGGACTCCGGAGGTCCCAGGTACGATTCCAGCTATGTGTCGAAGTGTCCATGAGCATGAGCAAGACACCTGACCCTTAACTGCTCCCCTCCCCCGCTCTCCTTGTGGGCAGCACTCAGTTGGGTTAAGCTGAAACTGAATTTCCCCTGTGGGATAATATAGGTAATTATTATATCTCCTTAAATGGGTCATTCTGTCCATGACATCAGTTACTTTGTGTATGAGTCAGGGCCGGATCTAGGCATAGGCAAGGGGGGGGGGGCAATGCCCCCCTAAATGCCCTGTCTGCCCCACCAAACATGCAAAAATCTAACATTTCAAAGATATTAAACTATTTGAAATGTTACGCTACAGCTAGGTAGATGGATAGATAAACCGATAAAATATTATAATTTAATTTTTTGGGGGCTTTTTGCCTTTATTGACCAAGGGAGGTTGACAGGAAATGGGGAGTGACATGCGGTAAACGTTATCCGAATCGGGAATCGAACCGGCGACGCCGCGGCAACCATGCCTATGTGGCGGTGCCAATGTGGTATGCGCCTTGACCAGTAGGCCACCGGACACCCCAAAATGATAAAATATTAGAGAGATAGATAGATAGATAGATAGGTGTAAGACCTGTTGTTTGTATTGCGTGTTATAGGTGTGCCAAAATGCTTAGTTTTCTATGCATTTCGGCTTTGCGGCATGGGCTGGAGGTGACCCCCCTATCATTTCTTCTTGCCCCATCTAGTGCTAAAGGCTAGATCCGGCCCTGGTATGACCACAGATTGGGGAATACTAATACATTCCGTACTAAAACAGAGTGAAACGTAGGAGCGGTTTGCACCGCTCAAAAATACTATACAGCGAAGATTTTGAATTCAACTGGCGTACTACTGTATTTTAGTTACATGCATGTTGTGCGTGCCTCACACTTTCATAAAGATTCATCGGTGGTTAATGAAAACCCCAGCAGTCCATGGTTCTAAGCCATGCCTAGTTTCCATTTGGTGAAGTAGTGATTCATCAGTTTTCTTACATCCTTAATTTGCAAAAATCTATAAATAAACACCGACTTACAACAATGACTAGGCTTCCGTGGTCTGCAGCGTCAACAAGGAGAAACAAATGACTGTAATATAGGACAAACTTATTTTTTAGCTCACGTTTTTCGGTTTCAGTCACTTAAACACAACCCTCTCCAATCCCATATGCTCTTTGCAGGAGTGAGCCTCTCGGCCAATCAGGAGGATGAGACGGACATGGAGACGTTCCAGATGGAGATTGACAAGGAGACCAAGAAGTGTACATTCCGTACCAGCCAGGGCTGCTACTGGGACCTGGTGGGTCACGGAGGCATCCAGACCACCGCCACTGAAGTGTGAGGAGACATCATCTAACATCTGCTACTAGGGCTGTCACGATTATGACATTTTACATGATTGTCACTCAAATAATGTCACTCAAATAATTGCAATTGACGATTTAATTGTGTTTTTGTTGTTGACAATTACATTTCTGTTTGGCTTTTAGGCTTTGAAGTTGCACATATGGCAATTATGACACATAACCTAAATAAACAAAGAAATTAATGACATATTTGACAACTTTATACTTAAAAAAGAACATTGATAGTGGAAATAGCCGATCTACAAGCTCACAGCGCGTCGCATCGCGGCGCGTTGTGAGCTTGTGGATCTGCTATTTCCAATACTTTTTGAAAGTGTTTGAAACTATATTAACATTTCTCAACATAGAAACGATTATGCAACATAATTGCGATTACCTGAAATAATTGCGATTAGACGATTATGTAATAATTATGACAGCCCTATCTACTACCAATAGTACTAATGCAATGACCTTATCACGACTAGTATGGATGCACAGAATCTCTGGACTACAGTACAAACAAATAGAGAAAGGTTTTATATATAATTTGCCATCTTTCATTTGTAGCCAATATTGTGTAGCCCTCTTGTTCAGTGGCCATGAAAGGTATTCACCCATCATTAATTGGTTTCACCTAGGCACACCTAGTGAAAGATACTGTAACCGGGTAGCTTATTCATTCAATAAAATCAGTGATTGTACTTTTCAATTAAGGTATTGTAGGATGAAAAGGCAATAATTACAATGTAGCCTAGAGTTTCACAGTTGACGTCAACATTACAAAGACTGAGGCACCCAATACCAGGGACATGCTGGCCATTGGGAAAAGCGGGACAACTCCCGAACGGCCGGTTCATTCCCGGCCGGTCCAGGCCGGCCATTAGGAAAAGAAAAAAAAAATGTCGGCCTTCGTTCCATTTTGGGGGCTGTGCGGCCAACAAAGTAAATTGTCACTGTCGGGCAGAAACCTCGTATCTCCAAGTTTCAAATGTATAAAGTTTTTCGCAAAGCAAAGCCCTGCTTCATCATACAAGGCCGTTGCACAAAAGTAGTGAAAACAGCAGATCTACAAGCACACAACGCCTCGCGGTGCGAGGCATTGTGTGCTTGTAGATCGGCTGTTTTCACTAGTTTAATTCATTTTTAAAATGATAAATACAAAACAAACGGTTTTGGACATATAAGGTTTCCACCCGACAACGACGAAATATGTAAAAAAGAAATAAAAATGAGGGCCTCTCCAACTCTTTTTCCCGGGCTGAATCAGGGGCCCAGCACGGCCCTGCCCAATACTGCAGATATAGACTAAGGAGTGATAACAGCCATAGCCTACTGTATAATAAGGGAAACTTTGTTTACAGCATGTAATAAATGCTACACATAAACAATATATAATTGAAATAGCAATGATAGGCAGAGAGAGTATCTGTTAAGCATGTGCTACTGTATGTCAAATAGAGTTTATGTGAAATGTGTTTCTACCCCTGTGTTGTTTGACTACAGATCAGAAAACAGTTTTTTTGCACTGGAGTGGATAGGCCACCGGGTGGCGCTAAGAGCCAACAATGGCAAATACGTCTGCATTAAGAAGAATGGCCAACTCCTTGCTGTCAGTGACGCCATAGGTAAGAATTGGGAAGCAATTCCATCCACTGATATTAAAACTCCAGAAGACATTGTTCTTCATGTTTGTCAGCATGCTCCAGTTAATCAAAACTACAGAAGTATCCAAAGGCATCTGTCCCTTGTAGATCGGCTATTTTCACTACTTTTTAAACATTTTGTTTTCTAATTAATGGAATCTTTAATTTTTCTTTCATTTCTTCATGAAATTACTGACAAAATTAATGAAATAAATAAGCTTTTTTTGGGAATGTTTTTTGGAAATATTTTGAATACTTAAAAAACTAAATGTAGGATCCAAAAAACAAAGGGACCCATAAATATCTGTCTGCGACCCCCCCAAAAATGGGTCCCAACCCACTGTTTGAGAACCAGAGCTCTATGCTACTACACAAGTGGTATTCGAATCTAGCAAGACCCAAATTTAGAGTGAACATTTTTAACTCAAATCTTTGCTTCTGGGGCTCCCTGGAACAACATCTTTGAGAAGGGGGTCTGCGGCCAAACATATATCATTTTGGGGGTCCTTGTTTGAGAACCACTGATATAGCAACAGAAAACTGTTAGGATTTAGAAGACATTTGCAGAATCGGCCTATATCGGTGGTTCTCAAACTTTGTCATGTCAAGGACCCCAAAATGATATGTGTTTGGCCGCGGACCCCTATCTCAAAATATTTTGTTCCAGGGACCCCCAGCCAGAAGCAATAAAAATGTTCATTCTGAATTTGGGACTTGCCTTAAACTAGATGCAGAATAGATACACAACAACTACACCATTCCTCAGTCTGCTCTGCACTCCCTCTTTGGCTAACTCTTTGTCCCTCTGCTGCCATCTGTTGGTCAGGTGAGGATGAGCTGTTGATTCTGAAAATGATTAACCGGCCCATGCTGATTCTGAGAGGAGACACCGGGTTCATCTGCCACCACAAGAACTCCAACACGCTCGATGCTGGACGATCCGTCTATGACATCTTCACCTTGCAACACAGCAACGGGGCATATCACATTAGAGGTTCGTACATACACACGCACACACAGCTTGATAGACTGATCGATAGTCAATTGCACCCACAAAGATGCAAGTCCTAAAAAAAATGTTCCTTCAACAAAGTGATATTACTTTCTGTCTCATCTAACACGCACACACACACACACACACACACACACACACACACACACACACACACACACACACACACACACACACACACACACACACACACACACACACACACACACACACACACACACACACACACACACACACACACACACACACACACACACAGTTCATATTACTGGCCTCTAGTTACAGTATCAGTACCACCTCCCCCAATCGTTAAGTCATCGATCATCGGCGTGACTGATCCCTCTCCCACTCTCTCTCTGTCCGACCCTCAAGGCGTGACCGGCCAGTACTGGTACACGAACAGCGCTGGGCTCGTGTGTTCAGACGGCGAGACCCCGGAGGACTTCATCTTTGAGTTCCTGGAGCGCGGGCGCTTCGCCATCCGACGCAAGAACGGCAAGTACCTGCGCGGAGACCCGGGAGGCAACCTGAAGGGAGATGGCCTCGGCCCCAGCATCGGAGCCTTGTGGGAGTATTGACCCAAGACTGGACCTCTGACCCCCCATGTCAAGGTAGAGGGTGGCCGCTAATCAGCGATCACCGCAGGCCAGGATCGCAGGGCTTGTCTTTAGCTGCGCTTGGTTGCGTTTTGGAGTAAAGGACATTTATCATCAGTGACTAGGTGCAGTCTCTACCATGCCACAGCAGAGAGAGAACTATTTGTTACGAGGGAATGAGAGAGGAGTGTGTGTGTGTGTGTGTGTGTGTGCGTGTGTGTGAGGAGAGACCTCACATATTCAGCCAAGAAGAGCCTTGATGAACTGAATCGTTTTTTTCTTTTTTTTATCGATTTGATTTCAGAACTGCAGTATCAGTGTGATCAAACCTTACACTTGCCTTCCGACAGAATTTTATCAAATGTTTTAACTTAATTCTCTCAAGAACTCATAATAACGTGTGGGGATTAGTCACTGATGTTGATTTCCCAAATAGCATACCAGGACCAAACACATTTCCAATTTTCTTTTTCTTCCAGCAAAAAAATCTGTCTAGCATTCGAGAAGAAATCAAGAAGCTCTGACCATTCATCTGCATTTCAACTTGTAACTAGTTCTTATGATTTATCATTCCCCTTTTCTGCTTCGCCCTCGTCCATTTCTCATTTTGCCAATCCTGACAGGTATTATTTGAGTGACGGTGTGAATTTGGAGTCGGTCAAAGGCAACGTGTCACAACAGAAGTATGTGATGACCTTTCGGGGAAAAAGCAGACCATTCACTCATCCACTCAGAGCTCTGGGGAGTCCCTGGGAACGTGGGTGCCATTTGAGACAGAGGTGGTCACCATATTGCATGAGGTCACCTTCTAGCGAGGGTCGGGTTCATTAGTATGATAGTGCTGTCAGAGGATATGCTCATTAACAGTCAGGAATGATTGGGTTTCTAAGCTTATTAGCAGTCAGACACGATTGGGTTTCTAGCACAGAACAGGCAGGTCTACAGTACGAACAGTAGACCGTAACCATAGAGACCACTGCCTGCATGGTAGGACTATTTAGTCGCTGCACTGGTTTGCAACTCACTAGTTGATGCTGATCTTTTTCATTTGTTCTTATGTTATGTTTTCCATCCAGATTTCTTATTGGACTCTTCATGAACACAGACATAAATAAAATATAAAAGCAATAAATACATTAAAAGAAAAAAATCCTGTATGACAAGTGATGTTTTATTTCAGTATGGCCGTCTCATGGCATCTGAATACTGAGATTGTCAAGTAAGTAAGTAGCCTGGGGAACCTGCGGATCCCGAGACACGTGGCCCACAGGTCAGGATCTACTGTTACTGTAGCGTGAGGTAGCTTGATTTACAGGTACACCCCCATGGACATGACACTAGTATGTGTCATGTATGTCACATGGACCTACCCCAATACAACCATTGATGCTAATTGTGAAGCAGGGAGACATTGGTTACCATTTTTATAGTCTTCGGTATGGCCTCCCAGTCTCAGGGCAGACACTAACCACTCGAACCATGGTCAAACCCTCCCAAAAATGGCATTCTGCTCTGTGAGGTGAGGTTTTCAACATTTTACAAGTTACTCAATTCAGGTTACCTCATAAGCACACTATGCAACTCTGGCCACCGCATCGGTATGAGAAGTAATTGCTCTTACTGAGGAAGACAATGAGACAATATGCACCTTGTTATATATTAACAAATGAGACAAATGCCCAAATAAATGTGCCACAGACCCACAAAAATCCATGTCCAGGCACTCAGGTGGATTCAGAAATAAAAGGCCTTCATACTGAAAGTAGTTATACTTTATGAAATATTAGTTCAAGGCATTCTTTTTACAGTACTGTAGGTTTGGTTGCCATCCACTATAAAATCATACAATCATACAAACAAAATACAGTTTACCATGACCATGTACAAACACCTAATCTTTCCATTTGCAGCTAAGATAAGGAATGCTACAGAGCCCCTGAGGTGCCATGGTGTGAAATATATTTTGTAGAATGGAGCGAGAAAGACAGTCTTAGGTTTGTGTATGCATGACTGAGAATCATACGTGTTACATAATAAGGAGAGGATTCTCTCTTAGCTGTCGGTAGACACTGAGAAGAGTCTGGGTCATCTGCCCTCCCGACGAGACCACCCCAAAGGCCTCTGGGATACGACACTGCTGGAGCTGCTGCAACATGGCCTGATGGGAGAATTCAGTTGTTAAAACAACGTAAGAGGGAGATGTATGGATAACAGCAACAATAAGAAATAATCAGGGTGCCAATGGCCTATTGCGGTGGTTTTCAACCCTTTTCATATCAAGGTCCGTTATTGCGACCGAAGGTCGCATATACTCTGAAAAAACGTGTCGCTTGAGTGACCTTCCTTCCTTCCTTCCTTCCTTCCGTAACCTTCCTTCTGTACGGGAGTGATGTCAGTGTGATGTCATAAAATATACTGTATATTCCCTTGTGAGTCGTACTCGATGAGCTATAGAAAACAGACCAGACCACCATTATGTTACCACTAAGGTCTTAACAAGTATAAAGGACTGAGTAGGTCTTACCTCAGCCCTGTGCAGGGCCTGTCTCAGACCCAAGCCCTCAACTCTGACAGTGGGGACAACCTCTTCAGGAGCTCTCTGCAGCAGTGTCTAACAGGAAAAGAAGCAGAAGAAATGAATATTGTTATACTCTTTCTAAAATGTAATACTATTCAAACATGATACTGTATATTTCTGTACATGTGTTTGTGTCTGTACAATTGGCTAAACTGATTGTTTTTGCTAGATGGCAGAAATATTTCTTAATATTACTTAATTAATAATTTGTCGTCGATAACAAAACGACTACACTTTTTGTCTCTCCCCTTGACTTCAAATTGAACAGGCATTTCAAAACCCATTGTCAAGGCAATGACATTCTAAAATTACAATATAGGATAACACATTTGATTTGAATTGTACAGCCTGATTAATTGTACAGTCTGAGAGAGAGAGAGAGAGTGTGTGTGTGTGTGTGTGTGTGTGTGTGTGTGTGTGTGTGTGTGTGTGTGTGTGTGTGTGTGTGTGTGTGTGTGTGTGTGTGTGTGCGTGCGCATGTGTGTGTACCTGTAGACGGCGTAACACTGCATGGTGCAGTCCGCACACAGCAGCCATCGAAGAGCTTTCAATCTGTACCTCCACTGCACGCAGTGGCGTCTCTGCCTTCTCCACCATCTCTAAACCTGTAGTTACCTGCAGGAGTAGTTATTTTCATAAAGAGGTTTTGATCTCATTTGTGTAGTTTGTAATAGCAGTGCACTCCCCCCGATCATTTCACTTTCATGTTTTGGTACTGTGCAAATAAACACACATTATTATACAGTGTCTCATTATAGTGCTTCCAGAGACAAGATTAAATACATCGGCCACAAACCTCCTTTGCGGTCAGTTTGACTGTGTGCCCCCCTGGGCCCCGGGCATGGACCACTGAGAGTCCCTGTGCACTCCTGTCTACACAGGACCCCATCTCGCCTCTCCCAGGACTTTGGGAGAGCAGCCAGTGCAGCACAGAGACGCATAGATGTGTGGGAGCCAGCGTTGGCCTTTTAGGATCCACTTCGAGTGTGTCCGGCCCCACTGTGGCACTCAGCAGCTCTGATGACACCCTAATGCACGCCGCATAGTGTTCCCTCTCGTGTTCTGTTCCTCCCACTAGCCTGCTAGTTCCTCTACCCCTGCGAGTGCTTAGAAAACCTTGGATCGCGTCCACGGCGGCGGTATCGGTGGAGGAGGTTACGCCCAGTTGCAGGGCGTCCAACCAATCCACCGTCAACGTCTCCAGCGCCAAGCTGACGCAGCTAGTGTCCAGTCCCGGACGAGGTGCAGCAACGGCGTGTCCATGGGCCAGCAGGCTTTCCAGCGAGAAGATAAGTGTGCAGCACACCGTCACGGGAAAAGTGACGTCGCCTACAGCTGCAAGGGGCAGCGACACTTCAAACCTCTCCCCCGGGTGGAGAGAGCTGAAGGGGAACGTGAAAGTTCTCGAGGTGCTCTTTGCGGCCACGGCGGGGGAATAGGAGAGTGGTAGAACGGTGACACAGAAGGACCAGCCGTGTTCTAAAACATAACAACTGGAGTTTTCCAGAACACAGGTCAGGTTCAAGGAGTCCTGCTGCAGCAACCTGTTCCACCTGGGCACAGCGTGACATCTGATTGGCTTCTCCTGGACAGGAATCTGTGGTTCACCGTTGGGATTGGCTAACATCAGGCCGCTAATGTTGAGGACCTGATTCAGGTGGCGTAGGATGTCATTTTTGTCCTGGATGGTCCTTTTCAGCACTGAAGCCCTGAAGAACAGAGGCTCAGGTTCACATGAACAAAATAGATATTTTTGGCTGTACTAAATCGGTCTCATCAGAGAATGCACAATCACAAGTATAAGCCCTGACACGTTGTAAGCATCAGACGCACGCGCGTCATCAAATACACCCACTGTTTGACACTGGAAGAGTCAAATGGACAGACACTTCAACAAGTGTTGTCTTGTTGTCTTGGTGTCTTGGGGCACCCGCTGGCCTGGTGGTCAAGGCGCATACCACATACTAGGCTATGATGCCTGCTGGTGTCGCCGGTTCGATTCCCGATCCGGACGACCTTTGCCACATGTCATTCCCCATCTCTCTCCCCATTTCCTGTCAGCCTACTGTCCTATCAAATAAAGGCATAAAAAGCCCAAAAACAAATCTTTAAAAAAAAAACAAGTGTTGTCTTTCAGAGCACGGTTCTATTTTGGAGCATCAAGGCTCAGTAGATCCAAATAAAATAATTCAGATGTGTGTATTTCTGTATTCATGTATGATACGGTTAAGATTATTAATAATTGTGGTGCAGCCACATAGACTCTTAAACACCCTTCCAATGTGAAAAAGTTAAACTTGATACGTGTCAGCGACGCTCGCAGTGACGCTTTCAGGGTGTCAGGGCCTTCAGAGTGAATGAAATTTGAGATACCTGTCACACACATCTCCAATAGCTGCCAGCAGGTCTCTGATCCTTTGGCCCACCTGTGATGAAGGTAGGCTGGGTAAGTCTCTGTCATCTCTTCTCTTTGGCAGGGTAATCCTCTGGAGCCTACCTCTGGAAGACAGCCCTACCAGCTGCACTGCACCTGCTGATCAGGTACACGACAGCAATGACAAAAGTCAGTAATGCAGACATACAGCTTAGTGTGTGAATATGAAGATCCTAAGCAATACAGCACAAAGACATATAATACTTGACTTTGACACACACGTAGCACTGACTAAAACAAAAACACATAATCTTGCCAAGAAAAAGAAAGACAAAAATAAAATGAGCAACATCTAAGATTAAGCACCTTTATCCAATTAAAGCTGCAATCCCAAGATCTCTCACGTGAGAGACCAAACATCTCTAATGCTCAGCAAAGAGTGGCCAGGGGACATGTTGCGTTCATGAGCGTCAGGCAGTACTAAGTGCTAACAGTACTTTAGTAGTTGCCAAGCAGCTATTAATTCAACTGGTCTGTTGTTAGTCAATCTATCAGCTTTTGATATCAAGTGATCGCCACACAGTTCCTCAGCCATAAAGTTACAGTACCAACCAAGGTTTATGTACTATCACATGTATTTAACGTCAACTTTATTTGTCACATCACTATTTTACAGGTGTAGTAGAGTGGGAGAAATGATCTTCCCAATCATTCTTGAAGTCACATAGTGAGAAAAATATCAAACATTAAAACAAATATGTAAACAAAGCGTACTCAAAAACTAATGTCAGAATACCTCAGATGTGTGCAAGAAAATATCCTATAAAACATGAGTAACAGTCATACATACAGTCATAAACAAATGATAGTGCCAGTGTAATGGGAGCTTATTCTGACTTGACATATGGCAATACATGACAACATACTTAATTGTTAATGGTGATACATGCATCATTGCATATTAGTAACTCATTCCTTTAGAGACCCAGTGCAGGTCTGTTGTCAGGAGGAATCTAACCATGTAACTATTATCTATTTACGAAATGTCTGTTTGTCCGCCGTCTGTCTGTCTACACTCCTCTGACTGACATCATAGAACTGACGTCACATACTGGCCTGGACATGGAACACCATATATGGGCATAGGACATGGAACACCATATATGGACATAAACAGGTGAAACAGTGCCCACATTTCTGATATCACTGATACCGCTGCCAGTACGGCGCATGCATCGCCGTCATGGTAACATCCACATGCTGAAACATTTCCTCCCGGATTAAAGAAGGCTAAGGACCTATCTTTATCCTCAAGTACAATTAAATCAAGTGTCAAATACAGTATGTGTTTGGTTTGAGATTTTAATGTGGTTACCTGCGTTTCTTTGAGAAGGTCCAGTTAGGGTGGTAATTCCACAGACATTCAGACTGGCAGGCCTCTGGAAGGCAACAGGAGCTACTGTCTTGGCATTGGACATCTCCTCACCATGGTCCAGGCTTTGCCTCTCCCTGTGGCCCCCAGCATTACTCCCTCCTGGGCCAAGGTCCAGAGCGAGGAGGTCTGAACCAGTGCTGTAATAGAGACGGTCTTCATCGACGTACCCACACTCAACAGGGCCCGCGACAAACCCTTCTGTGAAACCGGCGACCTTACCCCCGCCTGCTTCTGCCCCCTCCTCACGGGTGCTGACCAGCAGCAGCCTCCCCTCTCCGCCCACCACCACCAAGCACCGAGGGCCTTCCGTGCCCGTCTCCACGTCAGATGGAGCCGTGGACGTTCCGATGAGCACCACCGGCTGCTCAAGGCTGTGCAGGACTCTGACCCGCGACCCCGGGAGTCGCAGCGGGAACGAACACAGGCGCCCGTCAGGCAGGCCGCAGAGGATTATGGGCGATTTGGAAAGGGCCACGTCAACTCCGAACAGGAGCTTGAAGAGAATCGGCTGCAGGAGGCAATGGCCATCGTCGCTCAGCGATGAAGGCAACGACGGGGAGGAAGATGGGTTGGCAGATTGTGGCGAGTTATCACTGGAATAGACACAAGTAAGCACTGGCCGCCTTCCACGCCAAGTCCTTTGGTTTAGCTCTGTGTTCTCATGAGAACCATCCGACACCACAGAGAGGCTGAGCTCTGTGACTTTCTCGTGCCCACTAGCTGCTGACTGTATGGAGGAGGGTATTTTGTAGAGGGCAAACCCCCATGCCGAGTCTCTCTTTGACAGGGTCAGCAGAACGGTGCCCACGATGAGCAAGGAACAAACTGTTTCGTCTTTGACAGCCAGCCAGTCAGAAGATATCTCAAACACAGCCGGCCTGGAGGATTGGTTAACCGAGGAGCTTGGAACCCTGGCGAAGACAAGAGCAGTGAAACTGAAGGAGGCACAGACAGTCAATGTAAAACACATCAATTGCAATTTTGAGAAATGTTTGATTGTGTGAGAGAAACAGATACAATGTGAGAGACCAGGTCTGTTGTCTGTACTCTGTAGCATAATAATCCTGATCTGTAGTCTACTACAAAGAGGTCCACTCCTTACCTAGACAGCAGAGATGACAAGTTAACACAGTAAACCCCACTGCCACAAACTGCATAGAGGCTGCGCTTATCCCGACACAGAATGACATCAGTCAAAGGACAAGGGAACAGGAGGCTAGCCTGCAATAAGATGAAAAGAAAAATAACAGGTTAGTAGGTAAATGTCTAATCTAAAAGGCAAGCCACCTATATTATGTGTTCTATCTGTCTCACATTCAATGTTATGATTTTTTAAAAAGAATCTCATATGTACATAAGCCATGTGATTTCCTGAGTGTTGACCTTGTACCAGTGAACTGTATTGTCATGAAACTGTACCTTTTCCTATGCAAACTTCTAATAGATTATTAAATCAAAACAGTAAAAGGACACAAATACAATGTCATCTCATGTATTGATGATACATCCAGACAAGAGCAAACTATGTGGACAAGCAAACTTGCCGTGAGTTTTTTCTCTTGCTTGTTGAAGACATGGACCTCGTCGCTACAGGCACACAGCAGCACATCTGTCCCCATAGACAGCACTTTTGCTGTGCGCGTTGACGGCGCGCAACAGCCCAGCTGTGCCCAGGTCTCCACAACACACCTCCCTTCCATGCATACATGTAGTCCACACTGCACTCTCTAAAGCACACGAGTCTGTAGCTGAATGTGATCGATTCTAATGGTCCAGGGAGGGACACCAAACTGCTTTCTTCATCCAACTGCTTGTTGTTGACACAGGACAGGATGCGAAGTTCCGCGCGTGTCACACCCGTCCAATAGGCGTTAAGAACTACATTTCCCATGAAACAACACAGGACGAATGTGTGTCCGGGTCATAGATCGACCAATCAAACGTAGATTACTCGAATTTTCAAAACCGCTGAAAGTGAAGCCAAGCGCCCGCATTTGAGTGGACCCGGGCGGTTTTATTATTTTATTATTGCATTTTTACCGATTTTAACCATGGCCGACTTATTGAATGACGACGCAATAAAACTATACTTCTACGAGAACAGGCTAAAGACGTACGCCGGGTGGCCGTTTGATGAAGGATGTACTTGTACACCAGAAAACGTGAGTAAACTGGCTGTAACATTAGCCTATGGCTACATTAGCTCTAGCTAACAACAAAGCCAAATCCTAGCTGCTAAACCGACAACCATAGATGACAAAAGGACAACAAAAAAATCAAATGTATTACTGTGTTGGCTGAAAGATGAAAATGTGAACAAATGTTCGTTTTTGCGACCTTATTTTGTAGTTTTCCCTACCGAGATTTGTATGTTTTTTATTTACTTTCCTGTCTTACTTACATTACAGACAGATTTATTCTAGCCTTGGACCAAGACTCGACTTGACTTCTTTGATCGAGGCTGACTTATATGCAAATGTCAGAGTCAATAAAAAATAAATTAGGCTGTAGTTTTGAGCTTGATAATCTAGGCCAGGGGTCTTCAACAGGGGGTCCTCCAAATCCTTGTGTGATAGAAACGTTTTTTTCTCCTTTTTTATATTAACCACTTGAACCTATAGCGTCCATATTCTGAGAACTAGACAGAAATAGCCGATCTACAAGCTCACAACGCCTCGCTGTGAGCTTGTAGATCTGCTATTTTTGGCAAAGAGGTTTTGTAGAGGGGGAAAAGAGCAGACCAAGTACAGAGTGAAAGGTCAACCTTATTAAGTATTGACGGTTCAAGGTGGTTAAATATCTGAAAACTCAAATTGACATAAATTCAAAATACACTGATGATTGTGCTGTCAAACAATGAAACTATATGGAATCTATGAACAGGTTGTTTGTGGGGGTCCCTGCTTCATCTCTCTCTCAAATAAGGGGTTCCTGGCCTGAAAACATTGAAGACCTGGCCTGAAAACATTGAAGACCCCTGATCTAGGCTATTTTGTTGTGTAAGTGCTTAACTCTGGAGACATGTTAGCTGTTTGTTTATTTATGCTACTATATGATTTCCTCCACCTCTCTCCAGATGGCCCGAGCTGGTTTTATCCACACCCCGTCAGACAACAGTCCAGACACTGCGATGTGTTTCTTCTGTCTCAAAGAACTGGAGGGCTGGGAGCCAGATGATGACCCTGAGTAAGATAACATTATATTATCTCTGTTCAGTTTCAAACTGTCAATAATATAGTGGTGGGAAAAGTACTTGCATGTTGCTTAAGCAAAAATATCAACAATACTTCAATGTAGAAATGTTACAAATAAAAGTCCGTAATTCAAAATTTACTTGAGTAAATGAACACAAATAGCCTATTAGTATCACAATAAAAGTACCAAAAGTAGAAAGTACTCATTATGCAAAATGTCCCATTTCATAAGTTGTCAAATGTATAAAATGTACCCAAATCTTTTGAAAATAGCAGTAACTAAAGTTTTCAAACTGTTGTGGAGTAAAATTATAATATTTGCCTGTTGAGATGTAGTGGAGTAGAAGTACTGAAATTTGCAAATGTAAAGTAAAAAAAGAAATCTAGGCTACTTAGTTACTTTACAAACGGTTTATATACTGTATGAGATCACTCCATTTGAGTTGGTCGTCACCAACAGTTCTTATTTTCTTTCCAGAAAGGAACATAAAGATCATTCCAAAGGCTGCCACTTCATTTCCCTGAAGAAGAAAGTGGAGGAACTGACAGTGGAGGAGTTCTACAAGCTAGAAAAAGAGAGATTGAACTTCATCATTGTATGTTCCTCAGAGTAGGCCTACACCATGAAATACATTTACAATTTAACTGTCAGTGTCCATGTGCATAATATTGCTGTTATTTAGATTTTAAACCTAGACTACCAACCATACACTTTACTTGAAAAATATAATATTACAGGTGAAATTCTAATTCCTTTTTTCCTCCGTTCACAGAAGAGAGACACAGATTTCAAAAGGTTTCAGGAGAAAGCCCAAGAGACGAGGGTAGAAATACTCAAGAAAGCCATGGGTGAAGAATGACCAAATGAATGGAGTTGTACAATGTACATATTATCATTTTATTTTTGTTTTACAATCTTTTTTTATAACGTTTTAATGGAAAAACGGTCTAGATTTGTTTGTGAAACTGAAAGGAGGATTGAACGTTCAACATAGGCCTATAACATGTTCATAAAACACAACAGTGGCTTCATGGTCTCTACACACTACACAGGGTGGTCAATAGGGGGCAGATGTGGTAAAGAGACCACAGTAAATCCAACATTTTTCCTTCATAGCTGTAGCTGAGGTCCATTTGACCCCTTTCTTAATTTGTTTTTGTCTTGTTTATATTCCTCTGGTGTATATATATCATTAAACACGTTCTTACCGTTTGTCTTGCGTTGCAGTAATTTCTGTCATGATATCTAGCCTGACTGTTGTAAAGGAGATATTAGTGCTTTTGGGTATGTAAAGCCACAAAGTGCTGTGGCCTAATCTATAACAATCCTACCATGAAACATGAGATATAATCTCACTCGTCTGTTATTTTTTACCATGAAGTTAGTACAGTCGAGAGTACAATTCTGAAAATGTTTTGCTGAGAATGGCAGGACAGCCCATAAAGTTGGGGCTATAAGAATCGGATATGAATTAGAGCAGCTTTAATGCATGTGTGGTTTGAGTGAGAATGTTTCTTTAAATAATCTAGTTCAGTTGTTCCCATAAAGGGACCCATAAAAATGTCCGTGAGTGACCCACTAGTGGGTCCCGACCCACTGTTTAGGAAACAATGATCTATTCTACCCCAGTACCCCCATGGACTTGATTACGCACGGTGTAAACTTGATTGGTGCGTGAAAGTGCGCCAGTGCCCAAAAAAAACCTCGTGCCTCCTAGCCAGTAGCTCCCTGTTGTCCAGCTGTTGCTTTTAATCTCTTTAGACCGCCACCCACACGCACGATCAGTCATCTAATTACTCATTTGGCATATTTCAATTCAAACTGAAATGGTAGAGTTAAGGAATCCGCGCATCCCTTTACCAAATACGAAAAGGACCGATCGCAGGTGATATATCCGTGGCGTCTACAGCAGAATCATGAGGATAACTTTTGGCACCTTAGTGATTTCTGCGGGCATCTCTGGCATATTGAGCTTCGCGTTACTGGCAGCAGCTATCGGCAGCGAGTATTGGTACATTATCGAGATTAATCCACTGAACCAAAGCGAGTTGAAGGATGTCAGCTCCCACTCGGGACTGTGGAAAATCGTGGAAAAGGGTAAGCGTTTAGCCTGTGTAGTAGTAGGTAGTATTTTTCCATCAGTGGTGGAAAAGTAGGTCTACTCACATTTGTTGCTTATGTAAAAGTATCAATACGGCAATGTAGAAATACTCTGTTAAAAGTCCGGAATTCAAAAATTGCTTGAGTAAAAAGTACAAAAGTGTTGGTATCAAAATGTACTTAAAGTAGCCTACCAAAAGTAGAAATTAGGCCCCTACTTTATTATGCAGAATGTCCCATTTGAAGTTTTCAAATGTATACAAATCTTTTGAAAATAGCAGATATACAAGCTCACAATCCATGGCATTGTGAGCTTGTAGATCTGCTATTTTCAAATGGCCGAAATGTATAGGGTTGAAGTGGTTAATGTAGGCTATGTTTTGTAGACCTAATATAGCCTAATAGGCCTAATCAAAATCTAGAAAGTAACTAAAGTGTTCAAATAAATGTAAGTAGGCCTACAATATTTGGATCCATAGAAGTAAAAGTATTGGAAATACCACTGATTATCATACCTCTATTACAGAGGTATTAATCTCGCACTACTCTATTTGTAGAATTTCTATGAAGACTAACAACGGAATACATTTGCAATTATGTTTTCAGATTTTCCTTAACGTCCCTTACTCCCTTTTTTATTCTAATATATACAGGTGGCAATGTGTACTCCTTCACAGCGGACGCCTCTAACTACTCTGAGTCTGAGCTGCACATGCTGAGTAAGTCTCATTTAATCGTCATTATTACAACCCCTGAATTAGGCTATACTGCTTGACATTAATGAAGTTCCATTGTCAGGGCACTCTTAACGGCTGTTGCCATATGGTGTGTGTATTTGCATGTACCTGCATCCTTTCATATTTTTTTAATAATTAGTTGCCTTTGTTATCTTGGCACTGTTGTAAATGAGGATAATGGTGTGTGTGTGTGTGTGTGTGTGTGTGTGTGTGTGTGTGTGTGTGTGTGCGCGTGCGCGTGTGCGTGTGCGTGTGCATGCCTGTGCTGTTCCACAGACATGCACAGTGTCATTGTGGTGGTTCTCCCCCTCAGCCTTGTCCTGCTGGTGTTTGGTGGAATCTGCGGACTGGTCAGCTCCATGGCACGCAGCCCCACCCTGCTCACTGGCACCTCCTCATACTTCTTTGTGTGCAGTAAGTCATCTATAGTTACGTTCGTTGAAACAATTCCATCAGTTCTGCTCAATGGTGTGTCTGGGCCTGAGAGGTGATGTCTTTTCTCAGCGCTGGCTACTTTGTAGACGGGGCGATTCCGGGATGCACTGGCGAGAACAAAATGTAACTCCAGTCCAGTCCACTTACCTTGTTTTTCCACACTCATTCTCTTTCCCGTTTACCTCTGTCTGCAGACCCTCAAGCTCTTACGTAACACAGGGGGAAAATTGGATTTTCTTACCATATTGGCTAAGAAGTGTAAAGATGACAAATATCACAGAGAAAGAGTGAGGGAAAAAAACGGAGCTGAGCAAACACCGTAACATGCCAAACAAGGTCAGATTACTGGGATAGTCCTTGACCACAAACGGTCTCCTGGCTTCTGCCAACAACCCAGTACAACAGTACAGTCTACTCTATGAGAAAGCTCTTACCCTTTCATCATCATTCTCCCTATGCTTTTCTTTGACGTGAAAATGTGCAGCTCCACAAACACGTGGAATTTGGAAAAGTATTTACTCGCCTGATTGTTGTCTTGAAGCGTTAAATCCTGCTCGACAATGACAAACTGGACAAGGCCTTATATGACTTGCATTTGAAGGGCGAGGATGACAAAATGAAATGTGAGCTTTGCTATAGCGGACATTGGTCCCAAACAACATAAAAAACTACTGGCTGGATTGCCATGGAATTTAATGTGCATCTTTATGCTCCACAGAGTATGAACCTTACTGATTTAGGTGATCTCATGGCCTTTCATAGAGCCCTACGTCCCCATAATTGGATTGGGAAGCAGTTTGAGGCTTTTTAACAGCACGTTGCTTCATGTGGATACATTAAAGCTGCCACCCTATAACCAGTTTTGGAGAAACTGGCCTTTTAAGTGCCTTGCAGAAAGCAGCCGGTCTGGGGAATCGAACCGGCAACGCTTTTGGTCACGAGTCAGTTTCTCCTATGTCCGGGCTGACCGCCACCCTACGCCGTGAAGGCGAAGGTGGAAGGAAGACGAATGCTTGAGGTGAATTTGTTTTCCTATTAAATACTAACCTGTTACAGCTCATCTAAACCCAGAGTGTGAGTGCAGGATCCATGGCTTTCTGCAAACATCCTTCAGCTGTATTTCCCTCCATGCCTTAACCCTTATCCCTAAACTTTTTTAATAATTCAAATATCCGATCTACATCGACATGTTGTGAGCTTGTAGTACAGCTATTTGAACAATTTAAAAATGTTTTGCAAAATAGTAAGAAAAGGCAAAGATGTTTAGGGGTAAGGCATGGACCAAAATAGGTCCCCCCGGTGTCATGCTCCAATCAACACCTTATGACACTGGTAACGGAGGCCCTTGTGTGAGAGAATCCACCAACTAATCAGCAGCACATGGAGGCATATGAAATGGAATCAAGGCGAGAATTAGATTGGACCTGTCTTGTGAATTTTGCACACTACTGCACGTCCCATCTTGTCCTTGACACCCCGCCGCTGCCCAGGCTTGGGATTGCTTTCCTTTTGATGCCAGTGTTTCCACTGCTTATCTAATTTTATAATTAGACTAACTCAATTCACTTCAGTTGATCCGGTGAACCTTTCTGGATCGTCTAATACCTCTGACTTGTTAGACAGGCGCATGCATGTGTGTGACTGTTTGTGTTTTTTTTTATCTGTGTTCCCTGACAGAACGTAATTTACTGAAATCTTTAAGCTAATGAAACACTGACATGAACAAGATCTGTTAGTAGCCAGAAGCCAGAAAAAGAAAATATATATTAGCTTATGGTACACTACCATTAAATCACACCTTTGTATATACCAGGTACAGTATACTTGATTAGACATTAAAATTGTTGTATTCATTGCTTCCATTGTTGTACTAAGGTAGGTTGGTTTTATTTGCTCTAACATGGCAACCAATCCATTCCAAAGGCCAGTGGGATAAGATATTTGGTTGTATCCATGCATGAAACTGTTGATATGAACAAGGTTTATAGTAACAGCAAGTAGCCTATAGTTTAGCAGAAATATTCAAAAAGATACAAAACATCAGCATAAAACTGAAATGTACAGCATGTACAGTAATATCAATAGTGTGACATAGTTTGTAGCAAGTAGTTTTGTTTGATCTACAACAGCAGAAAATGTGAATGTGACCATTTTTCTAAGTCAGTGGACACACACTGTACAGGAACAAGTTGCTACTTTTAACATATGACACGGTGTGTGTGTGTGTGTGTGTGTGTGTGTGTGTGTGTGTGTGTGTGTGTGTGTGTGTGTGTGTGTGTGTGTGTGTGTGTGTGTGTGTGTGTGTGTGCGCGTGCGTGCGTGCGCGTGCGCAACAACAGACTTCCATCTGTTCGCTGTGAACTAAATAGATACAAGCTACCGGAAGGCAGCCTTTCTGCAATTCTCCTATCTGATATCACTTGGATATAATAACTTAAGTGATTAAATAATTATTACTTCCACCCTAGCAAGCCTCCCCTGGCTTATTATACCTCTACTATTCCCCAACAAACACACCGCGGTACTATAGAAGCCCTTGCTTGAACTGAATTATTGCTGATCGCAATTATTTGAGATAATCGTAATTGTTTCTCGTAACTCGTTTCCACACATCTGCAGAAATTGTAAAATAAATAATAATTTGGAAAAACTGAAAATAAGCGATCCATTATTTTTGAAACCTTTTGAAAGTTGTTTGGCCATAGTATTTATTTTAATTATTGGTACCGGTCATTGTCAGTCACGTCCTTGAATATTCAAATCGGATACATATCTGCTCTGTGCATTTTTTATTTACAAAGCCTAAAAGGCAAACCGACATTTTATGTTGATTTATACGTTCCAATATACAATGGCAAAAACACATATTGTTTTATTTATACAATCCTTGACTGTGTGTTTCTGTTGATCAAATCTTTAGGAAGACTAAGGTTATTTAAGCCAAATGCATGTGTCAGTACTCAGTACATTTCCTTTTGATCTTGTGATATCGCCTTGTGATGTGGGATATTCTGTGGCCAAGAGCAGATGTTATTGTTCCCTCTTAATATGTTCAATTTGATGAGTGTTCAAGCAGGGCCTCTTGGGTGGTTTGATGATTGTTAGAGAGTACACTGATGATGGCTCCGATTTGAAATAATTGGGTTGTGGTAGAGTTTACGTGTGCATATGCATGTCATGAATGTGTCTGCTCTGTGTGTATCGTTTCTACCCACGCAGTCACACAGTGACGCACGGCTTTGTGTTTCAATATTGTCCCGCATTACAAAATAATTTCACACTGGGGACAATTTGTCATATTTCAGTATGACGTAAATAAGAGTGAGTGGTCGCTGTCTGCGTGTGCTCAATGTCTTCTGGTGTTGATTTTGTCGACTAAAACGATGACGAAAAATGTTTGTCGACTACCTTTTTTCACGAAAAAAAAAAAAAAGCTATGATGACTAAAACTATGACTAAATATATTGTCAATTTCGTCAACAAATAAAAACTAGAAAGATCCAGATCATCCAGTAGACCTAAAAAGACAAGTAATTTCGTGTTTGGTTGAGCTCAGGTGTTGTGCTTCGAAAATAGCGTTGTGAGCTTGTAGATCGGCTATTTTCAGCATGCAACCAAGTGTAAAATCAGGCATTACAACGCCACCAAGCTCCTGCCAAAATACATTTTTGTAGACAAAATCAACTGTAGACTAAAACTAAGCTGTTACTAAATTACATTTTATTCAAAAGACTATACGACTGAAAATTCATCATAATTTACTGTCAAAATCACGGATGTCCCCCCTCTCGCCTTAGGCCTGCTGACCCTGTGTGGTGTGAGCCTGTACATCGTGTACTCTTACCAGGCCCTGGCTGAGACCAAGAGGCGAGTTGGGCCGGAGTACCTGGCCCTGGTCAGCACGTCCTTCGGCTGGTCCCTGGGCCTGGCCTGGCTCTCTTATGTCCTGGAGGTCCTCACTGGCCTGCTGCTCCTCATGGCCGCCCACACAGCCAGACTCCAGCAGCAGGCCATGGCCTGATGTACTACTGGAAGCCTGGAAGTGGATGCAAGTTGTGGGACATTTCGACAGCACCGATTCTGGACTGCCTCTGCGGGCATTGGAACTTGTGTGGCTGATGCGTTGCTAAACTCCAGTTTTTCTACAGATATTGTACACAGAAGCAGTATAAAGCAGTGGTTCTAAAACGTTGACTTTTGAAGGTCTCCCCTTAACTTTGACAGTGTACAAAATGGAAGCAAATGGACCCGTTACTAACGCCTGATGCCTGATTATGGATCCCACTGGAGAAGATGGATGGACGCGTTACTACTATGGACGCGTTACTAACGGATGGACGCGTGTACAAATGGTTCCATTTGTACACAAAGTTACAGACTTGTAAGGGTCCCCATAAAGGAACCTAACCTAACCCTGAAGACCACTTTGAGAACCACTGGTATAAAGGATGCGCTTGAGAAAGGAGACTACTATTTTTGTCCTCAGTATCCTAAACTATGTCTTGATGTATTTGAAAGTTATTAAAGTCAAAGATGTTATTTAAGTCATTGGGGCCAAAGCTACTTGGATATTAACCATATGAACCCTAGTGTAAGACTGAACTACAGCAGGAGAACATGCCCTCCCCCTTGTGGCGAGAATGGAAATGACATTTCATTTGCGCAATGCTTTTGTTAATGGACTGCAACTTTACTGTACTGTACTCTGTGCCAAATGTAATTCAAATGCTTATTGGTTTATAACTTTTTTGTTTTGAGATTGAGGTGTATTTTCTTCAGATTCTTAGTTTGTAAGATCTTATGTTCTTTGAGCTTTTTTCGATAATTGTCACTGTACTAAATATGAGTATCAATACATGTGTTCATTTGTACTGCATGCAATGGAACAGTGATGAAGACTGCTATGACACCACAAACCTAATCTAAAAAAGTTACTTTTCTATATATGTTATTCCATATAAACATTCTCATGGATTACATTGTCCTTTTCATGTGTGATGCATAAACTGTATCTACATTTAGGATCTTACAAGGCTTTGGGAGTATGTAGTGTAAATCAGTGGTTTTAAAACCATTTGAACACTTCCATTTTTACCTAACTTACGCTATACTTTCAATTTAAAATCAACTCACTGAATTGACAAATTATCAAGATGTTTCTCTGGGTTTTATTTACAGTAAAAAAGAAATTGAATTACTTCGCCTCAAAGACAGTGTTTTGAAAGAAATGCATTTTGACACCACCACTCGGAACGCATCTCATTTTTGAAACCATAAAAAATGTGGGAACTGAAGTACTCTTTGTGCTTGAGAGTACCGTTTTCATCATTAGTACTTTGTAAGAGGATACATTTTGATCAATCTTGTCCACGTTAAGAGCGAGAGGACATGCTCATCAATGTAGCTACTTACCAGCATGCCCCAATAGCAGACAATTGTTACCATGGAAACCATGGGAAGTCTAAAATGAAAAGCGGGTGTAAAAGCACCGAGCAAGGACACTGTAAGTACACTTGCAGAGAATGAGAAAAAAAAAAGTATTTGAATAGCAGCACTTTTGAGGCTGGTTGAATTTGATAGAACAGGGGTCTTCAACGTTTTCAGGCCAAGGACACCTTAGTTGAGTGAGAGATGAAGCAGGGACCCCCACAACCTTCTCATAGATTCCATATAGTTTCAGTATTTGACAGCACAATCGTCAGTGTATTTAGGATTTCATGTCAATTTGTGTTTTCAGATATTTAACCACTTGAACCGTGAATACCTAATAAACTTGACCTTTGACTCTGTACTTTGGCTCTTTTCCCCCTCTTTACCAAAGCTCTTTGCCAAAAATAGCCTTGTGCTGCGAGGCGTTGTGAGCTTGTAGATCGTCTATTTTCAGCTAAAGTTCTCAGAATATGGACACTAGGGTTCAAGTAGTTAATATAAAAAAGGAGAAAAACAAAACGTTTTATCACTCAAAGATTTGGAGGACCCCCCTGTAGTAACTCTGAGGATCCCCTAGGGGTCCCGGACCCCCTGTTGAAGACCCATGTGATAGAAGGTCAGAGGCAGGAAGCATATTGAATATTGGCTTTTGACAACAACAGGAGGGAGAGGGGTGTATTGTGAACCTCTGCAAACAACATTGGTCTCTGGTCTTGCTGTTACCTTTGTGCCGTCTGTACACAGATAACACACTCAACTCTCACTTTGTCACCATCACCTCGCGCAACAATAAAAACTTTTCTATCAGGTTTCCATGGCAACTTTTAATATCCTGTGAGTACTTTAGTGCAATATACCTCACAGATCCCTCACATGATGGAAGTGGATGGAAATATCAGGCAGCAGCTTAGCTGAGAAGAACGATGGTGGAAAAAGAAGCGAGAACTAAAGGAGAACATTTGTTTTAGTGTAACTGTAACTACTGCTCCAGAGCACCACATGACCTTAAACGTCTACCAACTCTCCTCTGAAAAGGTCATCTGTTCAATGGTGGTGGTACTTCACCTTAGGAGTGAGTTTTTACACCAGATTTACTTCAGGGGGACAAATCAATCAAGTTACACATATACAGACACTAAAGCCAATTGTCTCATTTATATCACATAATGGTGTGAATTGGTTATCATCAAAACAGTCCACCTTCAGAAAGAGTTGAACTAACGAGTGAAATGGTTCTCCGTAATGATCAATGAATGATCACAGTGCTTCTAAGAATAACTCAGTTCCATTTTTCTGTTGCCATATACAGAAACTGGGCAACAAATTACCTGTATAAACATAGAAGACATCTGATAGATTTATGGACCTCTTTGATGCAGTGCATAATTATCATTTCCAATATAATAAACCAATGCGGCGAATTAACACATTTGCCACACAAAAGGGGATTACAACTGAAACTTCACCTCAAGTAGAGCATTTACCTGCTGTTGTGTTTACTGGCTCCAATATTGATTGACTTAAGAGTTCAGACACTATCCTAGAGAGAACAGCTTCATGTCCTACTGTACATGTTACCCAGAGATTAACATATACAATGTTTTTTTTCCTCCTCCATTTACTGGCCCCTCTTTCTGCATGATCCTCATATTAACATAAACAGTTTCCTGAAAGCATAACCTTGTCAGACCCCAAGAAATCTGACAGATTAATGTAAAATGACATTCTGTGACATGTGGTCTTCTCTTACAAAGACAGAACAGTCAGGAGTCATTGAGATACTGTAGTGCAGGGGTCTTCAACGTTTTCAGGCCACGGACACCATAGTTGAGAGAGAGATGAAGCAGGGACCCCCATAACCTTTTCATAGATTCCATATAATTTCATTGTTTGACAGCACAAACATCAGTGTATTTTGGATTCATGTCAGTTTGTGTTTTCCGATATTTAACCACTTGAACCGTCAATACTTAATACATTGACCTTTCACTGTGTACTTGGTCTGCTCTTTTTCCCCCCTACAAAACCTCTTTGCCGAAAATACAATGGATTGTATCCATTGTCTCGCAGTGCGAGGCGTTGAGAGCTTGTAGATCTGCTATTTTTGGCTAAAGTTCTCCAAATATGGACACTAGGATTCAAGTGGTTAATATAAAAAAGGAATAAAGGTTTCTATCACACAAAGATGTGGAGGACCCCTTGTAGTGACTCTGAGGACCCCCTAGGGGTCCCGGACCCCCTGCTGATGACCCCTACTGTAGTGTGTACGATGGAACTGGCTTCTATTCCGATATGTCATTCCTGTGACTCTTTCCCACAGCTTCCGCTCTCTTCATCCGTCGGTTGCCCATCCATTAAATCGTTGAGGACCGCCATCCCTCTCACACCTGCCCAGTCTGAGGTTAGCGCTTACAGGTTATCCAACGGATACATACTGGGGTAACCAAGCCGCATCAGTACGTTAAGACCCCACAGAAACACCTGGTCTACGCATCGTTCTGATGATAGGCTAGCAGCCAAATGCCTCCCGCGCGCTGCACTTCTCTGAAGAACGCAAAGCGGAAACGCGGGTCCAATGTATCAGCCGGGCAAGCAGACCTTGCCTGCGAACAGCAGCCCCACTATGGTGAAGAATATCGAGAGGACAAACAGCACATAGGAGGAACCCACCACCGTGTTGTTAGGGAGCTTGTACGGCTGACCTCCCACCTCGTTGATGTAGAAGCCTATCGGGAATATGAGTGCCGCCATGCAGAATAGAACCACTGTGGACGAGAGACAGTAAGAGAGACAGAGGTGGGGAAAAAGAGATGCCGTTTGTTTTAATGTGAAACATTCTGTTTGTTATATGTACATATATACGACTATACGTATATAATATCCAATGCACACTCACATTTATACCATAACTATTACAGGTATGTCAACAATAGCGAAGAAACTCAGAAATGAACAAAATGTTATTCAATGCCTGTGTGCATGTCTCGCTCTCTGTCTTTAGAGTAGTACAAAAAAAACAGTTGCTGCTCCTCACTGCAGCTGCTAATACAGACAGGCTCCATCTCAGCTCATAAAAATAGAAACAGCTCCATCTAGGACAGCTTTCAAGCAGCCACTCAGACAGACACTGAGATGCTCATCCTTGTTAAAACCTAAAAGCTTTTATTTTTTTACTGAAATGATGAGCATGCATACATGCATCACCAAATGTTAACATCAAATGTACACTAGGGCTGCAAAATATGGCTTATGAATAAACATACATTGCCATTTCAGTTTCCACAATTGATAAGACTGGTCTGGCATATCAGCAATAGTAGAATTGGAATGCCTGCTATAGTTCAAAATGGTAAAGATGATGTAAAATGTGTAAATGTGTAATCCAAGTATTTTATTCCACAAATCATTAAGAATGTAAATTGTGATGAATCATATCCAGGGTCAAAATGACAAAGATATTATCATAATAGTACAGCTCAATATTGAATGATAACGTTTTAGTGGTCAGCTACTAAAGTATCTCCATTTCTAAACAAAAGCATCACTGTAAATCTCATCATTAAACAATACAGCTTGGGAATAGATTACCATTTTCTCAACCAAATTGACCAAAACCAGCAATATATTTTTTTAAATCTTCCATCATTTTGTACAGCTAGGTGTCACATTATTTAAGCATGTCATTAGTGTATGATTGCGACCGTCATTTCTGGACACTGCTCCAACAAATTCTGCCCTAAAATGACGCAAATCGGTACACAGTATGTCTACACTCATGTCATCAACATGGATCTGTCCCATTTAGCGCCACCATCAGGCCGATTTTTACATCCGACCTAACGGTCGCTTATCTCCCGATTAGGGAGTCTTACTGGTATTCAATCGTGATTCAGAGGAGGGCTGTTTGACAAATGTACACATCACCCAGGGTAGGGCAGGGAGGGGAAGGGAAACCTACTCCCAGTGAAGGCGACCCAGCGTGCGTAGCGCGTGGCCTCTCGTCGCCAGTGTGACATCACCAGCAGGCCACAGGTGACGGTGAGGGAGATGATGCCCAGGATGATGAAGAAGAGGGTGGTCACCCACTCCGGGGGGAGACTGGGGGGGATGCAGATCCGCTCCCGTCCATGGATGGTCTGGCACTGACGCACAAGACCCACCGTCAGAGAGCCTAGAACGAGAGAGAGAGAGAGTGGGGGAGAGGAATGGGTGAGGAGAGGTAAAGAGGGAGAGGTGGGAGACACCGAGAGAAAGATGGAGGAAGAGACAAAGAGAGAGATTAAGATAGTGAGAGAGACAAGGAGGGGAGGGGATGAAGAGAAAAGGAAACAACAGACACTAATTTTATAGTTTTTTACTTATTTGAACATTATTATATTCTCACTCATTACCCAGTCCTGAGCAAATACAAAAGCTTCTTGTGGACTCTTTGTTGTTTCATAATGAGTGCGGACGGTTTTGGGCCCATGACATCATTTATCAAGCATGTGGACAGCTGGGCATGTTTCTCTGTATTCCACAGAGGGAACAGAGACCTAATCACCTCCCAGATGACAAGATTTGGGCTCTGGGGCAAAGGACTGAAACAACCACAATCCAGCAGCAAACAATGGATGGATGGTTCAGGGAGCTAGGGGGACAGATGAAGGGCGAAGGGGACGGACAGACGATCTACCTCTCAATCAATGAAGGCAAACAGAGGAGCATTTTTACAATAAATGTTTTTGCTACCATTTTAGGATAGTTAGTTACAGTCATTTTTGGGCTGGACGGCCACTAAGTGGAGAGGGCCAATCCTTCCGTAGCACCGGCCCACAGAGCAGAGAGACATCACATGATTGGCCCATTGGCTTGTCTATCATCTGAATACTGGCCTAGTAGCCCAATCACAGGCTACTGTGGCCCAGGAGTCACACCCAAACGTTTAACAGCTGATATAAGCCCACAACACATCGCTGCCTCGACACGTTGTGGGCTTGTAGATCTTCTATGTTCGGTTCGCGGTTCACGCCAGTTGTGGTGGGCCGGTCTGGGCCAAGATGCAGGGCCGAATTTATGTCCCAGTCCGGCCCTGGACCAATAGAAAGGGAGCGAGAGACAATGGGAAGGAAAGAAAGAGAGAGAGAGAAGGGCCAATAATTCTATGTCGATGGCGTGCAGGAGGAGTGGAAAAGGACCAATCGGGGTTCCACGTCAGATGGTGAGTCACTGGCTGTGACAGAGACTCAAAAGTACTCTCAAAGGACTGGTCAAAGACCTCCATGCACGCACATCTTGAGTCTGTGTGTGGTCATGGTCTGTCCATCCATTATGCATCCATCCTGTATTCATTCTTGAACTTCTCACAGCTGAACAACAAACAAAACTCTCGACTGACAAACTACCAGATCATTCCTTTTCTAGTAGCTGATGACCGAGGGAATCATGATTTGTTCGTGGCAGTGGAGCAAAAAATAACCATTTGTTTTGATCAAGCAAATATAAATGATTTACAGTACAATAGGCTGCATCTGCACACACACCCTGTGTGAGACCCAGTGGAGATAAAGAAAGCATCTGCGCTCAAGGCCCCGGCTGCCTGACTACAAAGGACTCCTCACAACAGCTTTTATCATGTCATACTCATGAAAGATAATGCCCAGAGTTTTTTTTACTCTGTTTATACCTTATTCAATTTATCTTTGTTCTCACTCTTTATATTTATTTATCCACTTACCCACTTATTTTCTTGGCTATTTTGAGACACCTTGTTTATATACTTCAGAACTTCAGAGTATGACCTGTGATTATGTAAAATTCTATAAAGTAAAATACTCAATAAACAGTACGTTTAAAAAACTAAGATGAAGCCCAGAATTCTCCTCCTCTGGTTCTACCATTTTACAATTTCACCAAAACAAAGTTCCTTGCTAGTTCGTCTGACCGTCTCTTAATAGCGTTTGCTAATGTTGACGAAAGTTCCTTTTACTATTGTACTCATTGGAAGCTGTTGTGGGGAAACAAAACAAATGGAGGACTGCATTCATTGCCTTTGGGTGACTCCATGGACAGCATTTTATGAAAGAAAGGCTAAATATCCCATACATATTGATTTCTGACTTGTCATAAGAGAGTTGTTTGTTAAGCACAATCTGTGAAACGTGTTCGGTGTTCCGAGGTTGGCAGTTGTACAGTTCAATTTAAGTTCCTGAAGTATTATTCATTTTGAGAGAGTGAGAATGTAAATAGTGCTACTGTGTAACTCTCCTACAAATGTACAGTATAATTATAAGCAGCTAGAACTTGTTCACGTCTTTTAAGGGGCTAAAAACAGCACTTCCTGAGTCCCCTCCAGTCTCCCCACAGTTTCTAAACTTACAACAAAGCACCTACTTGAGTTGCAGGGTGGTTGGCGCACACACGCGCGCGACACACACACACACACACACACACACACACACACACACACACACACACACACACACACACACACACACACACACACACACACACACACACACACACACACACACACACACACACACACACACACACACACACACACACACACACACACACACACACACACACACACACACACACACACACACACACACCTGCATGACAAAGCCTCAGGGATTATTACAGAGGATAGAATGAACACAGTGTGGAAACAGCAGGTTTGCGTTAAGTGAGACAGCAATGTCACAACAGCGGCTAATGAGCTAGAGTTGTCACCATCTGTGAGACTGCCGTCTAGATGATGTCATGATGATGACTACATTACAAGAGAGAATGTGGTGAGCAACAACAAGTGCAATGTGGGATTGAACTTGAACTGGTTGTATCCTGGTCTCGGACACAGATATATTGCACGCTGATAGCTGTCACTACACCTGGGGAAAACTTAATCCATTCTATTTTAGTCCAAAATTAAACCCGGTAAGGGCAAAGAATTTACAGTGAGTGACAATGTTATCACAAGGAAAGAAGAAATCATCTACCTGGGTTGTATTATAGAGAACAATCTTTCAAGTGGAAAGAAAATGGCAAAAGTAATCAAGAAAGTCAATCAAAGAACAGGATTTTGGGGCAGGTTCTCCTTGTTGGTCAATATAAATGCTTTGAGGACACTAGCTGGAGCACTCATTCAATGTCATTTTGGTATGGTATTCTAGCACCTCAAAGACGTTTAAAGCAAAACTTCAGACCTCTCAATTTCTCAAAACAAACTCTTCAGGTTACTACTAACTAACCTCACACCTAGGACACTAACCCCTGGGCTGCTCATTATGCTAGGGTGGGATGCTCAGGGCTTTAGAGGACAGGGTACAGCAGCTTGCTATGGGCCTGGTTTTCAAGACGCTCAAGGGACCCATGTATCTGTTTGACTACTTGTGAGTGATGACCACAGGTACAACATTCAGATTTGGCACAAACATGATGGGGATGAATTCATTCTGCGTCATGCCACCAAAATGTGGAATGTCCTACCAAGAGCCATCAAGAATGTGACTCCCTACCTCCTTCAAAACTGCCATAAAAGAGCACCTGTCTGCGATTTGCAACTGGACCTAGACAAAGTCTTGGCAAAATAAATATCACCCCCCACCGTTTATCTGTAAATAATATACTTTTACAGCTCCTAGTATTGATGACCTCTTATATAGTATTGTATGTCTTTATTATGTCTTGATGAATTGAATACACAGGACCAACAATGGAAACAAGCCCTCGTGGCTTTTCGTGTTATCTTTTTAGCAGCATTGTATAACTGTACCTCTGTACCTTTTAAAGTATTCAGTGACTCAATCAATGTTAACATAGTGAGAAGAACATCACAAGTGCTCTCAGTCCTTGGGGTATACATTCAAAAATGTGCACCCAGTCCCTAACCAATTTTCAAGGATAGTGATACACGAGTTAGCCTAAAAATGTTTTATAGTTCTTCTGGGCATTTGGTTTTGGGGAGATAAAATGTTTTTCTGCAGGGTGTGGCAAATATTTTCTATCTGTTTGTTGTTCCTTTTCAGTGGTGCCTGCTGCTCCAACATTTGACCTAGTGTGTCCATATGTCCATATCAGAGCCATCTATTGGAGGCCATGTTGAAGTCTATGTAGAATACCTGGACATCCATCAGGCCAGGTATTCTACATAGACTTCAATTGGCGAATAGTGACAAAGCATTGAACCGGATGTTTACGGACCTGTAAGCAACCTACAATCCTACAATCACTTCCCTACTTCCCACCTGCGAGCACGGTGAACACAGTGTTTGATGGAGCGCCCGGCCAAGCTGGAAGCACCTCTAGACATCACAGGAAAATCCAAACTCTTCAGATTTTTTCCCCCCTTTTCTATAAATTCCTCAGACGTGGTGAGAAAGCACAACAGAACCAGTGTAGGCGAACACACCGTCTGAGCACCGCCCTGTTGGAACACCAACATACACCGATTCTGTAATGTTTTTCACTTCTAAAACAAACACCACACAAACGCCTCTAGCCAAGTCAATTTCCGTCATAATTGGGCTTAGAGAGCCTTAGTTCTCTCAAAGGAAAGGTTTTTCCTCCCCACGAGACCCAATTAAGATTCACTGCATACATCTCCATTTACAAACAACACTTCCCCTGGTCAGGTTATTACCATTAGGTTAATTAAAGTGGAACAAGAGCCTTTTAGCTTTGCATCTCTGCCTGATTTCATACTACAACATGCTGGATGGAATGGGAGGGCAGAGGCCCTACCGATAACAAATTGAATTGTGTTTAATTTTCCAGAATGAAAAGGCAGGGTGGCCGGGTCAGTAATCACACACAAACCCTTTAAGATAATTTGGTGGGTGACTGCCTGGTTTTGCAACACATTCTGCTTATCATTTACTGATTTACCTGCACGACAATTCGTGTGGTTGGCAAGTTGACACGAATGTAGTGATACACACCATTTGCTTTTGTCCATGTGCTTGGCTAGTGCGCTACTGTGAAAACTATGTGGTATCTTCTGGTATCTGAAGGATTAAGTAGATTGTATCATTTTATCCCCTTCGCGCCTGTATTTTTTCACATACCTTGAACAAGTAAACTAAACAGATGAGGAAATACAACTACAATTCAGTGTCAAACACTATTGTTAATAAGTTCCACGTGGCTATAGGTCCATAGGTCCATTCTTCCTGTCTATATTATATATCACAAGCATGGCTGACTCAAACACCCATACACACGAAACACTAAATACAATTTGTCCCAACACTTTTGTCATGTCATGTCATGTCAGTCTGTCATGCCTGGCTATGACATGAAGAAGTGACACAAAAAAGTGGAGATTTCTTCCACACTAGCTTTGTCAATGTAAAGTTAAACAGATGTTTCTCATGCCAATAAAGCTCATTTGATGTGAATTTAGTCCTTGGGTTCCCAAAAAGGCAAAGGTGCCAAGTGAAAGATGGTGGGTGACCATTCAATTGTACAATGCAAAAAATAAAAACCAACACACAAAAGACTAAAACATGCAGACTACTTGGCAACACGTTTGGAGTCACAACAACTGTCCCTCCTTGCCAGTGCTGCCTGAGGAAGAGCTTTTGTGACTCCAAGTGTGTTGAAGAGTAGTCTGCATGTTTTTAAACTTTTAGTGTGCCTTAGTAGAACACTGTAAACTAAAATATGCAAATGTCTAAGGTGTTAAGACTTTAGCATTACAGTGGACTGGTCTCCCACCTGTACTTTTGTACTTTACACCTAGAAGCGCTTAGACACAGCCTTGAAAGGGGGTCGGTGGGTCGCACAATGTGAACATACTGCATAATGACAAAAAGAAACCTTTAGCTCTGTATGCAAAACCTGAAGCATTGTCCCCAACATCAAGCAAATTGAACGTGCTAGTGAGGAGGCTCAGTAGTGTAGTTTGAGTTAAACTGGACATTCTGGAGGCGGTCGGGAGGTTGAGGACACTGGCGAAGCCCTCCCATCCCATCTATGATGAGCTAGTAGAGAGTCAACAAGGAGCACATTCGTAACTTGGGACAGTCCTTTGTGCCATGTAGCCATCAGGCTCCACAACGGAGCCTGACCAGCCCCATATGAGACCTACACTACACAGACTGTTGTGTTCTCTGGGATTACTGACCCCGGTGCACTTCAAAGAGGTTTTATTTGTCTCTCACTCATACAAGTATACTGTAGTGCAGTGAAATGTAGGTGTGATGTGCTCCACAGACTGTGCTAACCAAACACAAACAAGATGTAATAACAGGTTATAACAGTTTAAACTAAAGGGTACACATGCATGCACAATGGAGACACATTTGCCCAGGACTGCATATATTCATTGTTGATAGACTAGGCCTACACACTTTTGATTGATTGATTAACACTTTTTTCAAATAAAATAAAGACAAAAAATAAAATGGGTATTTCCACATTAAAGACAAAAAAGGGAAACACGTAGTTAAAATGAATCAATATAAATCAAACTGGGTTAAATTATTGGACAGACAGTTTGTCCAGTATATCCATTCATATATTTATTGGCGATTGATGCGGTCTATATGCATATTAGAAAGATTGTACATTTGACCTTATTTATACTAAATAGTCTATGTATGTATGTATAGAATCTTAATCATTAAGTACAGGTATACAATACATCTGCACTGGATCTGACTGAGTTAACATTAAGACTTAATGTTAACTCAGTCAGATCCAGTGCAGATGTATTGTATTTCACATGATGTTGATGCTACGATTCCCACGGCGGTTTATCTTTTTCATAGTTTACACTAAAAGTATCATACTGAAGGATGAAGCACTCATATTCATATAGGAGACAGACTCAGACAGCCCAAACAACATATTACAATTAAAATAGGTTATATGATAGCTTTGCATTTGGAATCACCGACACCATGCAATGCCAAGTCTAGGAGTTGCCAATGCAAATGATAGAGAGAATAAAGAAGGAATATAACTTGTGCCCTCACCTAACTTACCAGACGATTCCCCCGTGTTGATCCAGTCTGGATTGGCGATGCTGGCGATGGCGAACATGTCCGCAGCTAGGAAGAGGCATCCTGATATGATGGTGAGTTTATCCATAGCAGAGAGTCGTGACCGAGGACGGCGGAGCGTGTGATCTGGACTGGAGGCACAAAGGAGGTCAGTTTGTTGTTGATGTTCGCCTCGATCTCACCTCTGTCCAGCGGGAGGAGACAGGACTCTAACACAGGGATCTAGTAGTGCTGCTCGGTAGTCGGTAGTAGTTGCTCGGATCCACAACAACGTTCCAATCCTGCCCTACCGACGTCGTTTGCGGCCAGAGAGAGACGAAGTCTGTGTGTGCACCAGTGGTGGAAAAAAGTACTCACATGTTTTACTTGAATAAAAGTATCAATGCTGCAATGTAGAAATGCTCTGTTACGAGTAGAAGTCCTGGATTCAAAATGTACTCGAGTAAAAGCACCGAAGTGTTGGTCATTTTTAAATAGCCTAGGCATATAATAGGGCTAAAGACGTGGTTAATGTATGTTTTGTTATAGTATAATTTATATCTGCAAAGTAACTCAAATTGCCAAATAAATGTAGTGGACTAAAAAGCACAACATTGGCCCCTGAGATGTAGTGGAGTAGTAGTAGTACAAGTATTGGAAATTGTGTAAAGTACAAAATAAATACCTCAAAACTGTACTTCAGTGCAGTACTTGAGTAAATGTACTCAATTACTTTCCAGCACTGACCATGGCGATGGTCAGAGAGATGTGGTGGGGAGTTTTCCAGGCAAGGTGGCGAGATGGCCCGAGCCGAGGGCATTTAAACACTCCACTCCTGCTGTTTCCACGCACTTCCACACGGCCACCTACCTATAACGCATCCCACGGGTGTTCTTCGCACGGGGAACTCGACAAAACCACCCACCAGTGGTTTATTATAAGCGTCGGGTTTGATTTACCCACGATATGAACGAATTTATGCTCGCAACCTACTTGTTTCCTGACTCCGAAGCCCCCCCTCCTCATATGGAAGCTGAAAGCCCCCCGTTCCAGGCAAACATAAAGGAAAAATCGCGTTCCACGCTCACGCGGCAGAAGCTCTTTGTTGGAATGTTATTGAAAAATGTTCCCAAAAAAAATCCACTTCCACTTGCATTCCGTTATTTGTATTGGAAGAATCCTTTGTAGCCTGCGTTTCTCCACAACACAACACTGTTGTCTCTCCCCAAAAACTGACGAACCGACGCTTCTCTCTGCGTGCCTTGTAAGTAAGTACACAGCTGCTCTCTCGCGAGAAACCCCGCGAACCTCGCACAGGGCAGCAGGCGTGATTTATACGTCGTCGTACGACGATATGTCTGTCACACACATGATGATCCGCAACACTTCTGTACGACGGACGGATCAATCATTCATTGGACATCAATGAGGAGGAGCACGCTATTTCGAATACATTTGTTTTGACTAGTAGTACTGTAGTAGTACACAGACTACTGATAGACTGCAGAATAAAAATGTAATTACTGGAGTATTACACACAAGAATGTACTGCTGTTCTACTAACTTAACTATTTGATCTCTTGACTCTTTTTAATAGCCTAGTAAACTGACTCCTCCTGCCTTCTGATTCGAAAGGAGAGTCTGGTTTACAAGGCCATTCTTGTTAAGCCTTGCACAGACATTTTCAAAAATCCAGAATCAAGCCATCCTGGATCATGACCATGACCTTTGATTCTGTTTCTGTGAAAAGAAAAATTAAAACCACTAAACAAAGAGTAAATACACTCAATGTATTATATCATTAAATATACAAATGTGTGTTTTATGGTCATGATTCACCAGGATCCTGGATGGCTTGATTCTAGCTTTAAAATAATTGATATAAATATCTTTGGAAAAAGATAATGGCAGATTCTTTAGTGGAACCAGTAAACCATCATGCCCACTGCAATAGCTGAATGAAAAAGACAGTACTGCACAACACACACCTAATGTAGATAGAATTTTATTCATTAATTTACATCAACTATACAGTTCAAGTGGACAAATGAGAGGACCGTCATATTTCAACGCACCAGGGAAGGGTCCACTAAAATATAAGTACGAATAGAAACACCCACTGGTGAGGAGCTGGTGACATTTAACCTCCCTGGCTAAAAGAGCATTCTGACAGATGAGTGACCGTGTATCTCTTTCAATGGTTTGTTGAAATGGAACAGAATGTCAGACTTCTGTGTCTTGTGCCATTTAAAATGACAGGTAGAGTAGAGGGAGGCAGGAAGGAGAAGTTTAGATCTCATCAACGAAGGGTGTTTTTACAAGGTTGCCACTGGACGCCATCGATTTCTTGGTGGTCACAAACTTCTTTGCAGCCTGGAAAAGAGTAGGAATAAGGAACGGGTATTCAGCACACAAATGCAAGCAAACTACAACATTTTAATATTTACAATGCGATTACACGGCATGAAATCATACTCCGGCAGACTATTCCACTCATGGTACAACTACCTTTCTTGAATCGCTATAATGTAATCAATTTCTTGATAAACAAAAAAAATATTTAATACATCAAAAGGCCATTACAAAAACATTCGTATTCAATATGTAGTAAATGTACTTTAGTTTAGGAGTCTCTTATGTAGAAACCTTTATTGGTTTGCTGAGTGAAGGTGATGAAAATTAGTTATAAAAAAGGGTGCCAGCTGTCACTGTATACAAGATTTCCAGAAGGCTTGATAGGAAAATATGTCCATATTATAATATGATTTCTATTCTAATGTTTTATTTATAATGTTGTACATTATCCTTGCTCCAAGGCAAGGTATTCAAGCATGTTTTTGTTTCTTTTAAATCTCACCTACACAAATGAGCTATTGGTTTGTCTTTTTGGGCATTCCATCACAGATTTTATTTACTTGGATTCAGTGATATATTCTAAACTAATCCTTTTTGAAAAAAGAAAGTAAAACGCTCAAATCTATCCTGAAATAAGTGTCACCTGGTCAAACCTACCATCTTCAGCCGAGGGGCCGACTCACAAGTCAGTATCTCCAGCAAAAAGTCATGGATTGCCTGGGCTGTCACTGAAATCTGTGGTTGGTCTAAGGATCTCTATGAGTGATAAATTCATGTCTGTCACTTTTTGTTTTATCTTGGGGTGGTCCTTTACCACTTCTCAATAAATTGTGCACCCGGCGATGGTTTGACATCTCTCTAATCGGCTATCTACTGAAAGACAACGTATTCTTGAAACCCATACCTAATATTTCTTGAAAAATGTGTTTATTTATTCTACCTGCCACTTATGTTATGACAGCCACAATGGACATAAGGTGTGGACTTAATTGTATCATATCCTCGTTTGGTATTATTAACAAGTGTTATTACCTTTTAAATAAACTCAACTAAACTAAAGAGAGAGAGAGAAGGCTTACATTGGCAACATCAGTGAGGGAGACATTGTCGATGCTCTTTGTGACTGCGTCAGGAGTGAGGTAGACTCCTCCAGACAGGGCCTGGGAGCCCATAGCGTCTATTAATCCTTCAGAGGTCTCCAGAGACATCAGATACTGGGCCTTCAACTTGTTCCTGCACCAACACACATAAAACCTCCGATCAGAAGCCTAACAAACCTTCATTTATATAGCACATTTCCAAAGTGCTCCATAACGGGACACAAAGGAAAATAGCAAACACATAACACTGTAAACATGAATCAGAAATACAGATTTCTCAATGGTTGGGAGAAACACATCAACATAATGCTAAATAAAAATCAGAACCAGTCAAAGGCAAGATACAACCATGGGTTTGAATCTGTTTAAAATTGTTTCAGATAATTTCACATCGAGGGAAAGTGCTTTTGGGACCAAAACATCCAATAAATGATGTATCACACAAATCACCTAACAGCAATGTGTACTGTAGACCACATACAGCACGATGCTAAATAAATGTGTTTTTATGTGTGTGGGGTTTTCATACTTGGCCTGGGTGAGGTCAGCAGCAGTGACTGCACCATCAGCAACAGCTTTCACCTGGGCCACAGCTGCTCTGATCACCTGGAGATAAACAGGAGACCATGGACAGGTTAGTCAGCATTTGGCAATGGTTCTTCTCACTGCCAGTCCTGCAGGTTATTATTCCAACCTTCTCATCAGGGACTCATTTAGATTAGGATACCAGGCAGGCATGGAACTTGCCTTTCCAGCATATGGGTGCAAGCTAGTGAATTCATAATTGTCCGTGTCAGGAGAAGGCTATATAGTAAACTATATTTCTGTTTGATTGTGATGAATATGCAAAAAGAGTAATTTCCCTTATGTGCAAATGAGAAATAAGTTGCACATCAATGGAGACGGCCTACACTTAGTTAGAACAGTGGTATACTCACATCACCGGCTGCAGCATCTTGGCAGATTGTGTAGACTCCAAACAGACCAGAGTCTGAGTAGTTTGCATTGAAAGCAGAGACCTGCACAGAACAGACACGAAATCCATGTGGTTAACTTAAGACAACACAACAGAACGTCTTTTTATTCCGCAACCGCATATGAAAAAGAAAACTTAAATGCAACCCCATATGTTGCATTATAGATTCTCATCAAACCCATCTGGGCTGATCAGCTGATTGAAGCCCCTGGCTGTGACATTTAGCTATGCGTCAACTTCAACAGAGAGGGTAGCGTATGAAAATCCCCCAACTGCCGGCCACTCACGTCAAACGGGTCACTGGTTGCCTTGGAGACCGCCTGGATGAGTTTGCTAGTGGTGTTGGAGCCCCTCTTGATGTGGGGGCCGGCCCCCAGGATGTGCTGCAGCACGCTGAAGGCCAGGGCCTCCGGGGACCCTACTATTGCCGACTGGCTCACCACCGCACAGTGGACCAGTCCGTTGGAGTTCTGCTGACGCACCTCGCCTAGAGAGAATGCAATGGAGGAAATAGTTGAGACAGGAGACTGGTAGGTACATACATGTGCAAACCGAGACACACAGAGAGAGATAGGGAGACAGAGAAAGGGAGACCTAGAGAGAGAGACTCCATAACAAAGCCCTCACCTACAAAGAAACTCTACAGAGATGTCCCCTCAACCGACAAAAAGAAAATAAACATATCTAACACATATTGTAGTTTTCACCCAAAACCAGAGAAAACTGGAATGCTATTTGGCTCTAAACACCCAACACAATGCCAGAATACATGAGCACTTTAATTGATCCAAAACTAAGGAAAGCCTTGACTGTACACTCTGAGCAAAAGTTTATCGGTTACATAAGTGATAACCGTTAAGGAAATGTGTTTAAAAATGCGCGATTTACACAATTTTAAAAGGGAAAACACCAGTTTTTTCCTCGTAATAAAGCTCCTTATTTTCATTAAATAGTACGACAATACAACGAGGAAGAAGAAGATACGAATGTTTTCTATATTAAAGAAAAGTGTTTTTGCACTACAGTAGGATTGACATAATCACATCACGTCTGTAATGTAACACACCGTGGCTGCAACAGCAAACAGCAGCAGCGCGACTCAAGAGCCCTATATAACAAACAGATTAACTCCCAAGTCCCAAGGTGTACTGTACACGCAAATGTAATAGTATATTTTATAGTAAATAATTGCACTGCAGTGTGTCTGATTTAGCGTTCCACTCATCAGCCGAAAGCTGACGGTCAGGCTCAGACAACGTAGTTCTCTATGCGGGCGCGACTAGTGAGCTTGCAGATCCGATATAAACTTGTAATCATCAACACCACGACAATGTAACCCTATAGCAAGTTGTTTTTAAGCTCTTTTGTCCTCTTTAAAACGGGATCGACGCTGACGGGGTCCGATTTGTAAAATCCAATTGTCGCTGTTTGTTTCCATGCGTTGAGTTGTGTGTCTGTCAGCGTGTGGAAGTGTGCATGGATGTTACACCGACAATGGTTTGGTAACGAAATGTGTGACTGCATCGCATAGTTGCATTGGGTGATGATGTTACTCAGACATTGGTGTTACACATTTCGGTGCCAAACGGATGTCGGTGTATATGTGACAGCGCGCTGTCTTTTCTTTTTTTTCTTTAACACGTGTGTGAGAAGGGGGTGACGCTATCATGCTAGAGTGGAGCGAGGCGCATGCAAGCTAAGGCACGCGGCCCCTCCAAAGGACAAACGGCCGCGGCCGATTATTCGAATTTATTTTTCAAATTCGAATACCGTGCCTTCGAACGAAGCTTCGAATATTCGAATTTTTTGGGTCAGCCCTAAAAGGTTGTCGGGACTCGGGATCAGGATTCAAACCTCTTTCGCTTCCTAGAAGTGCCTTGGGTTGGCTCCCACTGTGTCAGTTTGCTCGCTACCCGTTACTTTTGCCTAACACAGTAGCCTGCCAGCCTCATCCTTCTCTCCCTGACCCACGGGAGACCTCCGTAGAGGTTCACGTTTCTGACGTGGTCTGCCCATGTGATATCAAGAGCCATTCGTATCATTCTTGTGTACGTCAGAACCTTGGCTTGAGTCCGACTAGCTTGCCACTATCATCTGCACTGCATCTTCTCAGGACCACCATAGGACCCTTGCATTGGCATTATATAATAAAGCCCCTTTTAATTGAAAGAGAGAGATGGAGAGACAGAGAAAAAGAAAGCAATATGCAATAATCCAGTGTCACTCTACTAGTCTGTGTTAAATTTGTATTAATACAAACCGAACACTTGTATGTTGGTGGTGTTGAAACTTCTTAGGAGACAATCACACAGAGATGTGTTGCTAGAAACGCATCAACAGCGAAACCATTGTGTTTCTATGATGCATCCCTGAAATGTGCTCCTACCTTGCGCTGCCTTTATCTATAGCATTCTTTAGATGCGATTAAAAGTTAGAATATTCTTTTCACCACTCCTTCCGTTTCATGCTGGTAAATGTGGTGAGAATGGTGGGACAAATTATTTTGTGCTCATCGGTAGCGGTACCTGTTGATCTAAACATGTGGTCTGTATGAGGCATCACAGTGCTCACCTCCACGGTACTGGGACATAGCCCCTGTGGTTCCAAGCCCACTGCGGATGTTAAGGAACTGCTCCCCCACCTGCCTCAGAACAGCATGGTCCACACCTGGAAGGGAAAACAAAATCTGTCATGTATTACCACCTTAAGTTGTATTTAGTAACTTCTTTTTTCTTTTCTTGTTTTAAGTTTGTCTCGCTCTGCTGTATTATGCATTGTATTGGTATGACTGCAGAGGGCCTTGCCATCTGCAGTTGTCTTACAGTTATAGCATCCATATATCTTTGTGTAACTGGCACTGAGACAAATTCCAGCAGCACTACTTAATTTGGTAGATGATTCTGTCATCACCGTCTATCAGAGGTTTGGGAGTTAGTTCATTGTTTGGCTTATTTCAGAAGCAATTGCTATTCAAGCTAAGTAATGCGTCCAACAGAGTCAGATGCTGGTAGTAGTGACAAGTTGACAACCCCTTACCAAGTCCAACGAGAGCCATTCTCGCGCTTGTGAAATTGTTCTGGACAAACTGGTGCAACTGGGGAAGAACGCAGACATTACAATGTAGGCATCACAAAGATACAAAGACATACTGAAGTACTATTGACAATGGAAGTACTATTGACAATGGAGATAAACCTACATTTATGCAGTGGTGAAGATCTAAAGCGTCTCACCTGCTCAGAATGGATGTTGCCGACCATGTGGTCTGGACAATACAGGGAGTTGGCGAGTGCGTTCTTGTAGGCAGCTGCATGCAGACTTTCGATCACACCTGGGGGAAGAGACATCAGAATATGAAGCATAGTGTTGTGATTTTACAAGGTATAAAAGCCATGTAATGCAAACATGAATTATCCTTCAATAATATGACTTTAAAACTTTTTACAGAATTTGACTGTAGAATTATTGTCAGGAAACGGAATGCTGGAGAATGAAATGACACAGACCATTCTGTGGGCTCTGGGCAGCCACGGCCTTGTCCATCTTCACCCTGGGGGTGAGATCTGACACTTCCCATGACCTGAACTCTGGTGCTGTGGTCACATTGATCAGGTACTCCATCACTGTATCACTGTAAGGAGGAACGAACATTTTACTTTACATCATAATAACTTGTTAAGCAAAATGAAAATAAGAAAAATAAAGATACACAAATTAATAAATTAATGGGAAGTACATGTACAATATGAGACTGGCTTGTCTCCTGTGAAGCTCTTGTAAAGACAGAATGCCTGGTTTGCACTTGGAACTGTATGCATTGTCTTCGAATCAAAACAATGTAATACTTTGTCAGAAAGAAAAGTCATTATCCTTGGACTCACATGTCATCCCTCAAACAGTCTACAGAGTAGACCATGTTCTCTCTGGATGCCGTCACGCTGCAGGGTGAAAACACACATACGTTAAGCTTAAGCATACGCACACATTGACAGGTTTGTGCTTGGACTTACAGTCACCATTTCATAGTCCTCAGAACAGTACTTGTGTTTATTAAACAACGTGACCCAGAGTAAAACCTTTTTTTGTTTGTTGTACATTGGTTCAAGGTGACCAGACCATATAAGTTGAGCTGAAAAACATACTAACCTCATGCTGCCTCCCACTGCCTCAACGCCACGACAGATTCTGAAGGCTGAAGCCCCTTTGGTTGTCTTGGGGAGGGGGGGGATAAAAGTGCCAACATTGGTCATTAGTCAATAAGCAGCTCGGATACAACTTGCAAAACATTCAGATTACGAAAATGTTTGTTAAATAATCAAATATTTCATTTTAAAAGTCATTTATTTACTATTCATTATTTTCCAGCAAATGTGATGAAAAACATCATGTTGTATATTAGGAAACCTACAAGGCTGGCAGCCAATCGCAGGAGGTGAGCAACCCCCAGATTTTCAGGGGTCTCATAGCGACAGCCGGCCCTGACAAACACCCCAATCTTGGAGGCAGGGGAATAGTTCTCCAAAGAAGAGATCACGAGCCCACTTGGCAGTTTGGTCACCTAGAGAGAAAGTATGTGTATTTAATGACAACTTAAGACTCTTTTCCTACAACGTCTCTATTACATTGCATGATCATTGCAATATTGTCAAGGCACTTAACCTCTCGAACAGTTAATAGTAGTATTATGGGATATAGGAATGTAACCCCAATCAAGAGAACTGTTCTGAAATTGTTAAATGGCGAAGGCATCTAGTCTAAAACACATCCCAGTCCAACACACATAGTCCTGTTTTTGAATAAGGCAGCAAAAACAGCATCCTTATTCTCAGGCCAGACACACCCAGACAACCAAACCCAACATCCCTTCCTTTCCTTTCCCGGCCCAAACCTTCTTCACTATACCCCACACATACATGGACATCCTGGGAGTTGGCAGCTCCGTGGGAGAGTTTGAGGCCAGCTAGGGGCTGTGCAAGGGACTGGTCTGTTCTGGTAGCCGCATAGCAGCGTCTCTGTGGAGAAGAGAGAGAAGTCAACACCCACTGACCTGCGCTTCCTGCAGCTCAAACTTTACATGGTCGGCGGCAGCAACCTCAACCTTACGGGCAGCCTGTGCCGCGTAAAGCCTCCTCTGAAAGAAAACATAGGATAGTTCGGTGGAACGTCATAGTAGGACTGGGCAATTAACCCGAAAATATATCGAAACCTGTTATTTTGCGCTAAAAACTGACTTATCTTGCTCATGTACGTTAATCAAAAGATGCAGAAGCAAGAGTAATTTCTTATATATCAACAAATTATTTTTCTGCGTAATTGACCAAATAAATCAGTCTGATTAACCATTTAACATGGTACTATACTTTGTTGTACAATGGTTTAATACAAAAATATTGAAAATAGCTGATCTACAAGTTCACAATACGATGATTCAGTCTTGTTTAAAGACATGTATAATATACCTAGCTTAGATGTGTAATTAAGGGTGTTTGGAGATAATGTGAGATAATATTTTATATTGACACTGTGTCAAGTGTTCAATATCAACTGTGTGGTGATAAGTAAACACCATGATGACATTTATCAGAGTAAAGTTGGCCATAAGTAACCAACCTTCCTAGAAAGTGTTATCTCCTCAGTCACAGTTCCAGGCTGAGGTCAGGAATTATTGTGTACTGTAAGTCTTTGATGGTTAATTCAAGCCCATTATGTCCTGGAAGTATAATAATACAGTCTCAAGTTCATGAGAACTGAAGTTTATCCTTCAGGCTTCACAGACAAGACTTTTCGTCTATATACAAAGCCAACCCTGTAGCTCCTTCCGCGGGCAGAGCATTGATAATCACACCATGGAATTTGTAACATGCAGAACTATGAATGCCATGATGGCATCATATTTACTTCAGTCATCCCACTCCAGTGTTGTTTTCTGAGGGCGGAAATGCAGCTGTGCACGTAACTCTGCAGTAAACTGTATGCTGAAAACAATGATCACATAAAACTACCTGTGTTATCTGTACTACAATGTTGACACCATGTGACACACTGTACAGTGTGGTAGGCAGACAGATGTCTGAGGACCTTTGACAGTGACACTGACAGTCAACAAGCCATCAAATGGTTAATATCATGACATCACGGTGGTGTTATCATATTATGGACTGTTGTTGGGTTTAAGACATAGGTTTAGGACCAAATGTACCCTGTGAATCCAGAAACATTCCATATTTCCACCTTGCGCTAGACAATAATCAAAGTTAATGTTAGATTTGAGTGAACCCGGGGTTTGAGGACAACAGTGTGTGTGACGTCTAGGTCCGTGTGTGACACCTGAGATGGTTGGGGACACGTTTAAAAGCAACGAAAACGTCAGAGTTTCGAACAACACGCGGTTGTTGGACGGAACTGTGCCGCTGTGTTAAAATGTAATGTTTATTCCTTACCGATAGTTGACTTATTCCCCGGATCCCCTTCATATCCCTTCTCTCCTTCAGCCAGGACGATAAAACAATATGGCTGACCTCAACGTCCTTCCCAGCATTCCAAGCACGCTGAAGTCTTCCTCGGCGGCTTTATTGGCAGTGGTTTGACGCGAGCGCGGGCGCCCCTCAGTGGTTCAGTGGTTGTGGACCGTACCACACCCCATAACAAACTTTTCTCACATTTCAAGGTCTCCCCTTAACTCTGACAGTGTACAAATGGAACCAAATGAACCCGTTAGGGATCATTTGGTTCCATTTGTACACTGTCAGAGTTACAGACTTGTATGGGTCAATTTAGACCCACCTAAAGGAACCCACAGTCCCTGGAATCCACTTTGAGAAACACTGCCATAACATAACTCTCAAGAAAGAGTTACAGACCTGAGAAGGGTCCATTTGGACCCTTTATTTATTACTAGTAGTGTTTTTAGTTTTGTAGCCTAGTATTTTAGCATTATTTTAACTAGGGGTAGTTGGAACGAAACTAATCCTAGGCAGTGGCAGGACATTTCGATTATAGGCTATGCATATCAAGTTACATGCAATATGAATAGGCCTTTGCATGCAACTGTGGTCCCCATGGTTTGTCTCTCTCTCTCTTAGCTAAGGCCGGGAGTTAAAAAATGTTGAAGATCTATGGTCACTGCCACTGGACCCGACTTTGAGAACCAACCACTTGTGTGGAGAAGAGTTGTACTTGTATTTAATTAAGCATTTGATAGAAATAACCAATAACAAATAATGGTCTGTCAGCTCATCTAGAGAGAATACATTAATGAAACACTGACAACCAAAAACGCACAATATATTTCATCCTGACATAAATATGGTCTATTATGACAGCTTTTCTTATTACCATATAGTTCACACTCCGGTACGGTAGAGGGCGGTACACACAAAGCCTGAGCGAGCAAACCGAATCGTCCAATAAATGAAAGGGGAAGAAGTCGGGGACCGCAATGCGCATGTGTTCCAAGAACGTTTCACACACGCGAAGAGACGACTCCACACAGTCGACTAGCATCTTCCATACACGCTCTAGAACCCGTGAAATCTACAAGAGTTGTTAAATTATTATTGTTTTTTGCGTTTCTCGCAGTATTCCAGCTTGTGTTAGTTCAACTCTCTCTCTCCAGTGAAGGCAAATAGTCCTCCGTGAAGCATTTCGCCGAGAGGACAGAACATCTTGAACACCGAAGCCGCAATGGTGAGTTGATGCTAACAAGCTAACCCATGGAACCCTGGGTTAGCTTAGCAAAGCACTGGGGGGCATTTAAAGTACTTTATCACTTTCTATTTGGGGTATTGTTCTACTATGTTTGTTGTAGACGACCATATTACTCCATTTTAAGTAAGTTGGCCTTTCTGAAACTTTCAGACTGACGCTGACGTGAATCCCAAGGCCTACCCGCTGGCCGACGCCACTCTGTCAAAGACCATCCTGGACCTCGTGCAGCAGGCGTCCAACTATAAACAACTGAGGAAGGGAGCCAATGAAGGTGAGCGATACGCTTTCATCTCATTCTCTGCATGATAGAAAACTGTTTTCCATTTTCAAAATGAAGTGCATTGATTATATAAATGAATAGCATGGCTTGATTGAAACATATGGTTTTAAAGACCTGGTGCAAAAGTTGCCATGTGGTGGCCCACAAAACAAGTTATAGTAGGAGGCAATGGTATATCAAACGAATCTGTTGACTAGATCTATCGATAACCACCAAATCCCTGTTTTGTCATGGGTGAAGTTTCATTAAGTAAGACTTTAAAAATAATAGTGAAAATGGCGCATCTGTAGCTCTATGCACTGTTGTGTGAGCGTATAAATCTGGTATTTTCACTATTTGTAAGACGTGGTTGTGCGACAAATTATAACATTTAAGTGGTTAATCGATTTTTGTATTCATATCATAAAAGTTAGTTGGGACCTAGTGTACAGCATTACTCTTGGATATCCTAAATCAGTGGTTCTCAACCTGTGGGTCAGGACCACCAGGGGGTCCCCAAATTATTTTTGGGGTTAGCTTAATGTGCAACATTATTTTCTCACTCAACAGTAAACATTACACTGTCCTAAGTAACCATGCTGGTGTCCTCTTGTGTTCCACAGCCACTAAAACCCTGAACAGAGGCATCTCCGAGTTCATTGTGATGGCTGCTGACGCAGAACCCCTGGAGATCATTCTCCATTTGCCACTGCTCTGCGAGGACAAGAACGTCCCCTACGTGTTTGTCCGCTCCAAGCAAGCCCTGGGTCGTGCTTGCGGTGTGTCGCGGCCCGTCATCGCCACTTCGGTCACCATCAAGGAGGGCTCCCAGCTCAAGCCTCAGATTCAATCTGTGCAAATGTCCATCGAAAGACTGCTTGTGTAATTGCATTACACAACGATGTAATGTCTCCTTGAAAGGGACATTAGAACGGATTACATTCTTTTTTCTTTTTAATTACTTCAAGAAATGTCCTTGAAGGGGACATTAGACAGATTATATTCTTTTTTGAATTACTTCAGACGCATTAGACAGTGGTCACTTTATCCGTTTTCAATTTATGTACTGCTGTTCTGTGAATAAAACTTTTGTTTTTGTTACATTTGTCTTGTCTACTCGCTTATTAACACATTTGAAATAAACATGGCAATTTTTAGGTGGGTATACTTAAACAACTGCTATATACTGTTAACCAGTGGTTAAAATGTTACTAACTTGTCGTTAAAATACATGAACAAGGAGACAATTGCAGATAAATGGTACTGGACTATCTTAAGAAAATCCACTTTGATATGAATACAACACCAATGAGCATATTAATTGCATTTGGTGTAGAATACTGTAAAGTTGCAATTTATTTCCACATTGACATGCCATTTCAGTTCTGACCACAAGGGGGAATACTGTACCTTTGGCCCCAGTGAAGAATCTCCCATCTTAAATACATTAAGAATAGGATAAATTCCATTAACTTTTGAAGTACTTCTCTCAACAGATCCTTTTACTTTGTTTATAATAACTAAACCAGAGTTGAGGAATGTAACTACACATTTGATATGAACTGCTGACTGCAGTGAAACAACTTGAAGGCTGGTACCAATATTCAAATCTGGACCAACTAGATTATTTTCACCTTGAATGTTTCCTTGACATTCATGAGAAAAAGGAACAATTTCAATCTAATGTCTAAGGGCCCTCAGACCAAAATACCTATGAGAGTGGAATCCGCGTTCCGCCAATGCATTTCAATGAGAGTGAAGCGGTTTCATGCCAGCAGAGGATTTCTGCAAAAAACACTCCCTTATCATTGAAATGCATTGGCAGAACGCGGATTCCACTCTCATAGGTATTTTGGTCTGAGGGCACCCTAACTCTTGACAAAAACCAAATACCCAAAGCCACTCAATGATGTTGGCTGACTCTTTCAAAGTTTTGCTTTGTTCTTCCATTGGTCCAGCACCAGCTTTGCTGACACTGCATCCTCCACTGCCATCCCTTTTGTACAAGAAAAAAAGAAGATAGAAGAGACAATGCGATTTAGACTTAAAACCCTATATACAGAACCTAATTAACCAGGGTCCCCCAGGGGTCTGTACTTGGTCCCCTCCTTTTTTCCTTCTACACCAAATCACAGAAAATAGCTGATGCACACTTTGCACAGATCTTCTATTCTCACTGAAACTTAAAGTTGTACCATGTAACTTTTTTTATAAAACAAATCTTAAAATTGTCCTAACTGTTAAATCGCTAAAGTTTTAGAACACCCACTCCGTTATTTTCAGCTTCTGAAGCCTTCTCTTTATATGTTTTCTATGATCCTGGCCGTGGACCGGATTTCGCGCCAAAATGACGTAATCTGCATCATCTGTATACGTTGTGTATACGTTGCCCAATCACATCGCCGATCATGCACACATGGTACACTACCGGCCAATCACAGCTTATCTGCTCTGGTCTCCAGGAAGCGCCTCCGCTTGGCTACAGTGTTTACCATGGTGAAGGATTTTAACCTCTTAATCCACAAATCCTGGCCAGAAAATTACGTTCTACCATGCGTTCTACCCCTCCACGGATTACTATCGGTCGCGGTGGTTTGCGGCGTCGCTCTGGTGGTCCGCGGCGGTGGTCCGCGACGACTCCGGCCGAAAAACGGCCGAAAAAAGCAATACCGCTACTGACCACTAGTTGAACTTACACAGTATAGCTTTAACTGTACAAGGGAAGGTGCAATTGGAAGGACAAGCCACTGGGGTGGAGTAAAATAAATATCTCACCAAGGGATTTGAATACAGTTGTCCTCTCTCTGTGGGCAGGTCTAGTTCCATTAAGAACCTCTCCAAGCTCTGCAAACACCTCAGCCTGTGTACACACAATAAACAAAATACCTCTTAATGCACATCACACTTTTCTTTCTCTTTTATATTTTTGACCCTTTCTTCTCTTTCATTCAAATACTCCATAAAAAAGACATAACAAGCACATCAACAGAAGAGTTTTTTTGGTAAAAAAAACCAAACAACAACCTTAAATAACACTGACACTTTTTTTGCTCTTTTTTATATGGTGATATTATATGGTTCATTTTTCATTCAATACATTTGAATAACAAAACATATAAACAATCCTCACCCCAGAGAGGATGACATCTCCAGACTCAGCCACCGCCCCCTCTTTACTGTCCACGTACACCACTGCCCCCCGCATCAACTCATCGTCCAGTTCCCTCCAGCCTGCACTGCAGGCTCCCACAGCTGTCCAGACAGAGTGAAGGGAATAGGATCATTCAGCCATTAGTAAGGGAAAGTTAGCCGAGAGTTAGACCAATCTGGGAACTAAATCTAAATCAATATCTTTCTTCACAAATGTGTTCATAAAAGTGTCTACTATCACCTCTGAACTTTCTCAATCACAACTCCCTTGGGGAACTTTGTGGGAGCCAATCAAAGTTGGGGGTATCGGGATACCCGGGCCTGGGATTAAAGGGGATAAAATGAAAAAAATGGCCAATATGAGCATATGGGGTGTGTAATTATGGTATGTTTGGGCTGCTGAATCCATTCCAACCACTAGTTTTCAGTTTAAATGACTCCTTGGCCATAAAATAGGCTTAATTGGCTTAGCCAATCATGTCATTCAAGTTCACCTGTGTCCTGTTAGTCCCTATGTTTTAAACCCTGTGTTTGAGTGTTCCTTGTCAGATTGTATCATGTTATCTTGTGTCATGATGTGTGCTTAGTCTGCTTACCCACCTGATTGTGAATAGTTTTCATGAATTCAAAGTTTTCAAACCCTACTCCAACCAAATTTTTTTTATTGCCAATATTATATGTCTCGTGGCCTATATTATGGCCAAGGAGTAATTTTTACTGATAACTAATGGTTGGAATGGATTCAGCAGCCCCAAAATACCCTTATTACACACATCATACGCTTTGATTGGCTCCCACAAAGTTCCCCAAGGGAGTTGTGATTGAGAAAGTTCAGAGGTGATAGTAGACACCTTTATGAACACATTTGTGAAGAAAGATATTGATTTAGATCTAGTTCCCAGATTGGTCTAACGCTCGGCTAACTTTCCCTTCCTACATGGGGAGAGAGAGTGAAACCCTGCAATGGTAAATATCTTCCTTTTCCAAGGGCGATTCCCCTTTGGATGAGTGGTAGATTTTTTATTTCCCGCAGGGCTGACCCAGGCTGAAATTCAGTAGGTTGCACAAGCAAGCGCACATGCATGTTGTACGTGTGTTTGTGAAAGCATACATACAATATGTGATGCAGGGGTTGACACTAATGGTTGCCTGACTGCCTGTGGCAAGTAAATAAAACGTTTGGGCATGTGGAGTTTGCTTTCAGGTTGCCCGATGAGCAAGTGTGTTTGAATGGGGAAGCTACCATATTCATTAAAAATCTCTTACAGGTCAATTGGTTACTCATTAAGAACAAATATTGGAACTGTTTTACAAGTAAGTGACTGTCGTCACTTGGCTGTTATCGATTGGATTTAACATGAATTTGATTTACTTTTTGGGTAAGTGGGCATGACCTTTGGGCAAGTAGAATTTGACCTGTAATTGTCCGATGGGCAAGTGCCTCTTTGACCTCAGTGTCAACCCCTGTGATGAAAGGATTCATTCTCACCTGCCACATGGGCTCCTGGTTTGACCCACCGACCAAAAAGGACAGGCTCAGTGGCGAGGGTTACGGTTACTATGACATCTGCTCCCCCAACTGCCTCCTCCACTGTGTCACACACAGTCACAGGCCCACCGACAGACCTCCTGAACCTCTCTGCACTCTCCCTTCTTATGTTCCAGATGCGCACCTATGGAGAAGTCGTCAAATAGTCACTGTAGTACGGTGCATATCCAGCCCATGTTTGTGCCTCGGCTGTGTTTTCCGTAACCGTACCTCTTTAAAAGTAAAGAGCTCTGTGAAGACCCTGTAGTGGCTGATGGCCTGACAGCCTGTTCCTAGGATGGTGAGCACCGAAGCTCCAAATGGCATCAGTAACTGCAAAAGAATGTGTACATTTCCAAATGTTACCGACGTGCAGAGGTAAAGCAGGGACGGCCATTATCACATGCATACAAAGATACTGGGAGGGTATGTTTAATAAACGGTAGTTCATTATAGTTTACTTTGGCAGAGATGGCCGAAACTGCTGCTGTCCTCATGGCAGTGATAACTTCTCCATTGATAACCTGCAGATGGATAGACACTGTAAGATTTCATGAGGGTGGCATTTATGCAAATACCTACATTATTAGCGACCAAATAATAATATGCACAATATCAGTATGCATGTATCAAAAATATAAATGTTTAATGTGTTATCACACTTGCTCTGAATAAGAGCATCTGCTAAATTCCTAATTGTATCTAGGTAGACTGTAAGGTATAGGCCAGGTAGACTATATTTCTTATTTGATCAATCAAACAACCCATTATATGGCTAGAGGCCTGATGAGCTTGTATGGGCAATATGTGTGACAGTGTGAGCAATCTAGAGGGATAGTCAGTCATTAGCAGCACTAGCAGTGTCTTGTGTCTACATCTCTGTCAAGTATACTTGCTCGTGCAACTAGGCTACATCAACTTAACCATGTCATGTGATCTGCTTTGACTTTGTTGTTATTACTGGGTCAACAGCAGAAAATTGGCAAATGAACATTTTATATCCAGCAATTAACTTTATATACACACGACTATCCCTATAACATACAATTATTTATCCTAACCGATTAAGCGTTAACCCCAAACCCTTGCAGTAGTTATACAAACTGAATTACTGTAACAACATTGTTATAGATAAGGGCAGGCTATGTATTCGTTGGTGCATCAGAATTCGTGCTTTCATCATATTATCGTGTTAAAAATGGTTTCATCCATGATCCATCATCATACTCACAGCTTTTACATTCCCATGTTCTGCATCAAACACGAGTACAGTTGACTGTGTGGATGGCAAAGTAGACCCGACTGGCCGACTGTAAAAGCACACCATCTTTGTGCACAAGATTCCTTCCTGCTCCATGTATGCAGGCATCAGCCCCAAAAATCTGTCAACCAGTTATTTAATGCATGCAAATCAGTATGTTTTTGCCATGCAACTGCATTAACAATGTTGTGTGTCGCTTTTAAACTGGAATAACTTACCCATTATATTTCTGTAGAGGAACAGTGCTGCGTACAGGCTGGATCACCAATGCACGGTCCCTTTTGGAGAACTTCCCCAAAGCCACCTCCAGACGAGGAACGAGATCTTTGTAGTGCAACAAGCTTTCAACTTCAGCTTGCCCGATAAAAACAGGACTGTCAGTGTCAGCCATGGCTGCCCCGCCGCAGAGTGCAGACTGAGATTAATCAGAGCCGTTTACAGCGCTTCTGTGTGTCTGTCGACTCCAAAGGTCGGCTGATTCTTGTGAAATATTAGCCCAACCTAGAATGTGTAGGACCGGTAGGCCCGCCTGCGTCGATCCAACTCTAAACTCCGGGGTTCACAGGCAACTGGACTAATGAGTTTCACATATCAATGGAAACAAACAGTTATTCATAAACTAAAATTCCGCTATTTAAGTGAACACTCTCTAGTTAGTTTACATAGTAAATGTATTTCTAATGACTGCTTCATCATGGGTGTTTTATTATTTAGACTAAAATTTAAATTTAAAATTAATACAGTAGCCCCCCCCCCCCCCCCCCCCAATAATAACATACTGTATATCTAATGTGTCAAGGGATGAGGGGTGAATTTTAAGACTGCAGCAGAATATGGGAATAGTGTTGAATGTGAAATATCAGTTCAGATGTATATGCAATAATGCTACTGATTCACAATACAATGTTAGAATATCAGAAATGGTATTGTTTACTACAATTTGCTTTTGTTGTTTCTTGATAAGAGCAGGCATTCAATGGATATTGACATATTTTGGACAGATACAATAACTGTTGATATAGATTATTTTATTTGATATGGACATTCATTCATTATTAATTATTTATTCATTGTCCATATGCTGCATATGTGTTTTCCAGTGACATTCTGCTTACATGGGAAACAGCAGGAAACCACTGAATGTGGTGCGGTTTTGACCATTATCATAGGCTGCATAACGTGGAGGAAGACCTATGAAGACCACATCGCCTTCAAGTAGCTCTACAGTAATTGCATTAGATATGTGAAAAGGACCTTTATCAGAGAGTTCCTCATTCAAGAGAATCACCCTGCTGTTATGGTACAGCTTCACACTCGCCCAGATAGGACCGCGGGATTCCACCACAGTGAATCTGAAGAAATATACTCCTCTGACCGGAGCTGTAAACACACCTGCATCAGAGGAGAACAAGCTGAGATTAGTGATGCTGGATTCAGTGGATAATTCAATTTATAATAACATCTATAGTTGATGATTGTACGGTACTACTGATTGCCTGAAAACGTTCAACACGAAACACATATAAATACAAATCAATAACTAAAATAAACATTTGAAAACATTCCAAACCTATATGAAAAACACATACCTTTTTTCGAATTTGATATAGAGACAAATATAACTGACATGGTTTCATCAGAGAACAGTATTGATTCCGTTTGTGAAAATGATCAGTAGCCTACCGGTAATTGGGTTGTAGGCCTGGCCAATGTTGGTGAGTACGTTTTTGAAAACCAGTGTGATTTCAGTATTGAAGGGTCCTACTGCTCCTGCGTTTGTAAGTCCAGCAGAGAAAGCCACCTTTGGTCTATCTGTGAACACAGAAGAACAACATTTTAATTCTAAGTAATTATTTTATCTGTGTTTCAAGTTACTGGACTGTTAAAGAAAGAATGCTCAGATTTAAAAACAATACACGTTCACCTGAGGTCTCTCTTTCCAGGGCCAACACATCATTCTTTAATGCTGTAAAGTGTAAACATACATGAATCAAAAATGCCATTTAAATTATGTTTTTTATAGCCTATTGTAGATATAAACAGAGCCTGACAACACATCAACAAGAAAAGAAAATATGTGTACCTAACACGTGTGATTTTCAGCAGCCCCTTCCATTAAGGTTTGTTACCTGCATTCTCTGTCTCTAAAGTTGCAATTCTGCTGTTGGCGTTGCTCAGATCATCTTTCACATAGTTCAGCTCCACCCTCTGCTCCACTACCATGTCTCTCAAGTCCCTAAGTTCCATCCAGATGTCTGGGGTCAGTGGGGTGGGGCTGAATTCTCCACCCAACTGGTCGTGGGTGACCGTTCCATCCTGTCCCTGAACCACTGTCCTAGACAAACACAACAGAAACACCAGCAGAGTAACAGCAGCCTTCATCTTTGAATCTCACCTGGTCTGACTACACAGCAGACAGGGAGTTTCACTTTATATATTTCAGCACAAGGTCATGAATATTTAAACTTGTTTCAAAGTTTGTGGGAAACCCTGCTGCTGTGTGTCCTACAACAGACTTCGACAAACATTTTTATCTGAAAATGTAACCAGAATGCCAGTAAAGCCAGCAATTCTTGTAAAGTTAGAGATTAACCACTTGTGTTTGACTTGTCCTCTGAGGTAGATATCATGGAACTGTGACATCTGTGTGTGTTTTAATTTGCCAAAAGTAATTAATTTTCACCTGTCTTATCCTACTTAAACGATTTATTATTTGGCCTAAATGTCAAATTAATTTGTCTCTCTCTCAAGTAAATGAAGTGAAATGTTGGTGATCCAAATATGTGCAATAATATACAACAAGATAAAATAACACGGTACCCTACATGCACCATGTACCACTTTAGCAGCAATACGGGAGTGTGCAAGAAATTTCATGGGAGAATATTTTTGCAATTTTGCAAAGGCATGTAAAAGCATGATGGTGAACACTGGTGGAAGTATGGTTTAGAGTTGTGTTGCAGCCTCTGAACCAGACAGATTACCATCATAGAACCATCCATGAATACATGTATCAGAAAATACAAAAAGCTGAAGCTGAATTAGTGGACTATTTCAACACAACAATGACCTAAAATTTAACACATCCATAAAATAATGGTTGAAAACAAAATAAATAAAGGCCTACACTGTAGAATGGGTCAAGTCGAAGCCAAAATGTTCCAATCCAATCAAATAAATACATGCACAAAACTTAAAAGCCTTCAAACATCATACAGTTGAAGGAGTTCAAGGGTGAGAAAGATGTTATGGTACCAGGTAAATGATGCTCCTAAGTATTAAATACAGTGTAACATTCCTCTTTTGGTCAAAAATGTGTCCAAATCAATTTAAGGGACTACTACAAGGATAGAGAACACAGTTATTTGTTAATTTACACAATATTTAGCTGCCAATAGTATCGAGAGTATAATGTTTTCATAATGTTTAAACACGTTTTCATGAGGTGTGTCTTTCACAGCACTATACACAGGGCATGGAACGCTTCTGTGAGAATGGAACACATGTTTTCTTCTTTTTTTTCTTTTACAAATGTAAAAATAACACCAAGGTTTCTGGGGCAGGGTGAAAAGTAAGTTGACCCATGCAGCCTGTTTGAAATGATCAAAGTTTTAAATTATCTAGCCTACTTTACAACTGCAATTTCCAATTTACATTTAGCTAATTCAAATAAATTAGCAATTTATAATTTAATCATTTAGAGTAATTTACAAAGTCTGAATAGCCGAAGTATAAAATAGGGTTAAAGTGGTTAAACTGCTATGGACAACCTGGAACCAGATTAGACTTCATGATATTGGGGGATAAACAATTACCTCAAAAACAGGATTTGGCTGACCAGTTGAAACACTTTTAAACCCATTTTTCAGAATCTTTTTTTGTTTGTAGTTACTACACTTTGGCTTAGTAGGGATTCCCTTGAATATCTGTTCACAACTGAACTCCTACAGGATACTACCGTTGAACTTAAACATAACTAGAAAAAGTGCTCCTCTGAGCACAGGTCTCCTGCATGGTGGCGCTATACAGAGCCATCTAAAAAAATATATATTTTTGTAAAAAAAAGCAGATGCCCTAGCACCCCAAATCATAACTGACTGCGGAAACATCCCACTGGACTTCAAGCAACTCTGACTTCAGAAGGTTGACAATTATCTATTATAAATCCTTGTTTTGAGGTCTCATGTAATATTGTAACATTTTGAAATATGGACTTTTGATATTCATGAGCTGTATGCCATAAAAAAATCTAAATCTTAAGTGCAATGTATCTCTAGAACAGCGTTTCTCAAATGGGGGTACGTGTACCCCTAGGGATACGCAGGGGTACAGGAGAAGCAAAATGCTGTAGTCAGGGGAAGGGGGTACTTGACTTCAGAGTTTCAGAGTAGCGGGCCTCTGCCGTTGTAGGGACGGCTGCGACAGCGGCAGGTTGATCTATAGAGCACTGATCATTTCGGTTACCGTTGTCATCTGCCGTTGCCGTAGCGTTGCTTAAAGTCGCTACTCACAGATGATCCTCATGGCTTCCCACCCAGCCAGGCTCCAGCAGCAGACCTTGGCACTTCCTCTGGGCACTGTAACGTGTGTGGCTGAAACATTCTTCAAATCGGTTCCATTATTGTAGAGTACACAGAAGCAAGATTAAGTATAAAGATGTGATTTAGAGAGATTAGTGCTGCTTCAAAAGTGAATGGAATTGTGGTATCCCATTCTGGATAAATGGATTAGTTGTCAAAATCTGAGCCTTACTCCCATTTTATTTACCCATAACAAAACACTACTGGTTTCAAGTATACCCTTTGAGACCATACTATACACTTGAAACAAGAGTAATTTTAAATGAATTTATTTGCTTAAAAAAACAAACATCAGCAGATTACTACTATATTATGTCAAAATAAAACCACATTTAGCGAGAAGATAAATCAAGTGTGTACTTTTCATTGTGCCAAAAACTGCTAAAATAAAGTAGTTACAATGGTTCTTCAGACCATATATGCATTTTGATCACTGCTCTTTTCAAAACTATAAAAAAAAACATGTACTTGGGAATATCACTGCTTTAAGTACAGTATGCTGGAACAGACAAATACATTGTAGTCAGTTACAACCTCTGAATGATAATACATTTGCTCATAGATTTAGTGAAATACAGTCATATAGATGTGGTCACAAATGGCATGGTTACATTTACATACTGTCATGAATCATAGCAATAAGAGACTTGGTATATTGGGTCAAAAGGCTTAAATGCCCAGGTAACCAACACCAGAATTCTTCAAACTGGAGTTTTGTATGAAACTTAAAACATGGCCACGGCTACCAACCAAGCCTGCCATGGAATGTTAGAGAGTGGTTACCAGTGGTTACAAGGGATGTGCCACCATGATAGATGTTAACCACCTCTTTCACATCCCTTTAGTAGGAGAAAGACACTGTAATTTCTTGTGTTCCCATGATGGAAGAAGTGACATTTCAACCTCTCCATGTGTCATCAGTTCTCCAACATGACTGTGACTGGCGGGTCCCTCATATTTCACTGGTAACCGCTGTCCAAACACACGACATGCCTCTGTTGATCAAATCTTTACAGGAATGGAAAATGCGGGATCACGCAACATTTAACATTACAACATAACAAAGGAGTGTAAAGACCTCTGGCTGATGCTGCAGCATCCATTCATCTCTGGTAATTAAACGTATGTACAGAAACAGAAACCAGGAAGTTGTTAAGTTTGACTTTGCTCTGAGTAGGAATTTCACCGTTAGACTTCCGCACCAACGCAACACCTGACATTCAATGTAAAATACTATGTTTCACCTTAACAGAATGAGACAGGATGGGCACAGAGATAGTCAAGATTTGTTTACAAAGCTTTTCACTGATTAACAGATAAAATTATAGGCATTGCACATTTAATATCTAGTGTACTACTGTATAGCCATAGCTCCGACTGTGCTGGATGATGACAAAAATGCACTTCAACAAGCATGGGTTGTGCTCTAGATTTTTCTTCTGCTGGAATAACCATTACAGGACTTAGCAGCTACTACTACAACACTTGTTTAGAGCCATATTAGAGTTTGTTAAAAAATTAAATCTTCACAGATGGTTAAAACCATTCTTTCAAGATCACAAAATGATGGTCATATCTGAACAAAACAAAAAAACCCTCAAAGGAACAATATCATTTATACATTTAGTGTACATGGAGTGACCACAAACCGAAGGCTGTTAACTGCAATTTTGGCAACGCCTCAACTCTACAGTTTGTAAACAAAAGCAAAATGGGCTCTCGAGAAAAATGGGGAAAGAAATGAAAGAGTGTTTAGTTTAATCTACCCCCTCAAAATATCTTGAAACAAAACAAAAAGTTAAAACTTTACGAAGGCAGCAGGAATTTCTTAGCGTGTTGGGACATGGGAAAGGTGACCTCTTTCTCTTAAGAGTAGGAGAGTTAATTCTAGGGTCATTTTATGATAAACAATAAAATAAAATAAGTAGTACTTATTAAAATACGAGAGAAACAAAATGACATATGAATGCATATGCTTTTGTTGAATCCTCCCGCTTTCTCTTAAGACACTAGCCCCCCCAAGGCCCTACTTAATTCACCATGTTGATCTGAAATAAATTGTATAGACGTAAGCAAAATCCACTTGAATTATCAGAGGTGGTAGATCTATTAGTGTCGCTTAAACCTAAACAATGTTTTCAAGAGCTTGACAATCAGGAGCATTTAGGGAAGTAAGGATTAGAGACTAGAGGCTTGACTAGAGACCCAAGGTAACTGAACAGTCAACCTTCCTCTTCTGAATAGACGAGCTCAGATTGAAGCCATGGACTTTCTCCTCTCCGTTAAATGTGCCTACCACTTTACAACAGCAAGCACTTCCTCTTCTTCCTCTTCACGGGTGGCGGGCACAGGACGGCCCTGATGGCTTCATCGAAAACTGTCTTAAGGCCGCGCTGTGTCAAGGCTGAGCACTCCAGGTACTTCACTGCTCCTAATGGGTTAAATAAATGGTAATAATATGTTTACTTTGATTGAAAGATTCAGGCACAGTGCTGGCAGTCCAATAAAATGGTGACAAACCTGAAGGAAATTTGCAATATAAAAAAACTTCAAGAGGCCCAATTACAAAACAAACACATGACAGGTTATGAAGTAAAACATGACATGAAGTGTTAAATAATATTAAAAAGATTGCATGTAGTCATAATGAAATGCATTAATTTGAACGGACCAATCTCTTTGGCCATGGCCAGGCCCTGTGGGTAGGTGATAGGGGACAGCTTCTTCTCTCTGAGCTTTTCAATGGTGTCCTTATCGTCCCTCAGATCCAGCTTGGTGCCCACCAGGATAATGGGCGTGTTTGGGCAGTGGTGTCTCACCTCAGGGTACCACTGGGGACAGACGAGTTAAGAGAGAGGACATAGTTAGAGCCTATGGATAGTATAATGTCTGTGGAAAGCCAAGTGAATTTTACCCCCAAACCCAAGAAGAACTAAGCATGCCTTTTCAAAATGCACAGAATATGAACACTGATGAAAAGCAAAGCTATTCTCACCTTGGCACGGACGTTTTCAAAGGAGGCGGGACTCACTAGAGAGAAACATATCAGGAACACATCCTGTGGAAGAACCACACATTGGCGTCAGTTATTAGAAGATAGTTAGTTAGTAATGCTAACAGAAGACTGAATCTTTGTTAAATGACATGAGAACATCATTCAATGTTTTGGATAAACTCTAGGGGTGCAACTAATCAAACTAATAGATTTAATAGATAAAGAAATGTATAATCGATCCTGTTTTTGGCATGTCATTATAGGCAAAAAGACAAATAAATGTATTTTTTTTAAAGAACTGGTGAAAATAGATGATCTAACAGCACACATCGCAACGCAACCATTTTGAGCTTGTAGATCAGTTATTTTCATCAGTTAATTAGTGAATAGTTAACTTAGATCTCAATCAAGTCCAACACAGCTGAGCGACAAAGTATAACTTAATCGATTTGCTATGTTGTTAAAAAGCGAATAAAACACATCGCGACGCAACCATTTTGAGCTTGTAGATCAGTTATTTTCATCAGTTATGAAATTAATTAGTGAATAGTTAACTTAGATCTCAATCAAGTCCCGCTATTTTCACAATTTTTGCACAACACAGCTGAGCGACAAAGTATAACTTAATCGATTTGCTGTTGTTAAAAAGAGAATAAAACACTTCTCGATTAACCACAAAAGTAATGGACAGAATAATTGCTACGAAAATTGATAGTTGCAGCATACATGACATTTTTCAAGCCATAGCATTGAAGAAGCTCATCATAAAATGCCATGTAAACATGTTGATTTTGAAACCACCAGATGGCATTTAGTCTTTGCTTGCACACACAAATAAAGTGCAAATGACAGCAAAAACTATTCCCAACAATTTGGTTGAAAACGTCTCAAGTCTAGTCGCTAAATGGGGACTGACTCCTTTCACTTCCCTGTATGCCACACTGGCTGATGGTAAAGAGCACAGAGCTCAGAGTGTTGTGAAGACAAAGAAAGCGAACAGAGTCCCCTTTCACTTCCTCTAGACATTGTATAGGTGCTGTGGACACAAGGCTCCACTCTCCACTGAGTGCACCATAGACTCTGTCGCTTAGCCATCATATACTGTGGTTCATGAATAAGTCCAGTTCAATGCCCCGTTGCAAATCGAAAAGTGGCATTCCCATTAAGGGGCAGCCTCGAGCGAATGGTGCTCGCGCATTGTCTGGCTGGTTTGGTTCAATGCTAAACAGTGGTCTGGAAGAAGCCATTATTAAAGGGTGTGTTTGTTTGTGTCTGTGGGAGATAATGGATGCTATAGATTCTGTGCGAGTCCAAGACACCAACTATTATTTGTATTTTGTGTACATGTGTAGATCTTTTGTGTGCATGCGTGTTAATACCGTCTGTGGGTAAGACAGTGGTCTGAGCCTGTCATAGTCCTCCTGTCCTGCTGTATCCCACAGGCCCAGGTTGACTGGTTTTCCATCCACCATTACATTGGCAGAGTAGTTGTCGAAGCTACATGGGAAGGAAAACGGAAAGGTTAAAAACTCCTAACCGTCTTTTCGTTCGGGCTGATGAATAACAGAGGTTCAACACAGATGACTGAAAAAATGAAAAAGGGCGTTCAAGCGGGACAGTAGGGACTAGGCCGGGAGTCCAGCACTAAAAGCTCAAACCTGGCATCATTCCACATGCTGACTAACTCCTTACATCAGTCATTCACAGAGGACAACCGTTCAAGAAACGTACTTGAACACAAGAAGAGGGCTCTCAGAACCAGCAAGGGTCTGTGTGTGTGTGTGTGTTACTTACACTGTGGGGATGTATTCCCCAGGGAACGCATTGGTGGTGTAGCTGATGAGCAGGCATGTTTTACCAACCGCTCTGGGGGGGAAGAGAGGGAATACATGTTATTTCTAATACACAATGATACAGCACAGAAGCTTGCAGATAACAACGGTAACCTAATTATTATTTTTCGACGTCCGGCATTTTGTTTTAAAATACAAAATGACTATGCTTTTTCGTCAGGGCTGGTACGGCCGAGTACTAGTAGCTTAAAATAAATAATATACGCAGTACATAACAAGGAGACAGAAAGGGATAAAAAAACAGATAAAGAAGATTTATGGGCATTGAGGAGGGGTGATAGGGAGGGGAACGCAATGTTAGTGATGATGTTGCCACGACCACTATCCAGTCTCTGAACTGGGAATAAAAGTGACATTTTAGCCTGTATGGTTGTGATGTTTGTCAACTTAAAATAAATGCAAATGAATGGCATTTATTTGTTTTAACTGAATTAACGAGTTGATGCCAACACGTGAGATAACATCTGTCTTTGGTTAAGTGGGAGAATGTGTAAAATGCTTGTCAAATGACACTTTGTGACCCTTCCAAACGCAAGGAATGCGGAAAGCTACATTGCTAAGAATCTAGCACAGTGGTTCCCAAACTTTCTAGCTCGAGAGTCCCAAAGAGTTTGCCTAGTTAAAATAGCAGACTTCTTAAACATTTGTTATTTTAATTTATGATGTGTCTTTCTTTTATTTATTCCTGAAATTACTTCAAAATCATTGCATTGTTTTAATCATGGAAATGATTTTTTTTTTTTTATTATTTTAAAATAATCCAAAACAAAATGTAGTAAAGAGACCATAATAATGAGTCCACGACCCACACATGGGTCCCGGGTGTTTTGGGAAGCAAGCAGTGATCTAACAGTGTGCTGTGAGACTGACCAGCTGGATTCACAACAGTTGTCAATAGTTAACGTTAGCATGTTAACTAGCTTGCCGCAACACAACTATTATTGTCCCCTAGATTGGAGCAAATCAATGCCCCCAATTGCGCGCACTCAAATGTAATGAAAACGTTTCTCTCTCTACCTATACATACACATATATATTTCAGTGTTGTAGTTAGTAGTGCCATTCTAATTTCCACACAGATATAAACAACAGTTGAACTTACCCGTCCCCCACCACCACACACTTGATGGCCTGCATTGGACGCCTCTCTCTCGCTAGCAAGCCAGCTACTAACAGCCCCTTCTCAGTTAGCTTTAGCTCAACTAAAACCACTCTTTTTGTCGGCGTGAATCTATTTCCCCGGACAGGAGGGCAACAACAAGCGACAAGAAGGCCTCGGCTTGCGGATAAAAAAGAGTTTAAAGCGCGCTGTTGTGTGAAATATTCCTGTCGTCCCCGTCTCTCCGTCAGCGGCACCTTGGTGGAATTCCAAACTTGTAAAACAGGCAGCAGCCACCACCCAAAAAAAACCCTCTGGAGCAGATTGAAAGAGCACACCCTCCTTCCCATGGCCCGGGAGGATGGTCGCCTTGTGATTGGGCGCTTGGTTGTCAGGCAACTGCGTCTTGTGCTCCATTTACAGCAATTATTATTTCAAAGCAATGTGATAAATCACTGGTTCAGTGGGTCCGTGGGTCGGGAGTCCCATTTGTACGTCGCGGACACATTTTGTGGGTCCCTTAATTATTACTTTTTTGTTTCCTACATTTTGTTTTTAATTATTAGCATTTCAAAACATTTTCAGAAAAACATTACCCCAAAAGGCAACATCTTTCATGATAAAATAATAATCTATGATTCAGTAATTATCAGTAATTTCATGAATAATCAAAAGAAAAATCTAAGAAATTCCATAAATTAGAACACAAATGTTTAAGAAGTTTGATTAAGAAGTGTGTGTGTGTGTGTGTGTGTGTGTGTGTGTGTGTGTGTGTGTGTGTGTGTGTGTGTGTGTGCGCGCGCGTGCGTGCGTGCGTGCGTGCGTAAACTATGGAAGAAATCGGTGTAAACTCTGATAGCGCATAGCGGTTGCCTCACTACCAAGTAGCCATAGGGGAGCGTTGCCCACGTCCCTCCTGGCAATGGGAGTTTTTGATTGAAACGCCCTCGGACGACGGAAACTGCAGCGCCGAAGCGTGCAAGTCATTTCCGCCGTGGAATTGTCAGTCCAAAATTGCCACCTAGTGGCGACAATATTTGGGACAATATCCCAGTGTTAAAACAAATCCACATTATCCTTTAGATTTGAACATTTGACCAGCAGAGAGCAGCACACCCATGGCATTAAAGATTTGTTGATTTGTTGCATGATATGGAACTCTCTCTCTCTCTCTCTCTCTCTCTCTCTCTCTCTCTCTCTCTCTCTCTCTCTCTCTCTCTCTCTCTCTCTCTCTCTCTCAGAGGATTAAGATTTGCACCTGTCCTAGACTTGCCTAATGGCTTTGCTTCTCCGTTAATTAATTCGTTTTGCCATAGTTACCATTCTTCTCACCTTTAACCCCTACAGGTGTGCATACACATTAACCTTGGCTCAGGATTATGTTATTGGAGGATGTTTTGAATAAACAACTCATTAATAGGATATAGCATCAACATTAAATGCTGGCTGTGCCAGGGACATTATAGAGTCAGTGAGACAAGATATGGGGGAGTCCAGAGGATCCGATCTTGACATGACATAAAGAAGATTTGTCAAATCTGACCAAATCTGTGACCAAAGCATGCCCTTATGGGGCATCCATAGCTGGGTAAAGACCTGGGAAACAGAAAGTACCAAGTTTGAATGCTGGCAATAATGTATCGAGGTGTCCCTGAGCACCCAACCCCTAACTCCCCACCCAGCAACGAGCAATCAGCTAGGTGAAGCTGAAACTGTATTTCCTCTGCAGGATCAAATAATAATTATTATTAGGTTACATTTGTACACACTCTTGCATTACAAATGGATGCATTTACAATGAGGATTCTACTGAGTTTTAGTTTTTCACAATTAAATTCTGAGTAGGTCAGAATCGTCAGAGTAGAACTCAAAACATAACATATCACAAATATGCATATAACATATAACACAAACGTAACATAAAGTGGAACAATTGGAAAACATAAACCAGTAAGACGCCCTAAGGGCGTGTGCACATGGGTGCCTGGGTGAGCGCAGACTGAAGGGTGAGTACTGGCGCTTTGACATGAGATCATATTTCCCTCTGCATCCTAAAATAAATATTGGCACTTCTTTGGCTACAGTGTGTGCAGACGCTTCTTTGTCTTTTAAAGACTATTAATGCACAGACCTGGTTGGTTGTTTAAGTTGGACAAAATGTGTCCAAAATGGAGATGACTGACATCTAACTGACATCATAGATGTTTGATGCTAGACCCCATGAGACTGACGTCCATATATGGGCATTCCCAATATGGGCTTAATATTGATGACATCAGGGATCTACATATATGGGCATAAAAGGGACAAGGACGGAATTATTTTGCAAGTGTGACTCGCGTTGCGGTTGGTTGTTTAAGTTGGATAAAATGTGGACAAAATATGGACATATTTTCCCAAATATGGATGAGCTGGGATGAGGTGTCACACACTGTGACGCACAGGGGTTTAATATTGATGACATCAGGGATGTCCAATCCATATGGGCATAAAAGGGACAAGGACGGAATTCATTTGCAACATCATTGTGATGTCAGAGCTGGGATGAGGTGCATTGTGATGTCAGAAGAGTGACGGACGGATGGACAGACAGACAGACAGACAGACAGACAGACAGACAGACAGACCGACAGACAGACATGAGCGGGAGGTTTTCATACTAAGTAGCGACCTACTCAACCCTGTCTTCATGTCAGTCATAGATAGATACTGTAGATCAGGGGTGGGCAACTTTGACGATGGCGAGGGCCACTATATTTCCACCTTCACTCCAGAGGGCCGCATTGCATATTGCTAAGTCCTACTTTGGCATTCTAGTATCTCCTACAAAAGAAGCAAAAATAGCAGATCTACAAGCTCAAAACGCATCACGCTGCGATGCGTTTAGAGCTTGTAGATCGGCTATTTTTGCTTCTTTTGAAATTGAATCCTGACTTATTTTTTGTTATTTTTAAATTGGAATCCTGAAATGTAACATTTTGATTTAATTTCAAACACATTTAATTATATACTCATGTTACCTTAAGAACTTGAATACAAATACATTGAACATAAAAAAATTAAAAAAATAATACTACTATAATAGTCATTAAGGTACTAATATAGACTGAAGGAATTAAAGCAAGTCATGTTTGGAATTGTAACAGCTGAAATCGATAATATATGAGTATTCAGATATTAACCTGTGGGCCGCATTAAGTGAATGTGGCCCCCGGGCCGCCAGTTGCCCATGTATGCTGTAGATAGATGCTATATTTGTCCCCCCGGAAATTCTTTTTGAACCAAGCAGCCATGTAGGACACAAAACCACAACACATAATACACAGTCATGTCTCCTATTACACAGGTACAATCACGTAATATATGATTGTAAATATAAACACACTTCTTTCATATCTGATTGATATCTACTGCAACAATGATCAGTCATCAGACTCTACCTTTCTTCTTTCTTTAGCATACATTTTACATCTATATCTGTTTGAATTATTTGAAATGTGTCCCTCTATCAACCTACTTATTTATGTAGCTGAATTTGGTGGTTAGAATACAAAATAATTTCCACTACTCTTTTACACTTGTAAAGTCGGATGTGCCAAATAAAGTGCAGTTGAAGTTGAAGCAGATAATCCAGACAGCCAAGAATGCAATCTGTCACAACACTGTGACAAGTCCTGGAAGCTGCTCTTATGTTGACAACGAAAGGAAGGATGATCATGAAGGATGCTGTTCTATCCAAAAACAAAGTGATGTATGAATAAATATTTCAGCTGCATTTGTGAACGACCGTTTCTGCTCTCTCTCTCTCTCTCTCTCTCTCTCTCTCTCTCTCTCTCTCTCTCTCTCTCTCTCTTTCTCTCTCTCTCTCTCTCTCTCTCTCTCTCTCTCTCTCTCTACCATTTAACCGGATCATTATCCTCAGAATAATCACCAGTAGCCTACTTAATGACCACACATTATGCATACCAGTCAGCTTGACGAGTCGAATCTCAGTCATGCCAAACGTATGCATGCATGTGGACTTCATAACAGCAGCACCACTGATACAGACCATGGTCGTGGTTGTTCTAGTGGTTCTCAAAGTGCAGTCCGGGGACTCCCAGGGGTCCTTGAAGGATTCCAGGAGGTATAGCCCGCAATATTGGTCTAAAATAGCACCACAATCAGTTCAACCACTTTAACTCTATTTTATACTTTGCATATTCAAAAACAGCTGATCTAGATGTGCTATTTTTGATAGATTTAGAGAAATCTTGAAAAAGTCTTATACATTTTGGTATAATTTACTCCTATCTTTTCAAATAGGAGTCCATGGCCAAATATATATCAATTTGGGGGTCCTTGTCGACATGAAAATGTTTGAGGATCACTAATCACTATAATAAAATGCTGTGAGAAACAGGTGTGAGAATCAGTGATGGAATCCCACAGTAAATAAAATCCTCTGCATTAATGTAACTTTTAAATATATTAATATTAATATAAAGCGTCCGTAGGCCTATTTAAAGAAAACAGAAGCTGGGGCCGTACTGTTGATGCACTTACCGCTACTTGCTGTGTGATCAATAGATGACCATAATGTAACATGATACAGCACATTTCTATGTGTCATGCCTGCCATTAGCCATTGGGACACGGAAGGCATCTGTGGGTACTGCATGGTATATCTTGACCTACTGTAATAATATGGGTTTTATAACTGTGAGTTTTGATTTCACAGCTGCACCAAATAACCAAAATATTTGGCTCCACACGGAGGCCTTTCCTTTCCATAAAATCCACTCACTAAGCTGGATGTTGCACATAAGCTAACACACGTCAAATGCACATACTGTATGTAAACACACACACGCATGCACGCACACACACACACACACACACACACACCTCCTATTTCAGTGGTGAAGCTCTACACAGCTGTGTCAACACAGCACCACAACGCAATAAAGCAGCCCAGGAAATACTGTCTCAACATTAGAAATTAATTAATAGTTTTCCCTGTTCATTTTCTTCCCAAACAATGAATTGTTTCCACTCACTTTCTCAAAAACACCATATTTAGTCTATTAATATGAAGGTCTTGTGCTTTGACAGTTTGATGTATTTTTCAGGTCAACCTCGTGGTTGCCTGTTAGCTGTTGACCAGTGTTAATTTTGACAACAAATCTTGATTTAGTTTTAGTCATGGTCTTTTGGATAAAATGTAATATTTAGTTTATGAAATGTTTTAGTTTTAGGTCTTGCTTTAGTCAAATAAATATATAATAATATCTTAGTTGACTATATCTACAGTTGATTTTGTATGAAATGTGTTTTGGTAGGCCATAATGACTGATTTTACATTTGGTTGCAGGCTGAAAATAGCCAATCTACAAAAATGACATGTCTTTTAGTTCTACTTGATCTCTTCTCTACTAGTCCCCCCTCCCCCCCCCCTCCCCCAACATTGTAGTCTAGTTTTTATTTGTTGACAAAATGATCAGTAGGCCTATATTTATATTTTTTTTAGTTTTAGTCATCTTAGTTTTTAGTTCCTAGTCGACGAACATTTGTCGCCATAGTTTTATTAAACACTGCTGAACAATGGACAGTAAATCCTTGGAGTTCAATTAACACTCAATATCGTTCTGAGATCACATGTGATATATGCTTGGTGATGTCACAGTTCATGTACAGTATACAGTACAGTAAATGTCCAGCATTGATGTACAGTCCAGTACACAGCGCATGTATATAGGCCTACTGTATGTGCATTATACAGTATGTTGGTTGTCATCACATGAAAGGGTCTTATTAGTGAGATGCGGATCAAGTGTCCAGTAGTCACATCTATTCATAAGACCGTCGATAATATGCTCTGATGAGCGCAGCGTTATGAGAATCAACAATGAGTCATGTGCAACCACGTTTGATCAGACGGAATGGAATCGGTAGATCCACGGTGAGTCACATCAGACTACAAAATACATGACTGATGATGAGTGAATGATAAGTGACCCAGGCCAGAAGAATGTCTCAACCTCCCACCACCCCCACCTCTCTCTCTCTACTGTATGTCCCTCTTCTCTCTGCCTGCTTCAATCTCCAACCCTCTGTGAAGGAAGCGTATGTAGTCTTCCTTTCTGAGACGCACGCACACGCATGCACGCACGCATGCACGCACGCACGCACGCACTCACGCACGCACGCACGCACGCACGCACGCACACACACACACACACACACACACCATGATACAGGATGGGTATATGCGTGTGTGCTTGTATGCATGCAGTGCGCGTGCGTGCGCGTGTTTGTATTAGAAGGAATGTGTGTGGGTCTGTTTCTATCAGTACCTAATAGTTTCCTCGTGATGAAGAAGAACTTCTTAGAAACGTAGTATGTATATATGCCATGTGTACATATAAAGAAACCATAGTAATTGTTATGTCATTTTTGGTATGACCAATATGGGCTTCAGAATGTCAGATATTGGATTCTTTAAACATAACTCGTGTCATAATTTGAACTAAATACAGCCAAAGCAAACTTGAAACAACTGAATGAGGCCTGGTGAGAAGAACGATAATTCAATCAGTTCCTCTGTTGCATTATCAAACATGCTTTTATTCAATAGATAGTGGTATGGATTGGACATTCTCAACAATATCTAAACATAACCCCTGCCTATTTCTAAAAACATTCTACGGAGAAGTGTTGAGCTGGGAGCACCTCAGTGGATCACCTGGTAGGACTGCATACCACAGAAATAAGCTGGCCCAGGTTTGAAGAAGAAAAAAAGAAATCCCAAAATGGGGAAAATCACTGTGCCAACTGTCTGGTTTCAGAATGATTATCTCTGTGTCAAGAAACTATTTTGATTTGTTTAGGAGATGTCCAGCTGGGAATGTCTTGGCTCACTCACTGCGTGTAAAATCATGTTTGATGGCAACAAGATATATTGCTGTATCACATGACTAGAATAGATCTTAAGTAGTTTCGGAAAGTCCCAGAGCATCCTTGGACTGACTGGATCAATGGAGGTATCTGGAAGAAGCCTACATCACTCTCTTCTCATAAAGATGACATCCGGTTGGCTCTCAACATATAGCCCATTATACTGTAACACCATGGGTCATGGGTTGTTCTATCGCTTGTGTATAACATGCCTCAGTTGCCGCCAACAGATATGCCAGATAAAACTGGTCTCATGCGTGGTAATTTGCTGGAGGAGTATAAAGAAACTTCAGAGAATTAAATATGAATGGAGAGATACAGCAGGGATATGAGGAGGAACACAGGCATGTGTGTCACAGAGGCTGGGCTTCATTGGAGTTAGTCCAATGAGAAACCCCTTGCGGGCCTACAGCCATAGTAGAGAGCAGGGGCATCACAAGTGGGGGGAAAGTGGGACTGGGTTACTAGGGCCCAAGGTGGAGAGGCCTATTTTTGAAAAGTTGTGAAAATATGTGCAAATATGTGCAAATCTTTGAATGTACCGGTATGTATTTTTTACATTTGTAACTCAAATTTTGCTTCCGGGGGGTCCCTGGAACTAAATATTTTGAGATGGGGGTCCATGGCCCAATAAATATACATTTGGGGGTCCTGCAAAAAACCTTAGAAGGATTCAAGATTTTCTTTAAATAGCAGGTCTGCAAGCTCGCACAAATTAATGTGTAATAATAATGCGTTCCCAGTCTAAATGGGTTAAACCCCCTCCCCCTATGAAGAACATTCATGGGGGCCCCGCAGTGAATCCTTGTACCCAGGGCCCAGAATTTGGTCCGACACCCCTGATAGAGAGGGTGGAGAAGGGCCCTATATACTTACCATGTTACTGAAGTTGCGTATGGCACACTGTTGTGTGTTTGCATGTGTGCATACTGCATACGCGTGTCTCTGTACGGGTTTATATGAAAAATGCTCTTGCATAATGATGAGACACATATATATAGCGTATCTGCTTGTGTATGCGTGCATTTGGCAGTACATTCTGCGTGGATCTACTGTACTGTGCATTTGCACATGAATGCCCAATATGCTTGTGTTGCATGTGTTGCTCAAGGAGACCCACGCAGAGCCACCCCCGGCTCCCATCGGGACAGAGGCAGATGAACATGATCATCTGTGACGGCTCAGCGCAAAGGGGAGGTTAACTCGGTCCACTCACCACCACCACTCCCTGGCGCCGCAGTGCGATGCCTTAACCTGGCTGACATATGCTGCACTGAGGGAAGCCGCTGTCAATGGAGGATGGAGAACATCCATGCACATTTCTTCTCCTGGTCTGTAATTGTGAAAAGAAAGAAAGAAAGAAAGGAGAAATATTGGCTGGATGCTATTTCGGTGCAATTTATTTTAGAGGAAGGTTCAAGGGGGAAGGAAGGTGGCATGGGTTGAGAGTAGAGCGAGGCTCTGATAAATTCTGTGAATTCACCAGGGTCTGATAAGTTCACGGTTAAAGTAAAGTAAAATATACCGCAAAATCCTCAGTGTAACTTTGCGTAAATATCATCAATTTGTGTAACTTTTTATAAGATATACAGAGGATTCTACTGGCCGTTTCATCTGCATTTACTGTATCAAAAACAACAGCACTGTGGATCACATAATCCTATTTGGTGAATTAGAATAGAGTAGAAATAGAAATCCAAATTCCTGCATGGCTTCCCTTCCCATAGGATTGAGGTATGTCTAAAGGGCCAATTCACACTGAGCAGTGAGCACTATAACTATATAACTATAATAAATAGTTATAAAATCGTTCTAAGCCAAGTGGATGGCAGTGTTCACACCAACTATGAAACAACGATGGTGAAAGATATAGTTCTAGTTATGTTTATAGTTATCGTGGCCAGTGGGATTGGCACTTTAGTCTAAATATTCCCATTTCAAATTCCCCCCGGAAACTATGTGAGCAGCAAATGAGCCAACTCAGTGTTTCATTGATTTGAGTAAAGAGAACATATTTTGTGTGATTGTGCCTGCATGCACTGCACTCCACCCTGTTGGCTTATTTAAACGCCAGTGAAACAGTGGAAACGGAGCCTCTTCCTGGACTGGGCCGGACATGCTCTCAGCACAGGAAATCATTCCCCAGACCAGACTGAAGGCCCCCACTTCCCCTGACGCACAAATGCTCTCTGTTTCTGTGTGACCGAGAGAAAGTGTGAGTGTGTATCTCCACATGTGTGTGTGAGTGTATCCACATGTTTATGTGTTGGAATCCATATTATAAATGTGGTGTGTGTGTGTGCGTGTGAGTGTGAGTGTGTGTGTATGTTGCAGCAGGGATGTGAATCGTTACATGGGACTTCCTCCTGTGAGCCAACCTTAAATGCGTTGCTGCGGAGAAACATAACTATTATCTAGATCTTCACCCTTGACTGGCCCTATAAGAGCATTGTGAGAAACTATCAGTGTGTGCATTATTCTGTGCTGTGGGGAAATGGAATGAAACAGATGTGGGGAGATAGAGACAGAGGATAGATATGGAAGTGTGTGTGTGTGTGTGCGTGCGTGCGTGCGTGCGTGCGTGTGCGTGTGTGTGTGTGTGTGTGTGTGTGTGTGTGTGCATGTATGACTATTCTGTGAGTGAGTACCAAGTTGGGCAGGCAAGTGTCCGCACAAATGTAGTAGATTTTGAAAATTGTGAGGACATTTTTCCTGGCCTCAAAAGAGAAATGGTTGTTTTGATGGTTTTAAAGGGGAAAATGCAGGAAACAGAAAGCCACATTGTTTGTATGTCTGGCTATAGCTATGTAGGTCTGTCAAGTCATATCAAGAAGACTTTATGAGAATGTACTGCAAATTAGCTGTAACTGCCAATGCTGAAATTAGCTGAGGACACACTATTTGTTTACGCCTGCAGGCAGCAGGCTCAGAAGGGGGAAATCGGAGGCCATTAATTTTCTATTCTAGGACAAAGATGGTACAAGATAGCACAGCTGAGTTGGAGGGGAAAGCTACCGAGAAACCTTCACTCAAGTGTTTTAGATAATGAATAAAATGTAAGATAATGAATAAAATGTACATTATATTAAAACAACAGGGGTGATCTGACTTATTTCAATACTGTGTTTAACCGTTTAGAAAAACATCCCCATCCATCCAGATGATATGTTTTTCTTCACTTGTTTTAATAAAAGCAAAAAATATATATTTTTCCTTTTTCTTTTCTTTTTTTTTGCTCTATATGAATATCAAACTAAGAACAGATGCACACCCAGTCACCACATGTGCTGCAATCTGGGAACCCATTCTGTAAAAAGACGGAAGGAAAAACTAAACTCCTTTTTTCTATCCACAACTTTCCAACATCCCAAAGTGCATTGCGCAGAAGTTGGACAGAGCTTCCGGCGCCGCAGCCGAGTGTGATCTACAAGCTCACAACGGTTGCATCTGCGACGCGACGTGAGCTTGTATGTCTGCTGTTAACCCGGAAGTGTGGTGCAAAAAATTCTCCAGTAAATTCCCGCGGAAAGAGGTGGATAGAAACAGGAACTCTGTTTGGCTCCTCCCCTTTCTTAGTGCACTTCCTCCCATGTGCTTCTGTGTTTATTACTAACAACAACACTACAACTAGAACGGGAAAAAAATACATCACATGGATGCACCTGGGACGTATCATCAGTGATGTAGCCTGAAGTCATCTGGGTTTCGGATCTCGGAACATCATACCCCTCGTCCAGGTGACCCAGCTGGGGTTGATCAGGTCCCGACTTACGTCCCAGTAGCTACCCACGGTCAGTCCTATTAGGAAAAGACAGGGCCACACAATCCGCTGCTCCAGAACTACTCTGCCGGGACTGGGAGGTAAACCAATCTGGTGCGTGGAAGGACTAGGCTCTGTGGGTTGACTCCTAGCCGGGCTCTTCCTACGTCTCACCAGGTCCACTCCTGCTCTCACCAGGTCCAGGACCTGTGCGTTGCACCAGACTCCCAGTACCAGATATTTCATTCGGGAGTGGTGGATTCTTGAGCCGCAATAGTACTGCAGGCTCCACCTGGGCAACGGCGGAGCTGCAGGCTCCGCTTGCGGCTTGAATGGCCCTCCTAAAGGCCTCACCGTGGGTTTGTTGGGCTTCTTCCTCACGGAGGTCACAGGCTGGGGCGCTAACCCATACTGCTCCCGGGTTTATATGTTTATTCTCCTGTCTGCAGAATCTGTCTTGAGAGATGTGCTGTGATCCAAACATCTGATGACATCTTTAAATGAACTCCAAGGGTCTCTAAACATTGGGCACAGATATTAATATAGGTCAAACAATAGGGAGGTCATTTCCAAGTGTGTACAAACAACAGTTACGTATACCAACTTCCCCTAATGCAGTTATGTCATGCCGTATTGCTGGCTGCAAGAACAGCAGATCACGTCATTTGAACACTAAGGGTGGGGCAGGGAAGTCAGTTTCCCATAATTGTTGAGCAAAAGCTTTCCATGACCATAGTGAGAACAGGAGGATATTCCGCCCCTCATCATGAACACTCGTGTCCCTCACCAGTGAACTTCACTGAAACAGAATCGTGACTGACCATTTCTCAGTAGGCTATGTGCCCTTTGCCCACAGTCATGTTCATGCACAAACATGTTCTGTGCTGGTCACAGCAAATGCTTGGAGCCTAGTGTGTACCCGGAGGGCAGTAAAAGAGGGAGGGCAAGGGAAAGACTGAAATAATTTGTGGTGACATGTTTCTACCATTCACACTGTTTTTAAACAATATTTTAGGTTATTTCGGCTTTATTGTAAAAGGTGAATGAAGAATGGCATGATAGAGAGGGAATGACCAGTATGACCAGTGCTGTGTTCTACCTGTCACATACATGAGAGATGTGCTGTGATCCAAAAATCTGATGACATCTTTAAATGAACTCCAAGGGTCTCTAAACATTGGGCACAGATATTAATATGGGTCAAACTATAGGGAGGTAATTTCCAAGTGTGTACAAACAACAGTTACGTATACCAACTTCCCCTAATGCAGTTATGTCATGAAGACATGTTTTTGAAAAAGTGTATGCTCTCGTGAACCTTTCAAAGTACTGGCGTATGCCCTGGCCACACGAATAGCCACGGATCAAAAAAGTCTAGAACACACCACTGGGTGTGACATATAGGTTACGAACTAGATTTGAACCTGTACCAATCTTTGCACCTCAATGGGCTGAAATGCTGTATATTCCAAGCACTACATTGGACACTTTCGTGTTCTACCCGAGTGGGTGGTCTGAATGAAAGGGACACTTCCTTTACCGCAACTTTCGGCTATCCTCCCCTGTAGTGCCATACAAAGGTTCTCTCCACAGTACTCCCATCCTGCTGTGTGCTCCTTTCTCCGTTCTCCTCCCTACAGTCGGATGCGGCTGCTGGTTTGAACTGGTCCATACCTGGGAAAACCTCTGTGAGTCACTCACTACTTACATTGCTGTGTGAGGTCAGGTCACAATAAGTGTGGCTGGGGTGGGATGATCAGGAAGGAACTATGCAGGATCCAGTAAAATCACGTAGTTTCTATCTCCTCCGCTCCATCTGTACGCATTCATGTCCCATCAATGCCTCTCAGAGGCTGTCGTGGATCGTGATTATGGACCCACACTGGCTGTGGATTGAGGGTTTCCATAAAGGTTTTCTGTAAACCTTTCTGTAACCCCAAAATACTTTTTCTGTACCTTTTCTAGGTACTTATCAGACTAGGCGTTGCTCATACTAATTCCTCACTGCGTATCGGATATTAGTCTGGACCCGCGAGCAGAATTTTCATTTCCAAGGGGTGGGTTAAAAAAATGGCTCTGGACACGATTGGTTAGACCAGACCAATGCTGGGCCCTGATTGGTCCCCCAAATCTTTGGAGAGAGGAAATGGATTCATAATTGAGCGGGGCCAGACCCATATTCGCCAAGGGCAAGTTTTTTTGCCCAGGCGGATTGGTCTGGTTCCAGATGGGTCAAGCTTCACATGACATCACAATATGTAATATAAGACGGAATTCACCAGGAACAGTAGGCTACACATTTTCTTCCCAGCGGATTCCTCGCAACTTGCGTCAGTGCAACCACTTGCAAGTTCCCAGGATTTCACCTTTCAGTTTGAGTTGCTATTGCTATTATCATTGTTGCCGTGCATCACTGTTCCCCCCCACCCCAACCCAAACTGGTCCAGGATGATGTCCACCCACCAGGTTCTCATCAAGGTTTCCTCTCATTAACTGGACGTTTTTCCCTTAATGCTATCACCAAACGCTTGCTCATAGGGGGATTGTTGCTCTCCCTCTAAATTAAAGAGCATCGTCTTGACCTGCTTTATTGGCTACGTAAAGTGCCATGAAATAACCATTGTTGTCATTTGACACCATTGACTTGATTAGATTTGACTCTGGTCCCTGCCCCCTACGCCTTGAGAGATATCATCAGGCTTTTATTTTTACTGTCATCAATAACGTCAATACATCCATCCCAGTGGTCCCTTAACGGGGCTTTCCATTAAGTCATTGCATTTCTGTAATGTCATGTAAGAATACGTTTTTCTGTTTGCAGCCAGTAGCCTAGTTCAACAGAAAAGTAGTTTGACATACAGTTCTCGGTTCATCAGACTGGTATTATTGTCACATTCTCAATTCTCATACTTAGCGACAGTGTCACATCACTTATAGCTATTGAGAGATGTAGGCTACTGTAAGTGGTTCTCAAAGAGGATCCACGGGCCCCCAGAGGTCCTTGAGATGGTTCAGGGGTAAAGACACAAACCCTATTTCATCGGCTATTCGGAAAATAACCAATCTACAAGCCCTGAAGCTCACAATCAAGGCATTGCATCATGATCCGTGCTATTTTCAAGTAATTTGATGTGAGACATTTTGAATCATTTTTAACATTTTTATCAACAACAACAAAAAGTCTTCTCTTATGGGGGTCCCTCACACAAAATCTTTTCAAATGGGGGTCTGTGGCCAAATCATAATTAAGCCCTATCAATGTGGATGTGGCTGGGGATCCTGGACATCCTTGAGACACTATACAGCAGGGGTCTTCAACAGGGGGTCCAGGACCCCTAGGGGGTCCTCAGAGTTACTACAGGGGGGCCACCAAATCTTTGTGTGATAGGATCATGTTTTTTACATTAACAACTTGAACCCTAGCATCCCTATTCTGAGTGGAACATTAGATCGGCTATTTTGGGCAGAGAGGTTTTAGGGGGAAAAGAAGAGCACGGTTCAAGTGGTTAAATGTCTGAAAATACACATTACTCCAACATGATGACAGTGCTGTCAAACAAGTCTGTCTAAGAAATCTATGAACATTTTAAATCTACAACACAATTTTATAAGATATGCAGTGGGGGTCCCTGCTTCATCATCTCTCTCAGATAATAAGGGGTCCTTGGCCTGAAAACGTTGAAGACTTGCCAGCTTGCAGGGGTATTTGAGGAGGGGGTGTAGGGGGTGGAGCGTCGTGACGTCGGCGTGGTTGCAGTGTAGAATAATATGTGTGAACGGTGCTGACCACTGAAGATCCGACTTGGTGCCATGGTGGGGAGAGAGTGGTCGCTTCGCTGTTGTTACTGGACATTGTCACCTATGTGATCGATAGGAAATGCGTTCACATTTAGGTTTGGCAATCATTTAGGACTAGACCGCGTCTTCTGTGTTATTTTCCATAGACATCTGCGACCGCTCGTTCTTCCAGTTCTGCAGCAGCAACACCTAGGCTATCCGCGCAGTGCAACCACTGACTTAAAGCCATCCTGTCATTTTTATATTTTTCATCTGTAGGCTACATACATTTTTCCCCGTGTAGTCTCAAACGAACGTGGCATCTGTTGGACCGCATTATCGGCATTGTCAATAATGGATGAAGACAATCAAGGTAAATAAAGCATCATTTATTTTCTCACCCAGTCTCTCAGACTGAGTGTAGGGATGGAATGCATGAACTGATGATGTGTCTCGAACCGTGTTTGACAATTGGAGGATGATGTTGGTGATTGTGAATTTGTGATTGGTTTATATTTCGTATTTATTGCTGATCGTGTTATCATTAATGAGAAGCAAATAGAAGTATTTTTCCCCATTCGGTTGCCACTATTTTGTAACAAAAAAATATTAAATCAATTTAGTAATAGCCTAAGACCAGTTTATTTCGGCTGATTGGCTATTTTGCTACTCACCCAAAAACCACAGGAGTGATATGTTTAGCCAGCCTGCATAAAACGTTTATTAGCTAAATAAATAATCGTTCACATCACGAAATCCTCCTGCAACCCACTGCAGTCTGCTGTGTCTGACTTTAAAATCTCCATCTGTTTGATGTCATGCGGGGAAAGCTTTGAAGTTTGTTTGCGCTTCTCCTCGCTATCTTGTCGCAGAGCTCTTTGAAAGGGACGCTCGTGTCCCCAAATGGGTGAAACAACTGATAAGATAACGTCCCAGACCCACTTTTCAACAGAAAAGCCGCTTCGGACGAAGGGGTTTCCACTGAGGTGCAGATGGCTGATATCTGCAACCTATTCATGTTGTGTCCCATAAAGAACAGACATCTAAAACCTAATTCTAGCTCATGTGGTGGTGGTAGATTTATGATCTAATGATGGTACATTGGTAGACCACAGTTGGAGCCACGCGTACGCACGCGCGTGCATGTACACTTTTACTGGTAGCCTGGCCCTATACCACAATAAAGTGTGTAGGCTACTACACTACAGTACTACCAGAGGCGTCAATAATGGGTATGGCAAGCTATGGCAGCTGCCATACCTTGGCTACAGGGGGAAATAATAAAATGTACTTTTCATTGTGCCTGTTGCTAAGGTATGGCAGTCATGTTGCCATTCCTTAGCTTTTGCTGAACTGACGCCACTGAGTACTACTGCCACTCAATGAAGCCTGGGTTTCCGAGGCTACTGCCACTTGATGAGGACTTTGGGCTGATTTCCTTGAACTACATTCATTCTAACCCTATTACCCTAACATTAGCCAAATCGTAACTCCATGTCTAATCATATCCCCTAAAAGGGTTGCCAATCATCCCTTGAAATCCTTATTGGGGGACACACTTGATTCCATACATTTTGAGAGAACCACCCATTTTCAATATTGAACTATATGTCATTAATATAACTAATATACCACCAAATCAATCCTCCAGTTCTAGGCAACTCAGATGGTGTGTGTGTGGGGGGGGGGGGGTATATTAATGACATAGTTAAATATTTGAAAATGGGTGGTTCTCCCCTTTACATATACTATACTACAGGTTGTAATACGATATACAAAAACTGTACATAATATAAATGGGGTAACATTCAGGTAGTTGGCAGGTTGGCAACTCATAACAACCATGTTGAAAAGTGAGGGCCAGGAGAATGTGCTCATGTTTCTTTCCACGTGAGGACAGTGGTTCTCACAATGTACAGACAGTATGGCTGTACACACACGCACGCACGCACACACACGCACACACACACACACACACACACACACACACACACACACACACACACACACACACACACACACACACACACACACACACACACACAGAGAGAGAGAGAGAGACACACGCGTTGCTGAAGACATGAAGATAATCCAAACGGTTTTGAGGGGTGAAGTACGTGTTAATGTAGTGTAAACAAAAAAAAATCTTAAAGGTGGCACAGGATAACATTTTGTCAGTTAAACCTTGAGGCCTACTACTACCAGATGATGGCTTTGGATTAACAGCGTCTGCTAAAGGCCTAAACTGTAAACTGTAAACTGGCTGTGGGTTTAAGCTTTTTGCCTATACCAAATCCCACATCCCCCAGGTCCTTCCTGGGGTCTGTCAAAGAGCCTTTCACCCTCACCAAATTTTGACCTCAGCCGCATTTGCATGACAAACACAACACTGGCCACTGAAAACAGAAAGTTCAAGTTCAAGGGAGTTTCCTATACAAATGTACATTGTGTAGGCTATTTGTTGTCTTCATTTATACATTAGTTATTAGGATATAACGATTCTTGAAAAAGTTGTACAATGATATACTGTATGTGTTGGTGGAATTCCTTTATCCCTTTAAAACAGGGGTCTTCAACAGGGGGTCCGGGACCCCAAGGGGGTCCTCAGAGTTACTACAGGGGGTCCTCCAAATCTTTGTGTGATAGAAACCTTTTTTCCTCCTTTTTTATGTTAACCACTAAGTATTGACGGTTCAAGAATCCTAAATACACTGATGATTGTGCTGTCAAACAATGAAACTATGGAGTCTATGAAAAGGTTGCTTCATCTCTCTCTCAACTAAGGGGTCCTTGGCCTGAAAAAAAAAACATTGAAGACCCCTGCTTTAAAGGTCTGGCATGGTGTTTAAATACAGATCATCATCTCAATACTTTGGGCCATGTAGAGAAATTAAAGCCATGTCCAAAGCAAGTCATTCATCTCAGTGTTTACCACAGTTGTACATGTCTAACTGCTCCTTCACGTACAGCAAGGCTTATTGATCTAGCGTCTATAGATTTAAGCCACTGTGGCTTGAGGGTGAAACCGTGAAACTACCTACACAGCACACAAAACCATCTAGCTTTGTTGTTGACTAGGCTATAATTACACACACACACACACACATTATTAGACCTAGAGTGAGAGCACTATATCTTACGTTATGAATAATGAATGCAAGCACACAGGCGTCTATTGCACAATCGTTCGACAAAATGATGTAGTTCATTATTTGAAAGCCCTATTGTTTGTTACTGAAGGTAATAATGAAGTAGACCTACAGGCAGCGTAGCCTGTAGGCTATATGCCATGAGGTGATGAGAACATAATAAATGTCTATGAGCTATCAAATAACCAGGGAAGTGTTTCACATACAGTTTGTTCTGACCGGTTATTAAAATGTGTGCTCTTTCGACTCGAGCACAGATTAGGGATGGGACGATATGAGAATTCCATGTCACGATTATTATTATTATTATTATTGTGATATTATCACGATATTATCACGATCACCAACGCCCATTATTCTGGGACGTAACATTTTCCCAAAAATTAAAGATTTGGGGAAAAAAAGACTGTATCAAGTACGTTATTTCCAGGTTCGTTTTACCAATTAGAGGGTTTAAATAAATGGTACCGCCGCTCTGCAAATTAAAGGTGAATTGATACCATTGCATGATGGTGGACAATTTCACTGTAAATTTAAATCTCCACGATAGGATTATTGTGAATGTTTTTTATCACGATAAACGATGATAACGATTATCATCCCATCCCTAGTTCTAGGGCTGTCACGATATGACATTTTACATTAATTGTCACTCAAATAATTGGCGATTAACGATTTAATTGTGTTTTCGTCGTTGATAATTACATTTCTGTTTGGCTTTTAGGCTTTGAAGTTGTACATGGTAGATATGCCACATAACCTAAATATACAAATAAATTACTGACATATTTGACAACTGACTACTTAAAAAATAACTTTGATAGTGGAAATAGCCGATCTACAAGATCACAACGCGTCGCATCTAGATCTGCTATTTCCACTATTTCGGACATTTTTCAACATTCACGATTATGACGATTATGACAAAATAATTGCGATAATGTCAAATAATCACGATTAGACGATTATGTAATAATTGTGACAGCCCTACTTAGTTCTAACCGGTTATTCAAATGTGTGGTGCTCTTTTTTTACGAGCACAGAGCTGGAGCCCAGATAGCTAAATGGATAGACACTGGACCAGTGGCGTCAGTTCAGAAAAATCTAAGGTATGGCAACATGACTGGTGTCTTGCACGCGCGCGAAGGCGCGCGTGCAAGACACCAGTCATGTTGCCATACCTTAAGAAGTACATTCTATTTCCCCCCGTTTCTACGGTTTCTTGGGCTGGATATGGCAGCCTGGAATGGTTGTTTTATTTCCCCCCCTGGACCCAGGGTATGGCAGCTGCATACCCCTGCCATACCCAATTAACGCCCCTGCACTGGACTGTGTCTCTCACATGACAGGATGCCAGGGCTCACAGGCGCACGTGGTCCATGTCTGTGATCAAACCAGGAAGGGAATCTGTGATAAGAGCTGGGAAAAGGATTACGTATCTGCAGTGTGTGGTATGAATTATTAAAATAACCTACTGTAAATGGTAAATGCACGTCATGAGCGCTACTGTAGTGCTCTCTACCTTTCTCTCCCTGACACACACTTGCTCGCATGCATACCATAGGCATTTATATCCACTATATGCGAAATGAGCTGCTTCTTGCATATACTGTTGATACAATTCCCCTTCTATAAAGCCTGGGCCTTTCAACACAGAACGGAGTAATACTTTATAATGTGCTATTATAGGAGCCGAAATCTCATTGTTCCTACATCCCATTAGTCAGAATCTGGTGATGTTAACCTGGTGAATAATACTATGCCTAAACCTAAACCTAACCCTAACGAGACGAGTTGTGAGCTTGGAGGTCTGCTATTTTTGGTGCTTGATACCACACTGAACTAAGCATGATCAAGTCAATACTGCAGATGTGGCATGGATTTCTACACAGAGAGGGCAATTCATTCAACATAAGATGCTGCATTCAAGTTCAGGAGAGTTTGGACAAGGCAATTCTCTTGAATGCTGCCTTCAGGTATGGCATGTATAGAGGGCATTTGCATTTCTTTCACCGTAGTAAAAACTGCATTCATCTGGAGAGGGCACTTTTTACAGACAGATAAAAGGGCACGGGCTCAAGCCCCCTCTGACTTCTATGTGTGCATGTGCCTGCGTGCGCTCACACGCAAATATGCACATTAGGTGGCATGTCATCCTCTTCGTGCCGTTATGTGCGCGACTGTGCGTGCAAACTGTCCAACATATGGTTGAAGTTGGGCCGTAATTTGTTCTGCATGGGTGGACCTGTGTTCACTCATCAAACAGCAGCAGGGCGAAACGCCAGAACGTGGCGTGATTCTCTATAGCACTGGTTCCCAAACAGTGGGTCTGGACCCATTTGTGGGTCACGGAGCATTCTTTATGCATGGTCACGACTAGAGTAAAAATCCCATTTTCTTTTCCTACAAAAAAACAAAACATAAATATAACTAGAAGCAGTGCTCTTCCGAGCACAGGTCTCCACCAGGCCACACAAATCGGCCTGTTATAGCGCCACCATGAGGCTGATTTGAAAAATGTGGGGCAGAGGTTCTGATTTGGTATCCAGGGAGTGTGTGTGCTCAGTTTGGCAGCGATCGGGCCAACGGCGCCGGAGATTAGCTGGTAACAACCAGGCCACACAAATCGGCCTGTTATAGCGCCACCATGAGGCTGATTTGAAAAAATCACACCCGTGTGAACTGAGCGGTGGTTGTGTGTGTGTGTGTGTGTGTGTGTGTGTGTGTGTGTGTGTGTGTGTGTGTGTGTGTGTGTGCGTGTGTGTGTGCGTGTGTGTGTGTGAGAGAGAGAGAGAGAGAATATTGCAGTTGATGCTCAGACTAGACTCAAGAGCACCCTCTCTGGTCACTGAGTGGTAGTTCAGGCTACATACACACATACATACATACATACATACATACACGGATACACGGATACATACACGGATACACACACGGCCATGCTATGGAGTGGTCTACCGCTCAAAAATGTGGGGCAGAGGTTCTAGATTGCCATCCAGGGAGTGTGTGTGCTCACTTTGGCAGCGTCCGGGCCAACGGCGACTGAGATTAGGTGCTCACAAACTGCGAGGACGCACGCACGGACGGACCGACACACGGACGGACACACGGACGGACGGAGGGGAAAACATACTCTCCCTCAGCCTTCGGCTGGTGGAGACAATAATGACTAAGTATAGTGAAAATAGCCGGCGCAAAGTGACACGTTGTGAGCTTGTTGATCTGTTGTTTTCACTATATAGGATTAGATCAGTGGCTGCTCTCACTAGCAGCCTCCTACTATCAGAATTCAGAACACAGAAAACACAGTGTGCAACTGTGCAGTGAGTGGGACTGATTGATTGATTGATTGATTGATTGATTGATTGATTTCATTGATTGATTTCATTGATTGATTTATTGATTGATTGATTGAATATTTTATTAGACAAAAATGAAGAACAGTACAAGTATAGTCAAAACAAAAACATTTACAGTTAAACACCCTGACTAAAAGGAACACCCCGAATAAGCCCTTGTTTACGTTGGATGTCCTTGGTATTCAATTCATGGACATAAAAAATAGCAACAAAGAACATTCAAATATCATCGCAATTATAAAACACTAGGCTATATGTACAGAGTAGGTGGAAAAAGGGGCTTGGGGGTAAGGTAAGCTCACTTCTCACCTGTCTTTAGGGTTAGGTTTAGGGTTAGGGTTAGGGTTAGGGTTAGGGTTAGAGTGATAACTACCTCCGCCTCTGGCCTCCTGAAAGGTGAGATTTCAGGGCAGTTTTGAAGGCCAGGCCAGCGAGCTACATGACGAGCTACAGGACTATACTACTATACAAAAGCAAACAGTTGTAACTTGTAACTGGTCTTTAGAGGCTTACAGGTCATGGCCAATGGAATTTAGATTTCATCTTGCCTAAACATTAAACCTATGAATGCCATGAAACAATACAGTGATGCGTGACGACGAGGCCAGGTACAGGAGATCACCCGAATATGTTTTCTCTCTGTCTCTTCACTCGAGCATTTGCTGCAGTGTAACAGTATGGGATTCATTACCGCACATTTACTGCATTCCCTAAATCAGACTTGGCGCGTCCATGCTCCGTTAACATGCCACGGAGCAGACACAGTCTCCGCTCAGAGCGCATATAAATCATTTAAATCCTAAGTGTTGTGTTATTGCTCCTGCATGGGTTCTATTTTTGGAGTCAACGTATTGCTGGACGGAGAAGTGGAAAACGCACAGGCAGAAATTGGCCGAGAGCAGCGTGCGTGACGTCAGTTTAATGGTAGATGTTTGCCATGGGTAATTGGTAAGACTCAGCGTTCTAACCCTTTAGTCCAGGGGTTTTCAACAGGGGGTCCGGGACCCCTAGGGGGTCCTCAGAGTTACTACAAAGGATCCTCCAAATCTTTGAGTTATAGAAACTTTTTTTCCCCTTTTTTATATTAATCCTATGAACCCTAGCATCCATAATATATTCTGAGAACTTTAGCCAAAAATAGCAGATCTACAAGCTCACAACGGCTCGCACTGCGGCTATTTTCGGCAAAGAGGTTTGGTGTAGAGGGGAAACAGATCAGACTAAGTACTGAGTGAAAGGTCATGTTTATTAAGTATGGATGGTTCAAGTAGTTAAATGTCTGAAAAATACAAATGGACATGAATCCAAAATACACTGATGATTGTGCTGTCAAATAATGAAACTATATGGAATCTATGAAAAAGTTGTGGAGGTCCCTGACCCTGCTTCATCTCTTTCTCAACTAAGGACCGGGGTCCTTGGCCTGAAAACGTTGAAGACCCCTGCTTTAGTCATAAGATGATGAGATAACCAGTATGCTTCTCTGCTTGCCGTAACTGTACAGCATTATTTTCCGTAGAGAGGATGGAAGGGTCATAAGCGGTGTGGTTGTTTTTTTGTGCATGCTGCAGGTCTTAACTTGACAATTTCCCTGCGTGGGAGTTGAAACTGACCCTCGCTGTCACTCAGCACTCTTTTCGGAAAACACAAAATTGGGAAAGACCTTTCCTCAAATTCTTCAACTCTTTCCGTTTACATGTTTTTTTTTCAACAAAACAAAAAGCCCTTGCTGTCAATCAGCACTCTTCGGAAAACACAACATTGGGAAAGACCTATCCTCAAAAGTTTATACTCTTTCTGTGTAAATGCGTTTTAAACCAAACAAAAAGTATCTTTACTGCAATTGCTATCAAAAATTCTAATCATTTTATGAGTATTTAGCACACGCATTTCATTGCCTGCTGTCGCTACCTGCTGAAGGCCTGCTGTGCATGTCACATTAAAACACCTTGACCCATGTGTGTGTGGGCATGCATACGCATGTGAGCCTGAAGGCCGTTAATAGACATTCCTTATCACGAACCCGCACCTTGCCTCTTTTGCAATTGTTCCTCGTCTGCAAATGAATATTCCTCCGGGAATTAGCGCCGCGTTCGTCCTCACATTTTTCACAGTCGTCCCCTCGACCCCCCGACGAATAGTATACCTCACAGGCACACACATTATGCTGTATCAAATGCACCCCCCGTGGGCACGGAGCTGAAACCCACCGTGCTTTTTTTCGGAGAACATGAATCAACACATTAGCGGTTGCCTTGAGTCTAATGGTTCCACGGGGGGGGGGGGGGGTATTACGCAGGAGGAAGTTGGCTTGAGCCGGGCAACATCTTTGTTGTGGCTGGAGGGTGAGTGTGTGTGTGGGAGGACATCACACACTTGCTGGAGCCATAGTGTGCGTGCCAGCTGTTGTGCCATATCCATGTAGGTACAACACACTCTACTACACTATAGACTCTTCAACGTTTTCGGGCCAAGGACCCCTTAGCTGAGAAAGAGATGAATCAGGGACCCCTTCTACATATTGTATAAATGTGTGATGTAGATTTTCATCGATAGAGATGTATTCATAGACTTGTTTGACAGCACTGTCCATCAGTCTATGTTGGATTCGTATTTTTTCCGAAAATAGCCGATCTACAAGCTCTCAACGGCTGAGAGCTTGTAGATTGGCTATTTTAGAGTATTTTTGGCTAAAGTTCTCCTCAGAATTGGGAAGCGAGGGTTCAAGTTGTTAATTTAAAAGAACGATCCTATCACAAAGATTTGGCGGCCCCCCTATAGTAACTCTGAGGGGTCCCGGACCCCCTGTTGAAGACCCTTGCACACACAGTCTATGTGGCTTCCTAGATGGTGGTGTGACTGTGAATGAATCAATGAATGAATGAGTGATTCATGCATTCATGTATTTGTTGAATGAATCCTACGTTAACATGAATACAACTTAGTCAGTCCATCTGTCCATGGGTTGACCAATAGATCTGAACTTGCACATGGGCATTGCTTGACCATTGCCATATGTAGGGAGTGAGATCTGTTGTCAAGTCGGTCTCAGCCGCCTTGGATGGACGGTCGGTGGGTGGAAATGTGGGTATGGACTACTAGTGAAAGGATAAATGGATGCAGCAGAGAATAACCTCTATTTAGATCTATTCATGTAGTATCACCCTTTAGATGTATTTGTGTGCACTGGGGACATTGCCTGGGTAAAATAGTCAGTAGATCAAGAATACATAATTTATTTAACTTTTTCTGCCCACATGGTGTTGAACCAACTGACAGGCCTTGGATTAAATCCTGCTTTTGTCTCCGTCCTCATGTATACTGTATACATAAGGAAGGAGACAAAATCAGTCCCTCAGCTTTCTGTTATTCTCTGTAAAGATACTAAGTACAGTGGACTATTCTACAGAAAAATTGCGTTGGACTTAGCATAGCCCCATTTGTCTTCGGTGGTGGTCTTCTTTAGACGCTAAAAACAAATCGTAATCTTGTGGATGTTAGTACAGATGCTAAAGAAAATGTGCCCAAAATTAGATTCATTGTTGTGTCTTATACAAGGATTTACTGGGATATTTGTAAAGAAAACACTTGACTTTGAACTGGCAAGATTATGAGTCTTGCAGCACAACAACATTGGCGGATTAGAGAGACACGTCGCGCCACATGCAAACAGGCAAGTCAAACACCCAGACCCGCAGACTCACAAACACACACTTCTTCCACTGTCTGGCGGCGGGATTATGCATCACTGCCAGCCTTGGCACAGACAGCATTGAGAGGGAACTTGTAAAACACTGCAATATATGTAGCTGTTTAGAGAGAGAGAGAGAGACAGCGACAGAGAGACTACATGTGGAGTTGATTAGGAGGAGAGAGACGGTAGGGAGGCTTTGCGACGTGTTCCCATCACCGTGGCAGTGTGTGGGTGGGTGGGTTTGGGGGCCTGTTTGTGCGGCTGCCTGGCAAGGGACAGATCACATACATATCGTCCCTGTCGGCAGGGGTGTCGCACCAAATTCTGGGCCCCCGGGTACTTTAACCATTGAAAAATAGCAGATATACAAGCTCACAGCGCGGCACCGAGTGCCGCGCTGCGAGCTTGTAGATCTACGAAAAATCGTGAACATCTGTGTCTTTGAATATTTCAAATCCTTCTAAGGTTTTTTGAAAAACTATGTCAGAGGTGCTCAAACTTTTTCATGTGAAGGACCCCCAAAATGACATGTATTTGGCCACGGACCCCCGTCTCAAAATATTTAGTTCCAGGGACGCCCCAGAAGCAAAACTTAAGTTAAAAAAATTCCCTTAAAAAAAACAAAATGTGTGCAAAGATTTGCACACATTTTCACGACTTTTCAGAAAATAGCAGATCTACAAGCTCGCAGCGCGGCACTCGGTGCCGCGCTGTGAGCTTGTATATCTGCTATTTTTCAATAGCTAAAGTATAAAATAATCAAGGCCCCTCCACCTTGGGCCCTAGTAGTAACTCAGTCCCACTTTTCCCCCCCTTAAGTTGTGACGCCCCTGCCTGTCGGGTCGGATTGTGAAGGGAGAGACGGTGCTAAAGAACAGACAAAGAGGACAGTGACACAAAATAAATAGCAGGGTAGACTAGATGGGGGGCAGAAAAGTGCTACTTCTACCCCTAATTTCAATGGAGAGGGAACTAAGTGTAGGCAGAGCTTGGCAAACCACACGGGGCATTAAGAGGGGAATTCACTGGAGCTGGAGGCCCGAGGACTTGTGTTTTGTGCATTTCTTGGCCCGGTGTAGCCGGCGCGGTTAGCGCTCGCCGCTAGAGGTGCGAGGCACACCAACACCCACCTTATTCTCACCTTATTAAAAGGTCCTTGTGTTCATTTTGGCATAATATTTCTCTCTCCCCCCCAACCCAATACACCCCAACCCCCCACCAAGTGTTTTCCTTGCACATTTTCCTGTTCTGGAAAGGAATGGACCAGGCAGTGCACACATAGACATCTGCCCTTTTATCTGTCTGTAAAAAGTGTAAAACGTGCCCTCTTCAGACCATGAATGCAGTTTTTACTATGATGAAAGAAATGCAAATACCCTCTTTCCATGCCATACCTGAAGGCAGCATTCAAGAGAATTTGCCTTGTCCAAACTCTCCTGAACTTGAACGCAGCAGCTTATGTTGAAAGAATTGCATTCTTTGTTCAGAAATCCATGCCATTACGTCACATCTCCAGTATTGACCTGATTATGCTTAGTTCAGTGTGGCATCAAGCATCGAAAATAGCCGACCTCCAAGCTCACAACGCGTCGCAGATAGCCGACCTCCAAGCTCACAACGCGTTGCAGATAGCCGACCTCCAAGCTCACAACGCGTCGCATGTTTTCACCAAAAGTGCCCTTTTAGAAATCAGCACCTGCCTCTCTAACATTCTCTGCACGTCCCTAGAATGGACTCATGTGAAAAGACAGATCGGTAACTAAACAAGTGTGTGTTTGCCATGTGATGTGACAGCCAGGCTGCCATTTAACATAATAAGGAGGTGGGCTTCAGTCACTGTAGTTGTCACCACTACTACCCCCACCACCATCATTGCAGAATTACATCAAACACACATCTTTGGTGGCCTTGGATCAAATACAACCAGAGCCTTTCTCCTGTGCTTCCCGCTCAGTTTCCCCATGCCGTCTTCCTTGCTAAAGAGAAAAAATACAAAGGGTGTAGGAACAACGCACTCCTTTTAAAAGCAAAAACAGAACTCCGGCCAGAGACGTCGCAGTACAGCCAGGCTTGGAGAGACTCCACGGTCTGGTCTAATATCGGCATGGTCATCCAAGGACAGCGTTATTGCAAGGCAAATAGACAGGCCTTAGGCATATCCTGGACCTGCAGGCTGGCGTGGGTGTGGATGGATCTGGACTGTGCCTTCTCCATCTCCAGAACTACATCTGGTGAAACTTAGCTGTGCTCTGTGTGTGGTGAATCTCACTTGCTCCATGGACCGAAAGACAGTGGAGAATATATTCAATGTGGAAACTGTATTAGCTTTACTCTAAGTTTACTCCGCTAATGCATAGACCAGGGGTCTTCAACGTTTTCAGGCCAAGGACCCCTTACCTGAGAGAGAGATGAAGCAGGGACCTTTTTGTAGTTTCCATATAATTTCATCGTTTTGACAGCACAATCAGTGTATTTTAGATTCATGTCAAACTTGACCTTTCACTCCGTACTTAGTCTGCTCTTGTTCCCCTCTACACCAAACCTTTTGCTGAAAATAGCCGATCTAATCGATCCACTATTTTTGTCTAAAGTTCTTGGAATATGGACGTTAGGGTTCAAGTGGTTAATAATAATAAAAAGGAGGAAAAAAAGGTTTCTATCACACAAAGATTTGGAGGACCCCCTGTTGTAACTCTGAGCACCCCCTGTTGAAGACCCCTGGCATAGACTCTAATGCGAAAGACAACTTAAGCATACACAACACTAGTCTTAATTGCCCCTGATTACAACCAGGAAGTTAGCGTGACGCTTCATCCCTTACAGTACAAAGAACAACATGTTTCGGGGCTATCTGAAACCCAAGCCGATCATATATGAGATCAGTGACCTTCAGTGGACAAGGACGCGGCGAAGGGGTCTGTTTGGAATGGAATCTGTTGAAAAACGCTGGATCCTCGAGCCTGGCAGCCAGGAGAAACACCATTCATCCATCCACCTCCGGCCTCCCAAATCATCGGATTTATAATGTACTCTGGCTGCAGGCGTACGGATCGAATCAAAATGTTGACACAGTGATGATGCTGAGCAGATGCCGAGATGATGGTCCAGACCACCGCGCACGTGTTCACGCGTTGTTGCCCCCACCCCGCACTGGTTTTAATTCTCAAATACCTGGAACCACTTTAACCATTATTCTATGCTTTAACTATTGAAAAGCTATATACTATTGAAGCTGCCATTTTTGAAGATCTGGTAGATCTGCCATTTTTGAAAAATCGTGAAAATGTGTGCAAGTCTTTGAATATCTTTGTCCCGATCTTTGACTCGACTTCTAAATCCTTCCTCTGAATCAGTGGTGCTCAAATTGTTTCATGTCAAGGACCCCCAAAATTACAGGTATTTGGCCATGGACCCCCATCTCAAAATATGTTGTTCCAGGGACGCCCCCAGAAGCAGAGATTTGAGTTACAAAGTTTGCTTTGAAAAATATATATTGAAAAGTTTGCACACATTTTCAAGATTTTTTTCAAAAATAGCACCGCGCTGTGAGCTTGTAGATCTGCTATTAGTCAAAGCATTCAATAATTCTAGGCCTAAATGGGTTAATTCTTTTTCGACTGAACGGCGTTGTTTGGTGATTGCCGTCCCGTGCAGCAGACTCAGGTTTTCGAGTCCAACTGGCATGGGACGCCAGTGGCCTGCTTTTGATTGAGCCGCGCACAGGATATTGAACCCTCAACCCCGGCTGTGTTTGGACCGTGCTCACACCACCTTGACATCTAAGGGTGGTCGAATGGGTGGAGAGGTTGCCAGGGGAAACCGGTTTGATTCCTGGCCCCGGCTATGTGTTTTTAGATGGTCATGAGCCAAACACTTTACCCTAGCTCAGTGGTTCTCAACCTGTGGGTCAGGACCCCCAGGGGGGTCCCCAAATTATTTTGGGGGGTCCCCAGATGATTAACTTATTGTGCAATGTGGTTTTGTCACTCAACAATAAACAAACCAACATAAAGTTTAAGTGTATAGAGGGTATCTACACATTTCTAAAGTGACAATTTAAGGACTTTTTAATACCTCTAAAATTACAAATTAAACTTTGGACAAATTGTCAAATATAAGAGGCAGAAATTGTGGAGCATGTAGATCGGCTATTCTCACATTATAATGCCTCAACTCTTAGTGCTTGTCAGGGTAGGGGGTCCCCAGTTAAAATATGTTTTTTTGGGGGGTCGCAGCCTGAAAAGGTTGAGAACCACTGCCCTAGCTGCTCAACCCCGAGCACTCATCAGAACCATCTCAGCAGCCATCCGCTGGGTGAAGCTGAAAACTGAATTTCCCCTGTGACATTAACCAGCTTTTACCCCCTTTCCCTTTCCTGACACATAACCTCATAAGTAAATTAAATTGCCCACCACTGCCTATGGGCACACAGCAGCATATTCTCTACTTCACCTGCATGCACAGCACACATCCTGCTTCATCCTCTGCCCACCACTGTTACAATAACCTCTGGCCCTTGGCTTGGCCCCGTGTGCTAATTGCCCAGCATTCTGGCATCATGACTCTGTGCCAAGATCTCTGTTCAGATAGCCGCTCAAGACTTTACTACATCTGCTACTACCGTTTCTTAGGCCAAATCCTGTATTCAGTTTCAGATTCATCCTTTACTGACCCTCTCAATGTTTAATTAACACTTGGGATTTGGCTGTGCAGAACCGCCACCATCTTGTCATTCAGCAGCTCACCCAGCTAGTATAAAGTAACTAAGTAATTGTACTTAAGTACAATTTTGAGGTATTTGTACTTTACTTGAGTATTTCCAAATTCCAATACTTCTACTCCACTACATCTGGGATCCAAATGTTGTACTTTTACTCGACTACATTTATTTGAAAACTATAGTTACTACTAGTTACTTTGCTGCTGATTGCGACCATAGGTCGCACTTACTATCAAAACCTGCACAAACTGTGAGTGAGTCCGTCAGTCAGTCAGTCAGTCTGTCCGTCTGTCTGTCACACCTCACACGTCACACTATTGCCCTGCTCATATCTCCGCAACAGTTGCCCCGATCCATGCCAAATTTTACACACACGCTCCTTGCCTGCCAAACTACAACCTCCAAGGACCCCCGGAGCTCCAGGGACCCCCAGGTCCCTGGGGGACCCCCAGATGTAAAAAAAGACCAAATGTGCAAAAATGACCAAATGACCACCCCAACGGGGCTGCTCACGGGGAATTCCCGGGGACCACCGACTCCTGCTGCTCCAGAACGGATGCAAAAGTGGTGACGCCCCCAGTGGAGGACCCCCTCCACTGCAGCTCACATTAAATGCCGTAACCCATAATGACCAAATGACCACCCCAACGGGGCTGCTCACGGGGAATTCCCGGGGACCACCGACTCCTGCTGCTCCAGAACGGATGCAAAAGTGGTGGAGGACCCCCTCCACTGCAGCTCACATTAAATGCCGTAACTCGGGCTAGGAGGGTCCGGGACAGCCGGGGCCGGTACCTATTCGTCCGCCAAGGCAACGCGGACACCCCACCCCTCATTTCTCACATGGCCCTCTTCTAGCGCCACCATGAGGCCCATTCTTGCAAAACACATTTTTGGACACTGCTCCTACAGATTTTGCCCTAAAATCACGCACATCGGCACACAGTATGTCTACACATTGCCCACACAACTAGGAACCAATGGCAGTTACAGCCCTCTTTGTGTATACATGTGACCTACGGTCGCTTATCTCCCGATTAGGGAGTCTTACTGGTATAAATTATAATATGTTAAAACATACATAAACCACTTTATCCCTATTTTATACCTCGGCTATTTGAAAATAGCCGATCTACAAGCTCACAACGCGTCGCAATGCGACGCGTTGTGAGCTTGTAGATCTGCTATTTTCAAACATTTTGGACTTTTAGTACTTTAAGTAAATTTTGATGCCAATACTCTTGTACTTTTACTCAATTAAATTATGAATGTTGGAGTTCTACTTGTAACAGAATACTTCTACAATGCGGTATTGATACTTTTACTTAAGTAGAAAACGTGAGTACCACTGGTTAAAGACACATACGGGCTGGAGGTGTGCGTACTGTATCACAGTCTGTTGGCGCGAAGAGCTGTTGGATAGGGGAAGTGCGAGGGATTAAGGCCAGCTGGTCTTACTCTGTGTGCGTGCGTGTGTGTGTGTGTGTGTGTGTGTGTGCGTGCGTGCGTGCGTACGTGCGTGCGCGCGTGTGCGTGTGTGTGCGTGTCTTTGTAGTATGTGCACTTGTATGCGTGTCTATATGTTTGTCTTGTGCAATAATGAAGAACATGTGTCTAACCTTTAAAGGGATCTTGGGCAGTGGGCTTATGGGCTGGATCCAGGGAAAGCTCCCTGCCTTCCTTCCTGCCTCGCTGAATGACTGTGTGTCTGTCTCACACACTGTCTGTCTGTCTGTCTGTCTGTCTGTCTGTCTGTCTGTCTGTCTGTCTGACTGAAAGACTGACTGACTGACTGACTGACTGACTGACTACTGACTGACTACTTACTGACTGACTGATTACACTACCGTAGGGGTCTTCAACGTTTTCAGGCCGAGGACCCCTTAGTTGAGAGAGAGAGATGAAGCAGGGACCCCCACAACCTCTTCATAGATTCCATATAGTTTCATTGTTTGACAACACAATCATCAGGGTAATTTTGGATTCATGTCAATTTGTATTTTCAGATATTTAACCACTTGAACCATCAATACTTATTAAACTTGACCTTTCATTCTGTACTCAGTCTGCTCTTTTTCCCCCTCTACACCAAACCTCTTTGCCGAAATAGGCGTTGTGAGCTTGTAGATCTGCTATTTTTGGCTAAAGTTCTCAGAATATCGACACTAGACACTAAGTGGTTAGTATAAAAAAGGGGAAAAAAGGTTCTATCACTCAGTTTTGGAGGACCCCCTGTAGTAACTCTGGGGACCCCCTGTTGAAGACCCCTGCTCTAACGTATATGCTGTATCTGTCAGACTGACTAATTGACCGCTTGCATAATTATGTCACTGACCGACTGACCTACTAATAATTACTCTGGCTGGCCGACTGGCTGACTGACAGAATGTTTGACTGACACATAAGTCATTGAATACTGCACGGTCAAAGAGGCTAACAAGGTTATATCCCCTCTCACGTTTCTCTACTTTAAAAGACATTACCAGAGTGTCACTGGTATTAGGCCAAAGATCTGTCCAAATCCCTCTCTCTCTCTCTCTCTCTCACAAGTCAGTGAAAGCCGGGGAACAGGGCCCGTGGTTTAAGTGAGCATAGGATTTGTTCTCACTGAGCTCCACTGCTCAAGTACATCCAGGGGCGTCACAAGGGGGGGGGGGGGGGAGTGGGACTGAGTTACTAGGGCCCAAGGTGGAGGGGCCTTCATTATTTTATACTTAAACTATTGAAAAATAGCAGATATACAAGCTCACAGCACGGCACCGAGTGCCGCGCTGCGAGCTTGTAGATCTGCTATTTTTGAAAAATATGTGTGCAAATCTTTGAATATATGTATCTTTTAAGCGAATTTTGCTTCTGGAGGGTCCCTGGAACTAAATATTTTGAGATCGGGGTCCGTGGCCAAATACATATCATTTTGGGGGTCCTTCACATGAAAGGTTTGAGCACCACTGACATAGAAACATTTAAAAAATAAAAAAAAAATAAAAAAAAGATTTTCAAGATTTTTAAAAAATAGCAGGTATATCTGTATAAGTATATCTGTATATCTGCTATTTTTCAATAGTTAAAGCACCCAGGGCCCTGAGTACATCGCTACTGGTTCCGCCCCGGCTGGGATGAGCTGCAGTCTTTGTGGGTAAAAGTCACGGTACCAAGGCCTCCGAATGGCTTTTTGAGCGGTGGTCACACCGTCTCCATAGCGTGGCCGTGTGTGTCTGTTTGTCTGTCTGTATGTAGCCTCTGGTGTAGCCTGAGTACCCTGGGTGACCAGAGAGGTGCTGTTGAGTCTAGCCTGCCCTGAGCATCAACTGCAACACACACACACACACACACACACACACACACACACACACACACACACACACACACACACACACACACACACACACACACACACACACACAGGCACCCCCCCCCCCCCCCCTACCACCGCTCAGTTCACACGGGTGTGATTTTTTATTACTGGATGTCAACAAGTGGCCGGAATGGATGGGACTGAAATGGACAGTGAGCACAGCATGAGAGAGATTATCCTAATGGGAAATGTCATGAACACCACTTCCCCTCAATGGCTTTATTTTTCCATTTTGCGTTTGTTTGCATTTTCTCCATAGTCACTAAAACGTTACCAAACTCAAGTAAACAACTGAGTCTATATACAGTGTATATGTGGCTGCGCGTGCATGTGCATGTGCGTGTGTGTGTGTGTGTGTGTGTGTGTGTGTGTGTGTGTGTGTGTGTGTGTGTGTGTGTGAGAGAGAGAGAGTTGCATCTAGGGGTGCAAGAGTTGATTGAACTAATCGATTTAATCAATTATAAAAAATAATCGCGAATGGAGTTTTGTAAGTAATCGATTGGAGTAATCGCTAACAAAATAATCTATAGTTGCAGCCCTAGATGCATGTAGGTCATGGCGGTGTAACGTGTCCCTTTTGTGTGAAAGCCTTGAGTGGGTGGACTGAACAGTTGTTTGTTCTGGGTGTGAGGAATGGGCTGGGGTTTTAAGTCCTATACAAGTAGATTTTGATGGCTCATTAAAGGGTGGGGTGGGGTTTAGGATCATTGGAACCCCTCGTTCGGCGTTACACGTGTTGGCATTTAAATCTTCCAGCACAATCTTTGCACCCTCTCAACCCGGATGGCCTGATAAAACGACAGAAACACAGAGCTCTCAATCTCAGACAGTGGCACTCGATTAGAATCAGATTTTGTGTATACACACACCAGACATTTACTTGAGAGAGAGACCTGAGTGTTTTATCTTTCATCTTTAGTCGCCTATCTGGAGAGATGCAGAAATCGTTAGCTCCGGTAATAAAACTGAGTCTGCTTTTCTGGTAGTAAATTACACACAGTGTTATGTGAAGACTTCACATGGAGCCAGTGCACAAATTGAGGTCGGTAGCCTCAAAACCCACACAACCCACTGTTGGCAGATCTGACACTACACACAGAAAAACACTGGGTTAAAAACAACCCAATTTGGGTTGTTTCCCAACCCAACACTGGTTAAATATTGGACCGACCCATCGCTGGGTTAATTTAACCTAACATGTTGGGTTATTCATATAACCCAATGTGTTGGGTTATTTAAAATGTATTATATTTCCTCATTATTATATATTACTATTATGTTGGTGGTTCCTTTTTTAAATTGAAATTTCATCGGTACAACTGATAGTTGTCAATTTAATTAAATAATCACATTATCACAAAGCATGGGCGAAGCGATTCAGCCTATGCTAATCTTCCCTGTTAAGTTACAATATCAACTAATTTATTGACATTACCAAACTGAGACAATACATGGAAGAATAGCATGGTCTCAGAGGCTAAACCTTCAAGAGTCCTCAAAGGTTCTGCATCTAAATTCACCTCTAGGGGGAGGGAGCTCAACCCTAACCTAGCACCCTAGCACTTTAGCTTATGGTTGAAGCTCAAATACTGACAAATCAAATTCTGACATAATGTCAGTCAGCTTGCCTTGGCAGACACTTGGATATGACACTGTGTCATATCCACACAGTGTCATTGACACATTTAGCATTTTTTGCTCCTAAAAGCTTAAAATGCCACTGGAAATGCTTTACCCAGCATGCTTTGCATTGTTATGCAAAGCAATGGTGACCAACGTATTTACCCAACGTGTTGGGTAGTCCAAAATAACTCAACAAATTCTATGGAAATTACAACCCAACAGCTAATAACACCATACCCAACAGAAATAACTCAGCGAATTGGGTTATCAGAATACCCATTTGCATGAAAACAACCCAATTAAATAACCCAATAGGCTTAACCCAGCCAAAACAACCCACCATTTTTTAGTGTGTAGTCATACTCCACCCACGTCCCACGCCACGGTTTCTGTGTACAGTGAAGAAATGGCTCCAAGGCATTGATTTGAGAGATTACCAACCGGGGTGTCTTTTTTTTGGCTCGGTACAACATGATGGCTTTAGGTGGGTGGGTGGGTAGGCATATCCCCCCATGACTCCTTCACTGAAGACACTGAACTAATTTCCTGGATGAGTTGAGTCACAGAGTGGTTGGGGTGGGGGTGGGGGTGGGGGGGGTGGGGGGAGTGTTAACAATGTAATTAGTGGACCACCCCGGTTGAGATGCTCAGTACCATTAAACCAAATTGTCATTGGGCTAAAAGCTACTATTACAAATTACGAGTTCGTTGTAGCATCACGTGACCTTTGTCCAAGCTATATATTAGATTCGGCAACGGAGGTCTGTTCCGTGGATGATCACGTTAAGACTGCTATTGACGGTGTGCAGGCTTTTAAAGGGAGCATCAAGCATTTCTCATTCGATTTGGGAGGAATCGGATTCTAATCGTGCACATTATTTCAGCCAAGGGGTTTGTGGATATGCAATTCCCGGCGCCGGGTAAAACAATGACGTCAGAATTTGTCCTATAGGACGCACAATAGGCATGGGACGATATGTAAACTTCATATCACGATTATTGTGACAAAAGAAATCGCGATTTACGATATTATCGCAATAATCAAACACCATTATCCTGAAGCAGAACATTTGCCAAAAAATTGCCGATCTACAAGCTCACAACGCGTTGCAATTGTGAGCTTGTAGATAGGCTATTTTTTGGCAAAGACATTTGATAGAGATTGGAAAAAAGACTGTATCAAGTACGTATATTATAAGTACCTTTTACCAGTTAAGTGCTACCAGAAATGCAGCTCTGCAAATAAAAGGTGAATTGATCCCAGTGCATGACAGAGGACGATATCACAATAAATTAAATCTCCACGATACGATTATCGCGAGTGTTTTTTAATCACGATAAATGATAATATCGCGTATCGTCCCATCCCTAACGCACAATAATGACCAAAAACAAAACAATGCGGGAATGTATTTTGTCTGAATGAATTGTGATTTTCATATCAACTAATGTGGACACATTTCCAGTGCTGATACAATGCTCAAGGAGGAGGTATGGAGGAGGGGACATGAGAGAGGAGCATTTGAGATTCAGTGTGGCTGAAATGAAAGTTTGTTTTCCCACCCAGCCCAGCATGCAACTTGAGCTGTAGCTCAAGGACACAGCATAACCCTGTTAGAATGCCTTCCCTGTAAGAAAACGCTTTCAATATGGAAATTGCACCGGCTCAGTCGGAAATTACTGCTACTGCCCTCATTTTAGCGTATAATTATTTGCAGAAGAATCTAGAATGACATTTATTCACATTTTGTTTTGAAATGCTGTGGTAGAAAGAAAAAACAGGAAACATTCTTAAAAAAAAACTAATTTAAGGTGATAATTGACTTCATAGCTAACAGCAGTCGTGATTCTGTTGCATAAGTACACCAAGGGTATTCCGAGGTTAACCTGGCTTAATTAACATCCTTATTTTTTTGCACTGGATTCGGGGCTCATTGTGTGTCCACATCCGCTCCCATTGTCTCTTTTGAGGCCTATTCACAGAGAGGAAATCCCTCAACAGTCTCTGCCGCTGTCTACCTGACCGTAGCCATGGTGCTAGCGTACAGCAGGGAATAGTCTTTATGTCTCTTTGTTAGTGTGAACTTCAAAAGACCACTAGATATCAATACGCTCTGAACTCATCCCTCTTATAAACTGAATCACAGTCCATTTTGGAAGTGCACTCAATGCACTCACTGGACCTTAGCGGCCGTATTTTACTTTAATTGGCACATGCCTTTCTGCCTGGAGATAGCAAGTCGTCACTGTCGGGCAGAAACCTTGTATCTCCAAGTTTCAAATGTGCATGTTTCTTCGCGATGTATAAGCCCCGCTTCATCACACAAGGCCGTCCGCACAAAAGTAGTGAAAATAGCAGATCTACAAGCACACAACGCCTCGCACCGCGAGGCGTTGTGTGCTTGTAGATCGGCTATTTTCACTAGTCTAAATCATTTTAAAATAATAAATACTAAACGAACTGTATTTGGACATACAAGGTTTCCACCCGACAACGACAAAGTGCTTTTTAAAAAAGTACTTGTATCTTTCCGAATCCTTTTGCAACTTGGAGCTGGTATAGTAGAGCAGCACTGCGATATTAGAGACATCTGATATCTGCAATATTAGACGTGTCCTTTTCCCCGCTGAGAGATATGGAGAGCCTGTCTGCCTCATAGCTGACATAATGTAACAAGGTCATGCTGCCAGACACTGGTGTGTTCAGAGCATTGATCAAATGAAAATGAAATTGAGGGAAATTTGATTAAAATACAGTAGGCTAGAGACAAAAAAAAAACAACAACCAGAGAAGCACTCATAGGCTTACAGGTAGAGAGAGAGAGAGAGAGAGCTCTATGAAATAAAGCCATTGAAAGATTAATTAATTAGCGCAAAACCAGATTGACAGTTAATATTTTTGGAGCGGTGAAAGCGCTCCCAATAGACAGGTATGTCTGTGGCTGGCTGGCTATGTGGCTGGCTGGCTGGCTGGCTGGCTGGCTGGGTATGTCCGTAGCCTGGCAATACCTTGAGTGGCCACACACAACACACAAGTTAAAGGAGGGGCGCTGTTGTGCAGGCACACACACACACACACACACACACACACACACACACACACACACACACACACACACACACACACGGTATAGCTGCTCAGATTCACCGCTCCACTTCGAACCGAGGTTTGATTTTTATGTACAGTACCGGTACATAGTGAAAGGAAGCTGTTGAAAAAAAGAGGGCTCTCCACTCTCGCTCCTTTCACCCTGCAAAGCCAATTTCAGGGTTAAATAAAGGCAGTGCTCATTTGCTAAATTCACTTTTAATGAACGGAAACTTAATCTGGATTGGTTTTATTAATAGAATATTCCCTTGAGCTGAGTGGGATGAACGAGAGAGAGAGAGAGGGGTGGGGGTTTCGGGGGGGAGGGCTCGTACACTTTCAAGTAGAATAATTAAGACTCTTTCCCTTTCTGCCTTTCTCTGGCTAATTAAGAGGAACATGTTGGCCCTTTGATGTCTGTTGCTCCAGTCCAACTGGGTGAAACAGACCCAGTAGTGAAACAGCCTCGGTAGCGGCAGCAATCGCTACACGGAGAGGATGAATCTTTTAGAGATGTTTCTCCCTCTCTCGTGTGGACGGTTCACGTGCCGCGTATAGTCACGATTCACGAAGTAAGCTTCAGGCCGTCCCCTCTCTTCTATTGGCCCCCCGTTCCCGTTATTGTACGTTTGTAGCAGAAACGCAAGGCGTGAGAAATCCCTTCTTTTTAGCCTGTGTGATCTTCATTTTCTACGTATAGTAGATGATGAGAGTGAGAGCTGCTGCTGGGCTGGATGGAATGCTGCTTTGCTCAAAGGTAGTTGACTGTTAATGATCCCATCCATGTTCTCTGTGATCTTCTCCAGTTCCCGAGGACCTGTCTCTGGAGGAGAGGGATGAGCTGTCCAACATCCGACGCAGGAAGAGAGAGCTGCTGGATGACATTGAGGTTTGTTTGTGTGTGCGTGCGTGTGTGTGTGTGCGCGTGCGTGCGACATGCGTGTGTGTGTGTGTGTGTGTGTGTGTGTGTGTGTGTGTGTATGCGTGTGCGTGCATGAATTGTCATTCAAATACAACCCAAGAATAGAGTGGGTTTAAGCTTGAAGATTAACCAAACGATTGTTTAATCTGTATGTATTTAAGGATACAATCCCTATCCCATACCTATGCAACTGTGCGCTTGCGTGCACTGTGCATGCATAGGAATCCCTACAATGATTATTATAGCTCTGCTGATTATTACAGGCCTTGTTTTTTGTCTTTATAATCTCAATCGGTGTAATTTGTAGGACTCTTATGCTGCGTTCACACTACGAAAAGCCAAGCTAATGGTTTGCTTGGTAATTCAATGTATTCTCTATGCAAACCAGCTTTAAAAATGTCCAAGCTTTTTTCCCAGCTTGGACATTTTTAAAGCTGGTTTGCATAGAGAATACATTGAATTACCAAGCAAACCATTAGCTTGGCTTTTCTCAGTGTGAATGCAGCATACTCACTCACATACTGCAGGTGATACATGTACAAATTGCAGTTTACCTCGTCACATTCAACACTGCAGCTGACAGTCAATAATGACCTAATCTCTCAAGACAGATTCAGAGCTCCGCGAATTCAAAGGAAAAACATTTTGTTTTCCCTTTTTTGGCGATGGGTTCTCAGATTGATGATACTGTTTCTTTCTATTTCAGTTTGTGTGCTCATTTAATGAATTTCCCACCACTCACTGTGCACTCTCATAACGTGCTGTAAATATCTTCCTTGCCTGGTCTCAAATCCCATTTCCCTCAACGAGAGAACACCATTCACCAATACGAATATTTTAGCTCTCTCTCTCTCTCTCTTTCTCTCTCTCTCTCTTGCTCACTCACAGCGGTTGAAGTTTGAGATAGCTGAGGTCATGACGGAGATTGAGCAGCTAACGTGTGTTGGAGAGAGGTAAACTCATTCATACTCTAGCTACTATCATGGCCATTATCATGTCAGTATCATGTCAGTATCATGGTCGGTATGATGTCAGTTTCATGCCAGTATTATGGTCAGTATCATGGTCAGTATCATGTCAGTATCATGGTCAGTATCATGTCAGTATCATGTCCGTATCATGTCAGTATTATGTCAGTATCATGGTCAGTATCATGGTCAGTATAATGTCAGTATCATGCCAGTATTATGGTCAGTATCATGGTCAGTATCATGTCAGTATCATGCCAGTATTATGGTCAGTATCATGGTCAGTATTATGTCAGTATCATGTCAGTATCATGGTCAGTATTATGTCAGTATCATGTCAGTATCATGGTCAGTATTATGTCAGTATCATAGTCAGTATTATGTCAGTATCATGTCAGTATCATAGTCAGTATTATGTCAGTATCATGTCAGTATCATGTCAGTATCATGGTCAGTATCATGTCAGTATCATAGTCAGTATTATGTCAGTATCATAGTCAGTATTATGTCAGTATCATGTCAGTATTATGGTCAGTATTATGTCAGTATCATGTCAGTATTATGTCAGTATCATGTCAGTATTATGGTCAGTATTATGTCAGTATCATGTCAGTATCATGTCAGTATCATGTCAGTATTATGGTCAGTATCATGTCTGTATCATGGTCATTATCATGTCAGTATCATGGTCAGTATCATGCCAGTATTACGGTCAGTATCATTGTCAGTCTCATGGTCAGTATACCGCTGGGGATCCCCAGTCAGCTAAGTATAAAGAGTTAAAAAATGGGTAATGCACTCAAATAAAGATTGTATTGTTGCCAGACGTAACATGTGTGTGTCTATTAGACCCAGGTGCATAAAATAGTATTATAAATATCTCTTGTAGTGTTGTTTGTCTTTATACCGGTATGTGTTGATGAATTGAATACACGGGACCATGCGTGTATAGCATGTGTGCACGTGTTTTCTTTCTGAATGAAATATCTAAAGTGTATTTATGATGTTACAGCAAAACGTCACAGAGAAACAAACAGATTGCCATGGGCAGGAAGAAATTCAACATGGACCCCAAAAAGGTAATCTTTTTTTATAGCGTGTGTGAATCAAATGAATTCCCACTAATGATCTGGTTATCAAAGTTTTTAATTTCAAGGACCCCCAGTGTAATATGCATTAGGCCACGGACCCCGACAATCTACCGGTACAATGTAAAATCCAGTGTTCATTTTAAACTAACCAAATGGACCTGTAAGGACCCGGGTCCATTTGTTTCCATTCGTACACACTCTAAGATACAGCCCCGTAAGTGTCCCTTTTGGTTCTCTTTCTCGCCTCCCTCCTTGCGAAGGAGCACTTGGTGCACTACTTCACCAAAATCTAGCTTTTTGATGATTAAGTTTTGCCTATTTTGAAGAATGACTGTTCCCCTCTCACAGTTCGTAACTGGTCAGGAAAAGCTGTAGTGCAACGTAGCCATTCGGGACAGGAAGGATGATTGTAAATCCAGATCCACCATTGTTTGAAGCATTTTTCTTGTTCTTCTGACATAAATGATCTGTTTGGATCAGTTCATTTGCCAGCTTCATGTCAGACATCTCCAAATCCAGTCAGGGACGGATTAACCCCAGTGAGGGCCCCTGGCCTATCATTTTTTAGGGCCCCCCGACCCTCCACAATAACCCCCCCCTCCCTCCCGACTCGCACTACCCAGCTCAGATTTTAAGCCATGATGATCATCTGTGGGAAAAGAAAGCACCTGTAGACAACAGAGGAGGGCCCCACACATTGGATTTTTAATTAACCTATACATTTAACTTTAGTAAATTGTTAATGACCACGTGGCCCAGTTCCCCCAAGGGCCCCTAAGAGCCAAGGGCCCCTGGCAATGGCCCCACTGGCCCAATGGTTAATACAGCCCTGAATCCAGTGGATATGCCTCTAAGAGTGACTTAGATTTTGATATAATGCTACTGGGTTACAGAACACCAAATAGCTCAGTCAAATGTGTGTAAGACTAAAACATTTTTTTTAAAGACAGGACACTAGTTTGTCAATTATAACATTGAATGTTTGAACGCTCCTTTCCACCAACCTGGCTCTGTGCTTTCGTCTGCCATAGTTTTGGGGTTCTTTGCGCGCTGGAGCTCATGCTTGTAGGACTGCGAGACACGTGAAATTCAGGGCTGCCTTTTCAAATGTGTAAAATTGGTCTTGTTGTGCTGCCACATAAGTCGTGCAACAATGAAGAGTCATGAGTCGTAGATATATTAATGTCATGCCTCTGTAACTGCAAACTTGTGGCTTGAAACCTCTCCAGTATGCTTATACATCGGCACTCCGAAACATTGCTATTCCGACCACCTAAACCTAAACCTAACCCTAGCCTCAGTAAAACTAACGCTAGTGAATGCTAACTGCTAACCTGGTGAAATACTAACTGCCGACGCTGGTGAATGCTAACCAGAACACCCTCCCCCTCCAGTATTGTATCCCAAAAACTGGCCATGAATGGCATCTCCAGAGTGTCCTGTTAGGCAAAGGCCTCGCTTCGTGTTTTGTGTCTTTGGAGAATTTATCCAAGGCGAGGCGGTGTGTGCTTGTAGATCTGCTATTTTCACTGGTTTTGTGCGACAGTCTTGTATGATGAAGCAGGGCTTTACTTTACGAAAATGTTTGAAACAGAGATACAAGGTTTCTGCAAGATAGTGACATTATAATACAGTACTTATATCTCAAGTATGTCAACTGACGTCTTGCTCTTGCTCTCTCTACTTCACAGGGGATTCTGTTCCTCCTGGAGAACGACCTCCTCCAGCACACCGCTGAAGACATCTCCCAGTTCCTCTACAAGGGAGAGGGCCTCAACAAGACCGCCATCGGAGACTACCTGGGGGAGCGGTAAGTTTTTATCCAGCCGTCCTTTTATCCAGCGATCTATCAGGGCCACCCTAAGAAGATGTTTCCCCTTCTGTTCCCATTCACCCATGCCCTTCACGGAAGATTTACGAACTATCCCCCCCCCTCCGTCTGATTAGAAGGCTCCTGTCGCCGAGGGGAAATTATGGCTGGGGATTTATTGATCCAAAAGGGCAGATGTGACATGTTCCCGCTCCTTGCCTCCCGGAGTACAAATCTCCATGGCGACATGGGTGTCTCGGCGTAGATAGTCTGCCCGTGTGGGCACCTGACTGGTCATAAACCAGACCCACCCTGGTCTGCACACAACTCAGGCCAGGGTGTCAGAGAGCAGGCGGAGGAAAACTGGATGAGTTGGTTAAAGTCACGCACAAAGACCTTTTCGGTTCACCTTGGAGTTATGGGTCAATTTCTTCACTTTAACCCATTTACGCCTGAACACATTATGACGCAATATTTAATGCATTAAATATAAAAAAAATAGCAGATATACAAGCTCACAGCGCGGCACCGAGTGCCGCGCTGCGAGCTTGTAGATCTGCTATTTTTGAAAAAGCGTGAAAATTAGAATTTTGACCCGATTCTATAAGTGTCTTTTAAATCCTTCTAAGGTTTTTTGAAAAACCTATGTTTCTATGTCAGCAATCTGGCCAGCCATCGTCAAAGAAAAGGTCCTTTTCACTTAACTGGAGCTCAGTTAGTCTGTTCTTGAGAGACTGTTATGTCAGTGGTGCTCAAACCTTTTCATGTGAAGGACCCCCAAAATGATATGTATTTGGCCACGGACCCCCATTTCAAAATATCTAGTTCCAGGGACCACCCAGAAGCAAAGTTTGAGTTACAAACGTTTGCTTTGAAAATACATATATTCAAAGATTTGCACACATTTTCACAAGTTTTTTCAAAAATAGCAGATCTACAAGCTCACAGCGCGGCACTCGGTGCCGCGCTGTGAGCTTGTAGATCTGCTATTTTTCACTGGTTTGAGTGGGGCGCGTGATCCCGTGTCGTGCCCTTCTCCCTACCGCCTTTCCTGTTGTCAATCCTTCTTTTTTTATACTGCGTCGCTGACGCTACAATAAGACGCTATAATAAGAAGACCGTATAAAAATAGTCTTACAAAATTCCTCCGTGTCTTTCCTGACTCCAATCCCTGAGTTCAGGAAAAAACAAGAATCAATGGACATGTGCGACTGTATTGTCCTACCTGCGGGCGGGAAAAAACATGCGGATTGGGCATCGGTAGCGCCGTGAAACAATGAAACGGCCTCACTATCGGGCCAGCTGGATGAGAATGAAGGCTGTTTTGGGGGGGTGGGAGGGTTTAGGCGGAGCTCTGGGGACTCCATCAATGGGGGCTCCTTTCTTTCACGCAGGCTTTACACGGCCTCATTGTGGGGGAACCATCAAAGAGCCACCATGTGCTCAGTGGGAAGCACAGTAAACATAGGTGGACGGGTTACACTCGGTAATTATCACTAATTGAGTTGATGCCGGGAGCCGGTGACTATAATTACACGCTGTGTATAATTACAGCTACAGCTTTAACCTGTTAAGCCCGGCGACGCATCTTTGTTACGTTAGATTTTCACCGTTATCTTATGCTTTAACTATTAAAAAATAGCAGATCTACAAGCTCACAGCGCGGCACCGAGTGCCGCGCTGCGAGCTTGTAGATCTGCTATTTTTGAAAAATCTTGAAAATGTTGTGCACATCTTTAAATATATATATTATTAAAGCAAACTTTTGTATGTCTTCTTGGGGGGGGGGGTCCCTGGAACGAAATATTTTGAGATGGGGGTCGGCGGTCAAATACATATATTTCTGGGGGTCCTTGACATTAAAACGTTTGAGCAGCAACTGATCATATAGAAACATACGTTTTTCAGAAAACCGTTAGGATTTAGACAACATTCTTTTGTATTTTTCAGGCCTAAATAGGTTAATGTAGAGAGAGAAAGAGGTAGAGAGGGGAAGTGGAACACCGGGAGGACACATGGAAAGTATGTGCAATGGAAGAGGGATAGCGGCGGAGGAACAAAAGAATAGTACTAAAGTAGTAGTAGTAGCGAAAGAAAGGAAGTAATCGAGGGGGAAGCTACAGTACAGTATAGAGCGGGCGATAGATTATCAGGTTGCTCCAGGCCTGTTTTTATTGTTCCATACCGTGCTGTCACACAGGTATCCCAAGAAAATCACCGAGGCGCGTTTCTTTGCTGCGAGTTTCTTCTCGCGCTACATGCTGTGTTAGTCTACAGCAGGCCACAACTGAGCACATCTGCGATGCATTTAACTGTAGCAACAAACCTCTGCCTCTCCTCCGATGGCCCCGACCCGTACAAACACTTTAGGATGTGAGTGCTTTATATTTAGTTGGAGAGGAGAGTACAACACACAAAGCAGCCAGTGGTTCTTGCACATACAGAGTAAGTGACCGAGCGATCGAGCCCTAAAAAAAAGAAATCAAACAATGTTATTGTGATGCAAGCTGCGGCACTTTGGGGCTCTGTAAACCTCCCGGTGGCGTCTTCCCATGCACAAACACACACACAAAAAGTCTACTCCCAAAATTCCATCAAACGTCCCCATTTCCTGGCTATAATATGGCAGCCATCTGAAATGTGTCAACGATACGCAATACAAAGGGGCGTCGAGGCCAGGGAACATGGATCAGGATGTAAAAACAAGCCAGATCAGAGGGGTTGCGGTGACCGCAGCCTGAGAGCTGCTGTTGACTTTTCCCCTAAAAAACCCCTTTGCTGGTCAAACAAATCTCCGACAAAAGACCCTGTGTGGATTTGGTCGGGCTGGTTCTCATCAGCCAGACGCCGCACACCGCCCGCCATTCACCGTGACAAGTTTCAGGGGGAGTCGGAACAGCCCCCAAGGTACACGGCGGCCAACGCTAGCTTTGGCCAGCTGTTGAAATTGCTTCCAGACTTCCACATCACTCCCTCACGTATGAGCAAGAGCGGAAATATGACAGGAATGTCAGGAAGGAGAAGAGAATGCAGCCTGAGAAATGTATTTTTGGAGAAAATATAGTTTTCCCCCCCACCCTTCTCCTGGGCTCATGCCACGATCCGATTACCTTCCCTCTGTCATTTTGATATTCCCTGAATAATATTGCTATTTATTTAAATAAATAGCACAAAATAAAAACATTGGCTTGAAGGGACAAACTAACAGCATTCTCTAAATGAATTACCATTCCATAGTTTACTCATCATGACTCTTTCTTTCTTTCCTCAGGGATGACTTCAACATTAAGGTGCTCCAAGCGTTTGTGGAGTTGCACGAGTTTGCAGACCTCAACCTTGTCCAAGCACTAAGGTCAGTGGGATGGTCAGGTCCTCTGTGCAACAAACATACTGTATGTATGTATGTACTATGTATGCACCGTATATACTGTATAATCGTCAGCGTCGGGTGAAAACCTTGTATGTCCAAGAGTGTTCATTTTATATTTATCATTTAAAAAACTATTTAAGATAGTGAAAATAGACGATCTACAAGCACACAACGCCTCGCGGTGCGAGGCGTTGTGTGCTTGTAGATCTGCTATTTTCACTAGTTTTGTGCGGCAGTCTTGCATGATGAAGCAGGGCTTTACTTAACAAAAAAAAAACTAAACTTGGAGATACGAGGTTTCTGCCCGACAGTGACGATATATACACACACAGTCACTCTGTTTATTAAAATGACTATCTGCAGTGCCATAATGGAAGTCTCTTCTCTTCTCTTCTCTTCTCTTCTCTTCTCTTCTCTTCTCTTCTCTTCTCTTCTCTTCTCTACCTCACCTCACCTCACCTCACCTCACCTCACCTCACCTCACCTCTCCTCTCCTCACCTCACCCTCTCTGGTACAGACAGTTCTTGTGGAGTTTCCGTCTTCCCGGCGAGGCCCAGAAGATTGACCGTATGATGGAGGCCTTCGCTGCACGTTACTGCCAGTGTAACCCAGGAGTCTTCCAGTCAACAGGTGAGTCCCTCAGCTAATTCATTCATTATTAGAGAACATGAAGTAGCCGCCAGACCATCTTCATATGAGCAACGTGTACCAGCTGATAGTATTGCGCAGAAAGTGGGCGGCAGTTCCGGTGTCGCAGCCGAGTGCAATCTACAGTACAAGCTCACACCGGTTGCATCTGCGCCGCGACGTGAGCTTATATGTCTGCTGTTCTCCGGATGTGTCCCACACATAATTCTACAGTAAATTCCCACGGAAACAGGTGGATACATTATCATACACAATATACAATACTGTATATCGTCGCTGTCCGGCAGAAACCAGCTAACTCATTTTTTCAGGTTTTAGATTGTTTTGTTGTTTAAAAATAATATTGAACCAATGAAAAGTATTAAAAAGCGCTTCAGCCAAAACCTCCTAACTCCACTTGAGCTGGAAGTGTTTTCATTTTCAGAAAAATGAACATTTTGGAGTTAGCTGCTTTTGCCCCCGACAGCAGAGATATGCAAAAAGAGAGAAACGCAGGGGTTAAGGTTGGGAAAATGATATCAAGCATCTAGTTCACCCATGCGTATCATTTAGTCACAGTAACCCTGGTCCAGTTGACCATATTCACATGGGAGGGAGGGGGGCACTCAGGGACTGTTTAGTAGAGCCTTTAGTGCAATTATTATGCCATTAAAATCTGCCAATGAATAAAAAACATCACAGGAGCTATAGATTCCCGATTCTTTCTTTTTTCCCCTGTGTGTGGCACGAATTAAATATAAATCAGGCAGAAAAGGTTGATGGAGTGAAACATCCTCAACAAACATGGGGTGTAATGTTACATTATTCAAGAAGCAGTAAATACTAAGCCAGCCACATCACAGGCCGGGGGCCATACACGTTGCCGCGGTAAAAGAAACCCTACAACAACAATAACAAAGTCAATAAATGATGAATGGCCTGTAGAGGAATCAATTGGTTGCTCCTAGCAAGACATCAGGGCTACTGTGGGTGGTCACGCATGGTCGCATGTTGTCCTTTGCAGGTCAATCGATAGGGAGAATGGGTCGACAGAGAGTAAAGGGGTTACCTTGCAGCCAACTTCCTTCATAGGTGTTACCAATGATACTGATGATACCATTCTTGTCAGTTGTGCATGTTGGCTCACTGGAAACACTCTGCTACACCAGTGGGTCTCAAATTGGGGTCCAGGGACCCTCATGGTTCCTTGAGGGGGTAACGGTGAGAGTGCACTAGTAAGATGCCTCAGGGCGACATGCGACCTCGCCCTTTAGGGCAAGGTCAGATTTGGCCAGATTTGGTCAGATGGCCAATTCTTGGCCATCTTGGCCAATTCTTGGCCATCTGGCCAGTGATGTATATCGGACCAGTTACCCATATATGGAGATCCATGTACTGTATATGGTACATCCCTTTTACGCCCATACATGGAGATCACTGTCTGAAGCAGCCACACAGATATGGCATTCCCATATGAAGTTAAATGTGGGATCTCCATGTATGGGCATTAAAGGGGATTCTGTTAGAGT